>NC_143565.1:79092500-79698750 GCF_054136105.1 Typopeltis vanoorti
GTCACTTTTTACTAAAGATGAGTTAGCTAGTCTCATATGGAGGTAGAGATTTTTTTCACCCGGAAACTCAGATTTTTCTTCCCTTAGAACAGGTAAACCAGCCCTGTGAACACACACGGATCTTCAACCATGAATATTTACAATAATGTGGAATAGATAGGGTCCTCACTACATTATCCTTATGCCCACAGTCAGTGATGAGTCACATCATGGTAGTTAACATCCTGGACGGAGACAGCACATGATGAGGATGAAGTCTACAAGGTTGTCCTTGCTCCATTGTAGCCAGGAGATCAGAGTTTAGGACATTGGTTATACAGATTTGAGGTTTTTAATAATTGGGCACTATAAGGTTTTCAAATGAAAAGGAGGAATAGAGTCTACTATCATCAACAATGCTGTAGATAGGATTTGAAGTCAGTGAGAACAGGTCCATTTATGTGCCGGAAGAAATGAGTGAGTGAAAGTATAGAGCGCCCTGGATACTTCTGTATTGGTGGGGAAATCTGAGGAGAGGAGACTGTCTATCATGACTCATAGTAAGCGACTAGAGAGAAAGCTGGTGATCTAGTTGCAGAGGACAGATGGCATACCATAGAATAGTTGTTTGTTGAGTAGGCTTCTGTGCCAAACTTAAATGCCTGAGAATTTGATATATCTGTCAAAGATATGCAAGCCAGTTTGTTCTTGATGAAAGGCAACAAACTGGATGATTTATTGAAATTTCTCATTGATCTTGGAGATTTGATTAAAGTAGCTATTATGTGTGTGATGGAAATTTTTTCCATCATTGAGTTTATTATAAGAATTCTTGCTGTAAGACTAAGAATTCCTATAATAGAACAAGTTGTTTACTGTAACATTATTTCACAGTGTGCCATAACTTGCTGGATGGTGCGCTGATTTTTAAATTTTTATTTATTTTTTTTTATTTTTTCTTAATAAGTACATGTCTGTTAAGGGTGGTTTGTGCTATATTGATAAGATCAGTGTGTTGTATGTTTCTTAATTAAGAAGAAATCTTGGGGGAATAATTGATTGTCTTTTATTTTTTCCAAGATATAATTTCATCAGAGGATAAAGATTTTTAATAAATTATTTACTAATCCTGATGAAGAGTGGAACAAAATATGAATATGTCAGGGACATATTCACCAGATGGTTTCATGGATATATAGACGAAACTAGTCTTCTGGGTGCTCTAAATAATAATTTCATTAATAATAATTGGGATTTGTATTCACTAGACAAAATGATATGGGAAGTTATTCTAAAGAACAGAAATATATGGAATGAAGGAAGAGGATGAGAAGTTGGTGCAATGAGTTTGGTGCTTGAACCTATATGGATGTTAGCCAGCAACCACCTGTGTTTGCATATTATTAGAGGAAAGTGGAAGAATGGTGGTGGCCAGTTTAGCAGAGCAGCATACATTGAATACCTTAAGAAAGATATAATGGAAGCAGATTATGTATGGGAAGGTGATTGAAGGGTGTCAGTGAGATAGAAGTCATCTGTTAAGTGAATAGCTCTCTTCTGGATATCAGGCATTCTGAGGGTGGCTATTGGTGTCCCAACCCAGATGTGAGAACAATATTATAAAGCATCATATATACTTTAAGGAAATTAACAACATATTTGTTAATAAATATAATTATTTACTTATTATCCTATATTTTGCCAACGTCAAATCGGCATCATCAGCGATTAATACACTTGTATTAGACATGTGCATTCGGGCACACTTCGGTAACAAAGATGACAAAACCAGAGAGATATACAAGAAGACTTGAAGTCTTACAATTACACTACTTATTGGCTTCAGTTGGGTGTTCTTGGTTGTTGGGCTGACTGTTTGTGGATTAGGGTTTCCAATATGAAGAGGAGTTGTATGGTTGTATCAGACTCCCTCAAATAGGAAACCCTCATCTGCAGGCAAGTCAATCCAACAACCAAGAACACCCAACCGAAGCCTTTAGGTCTTCCTGTATCTCTCTAGTTTTTTCATCTTTGTTACCGAAATGTGCCTGCATGCATATGCGTAATACAAGTGTATTAATCCCTGATGATGCCAATTTGACTTTGAAAAAATATAGGATGATAAATAAATAATTTTATTTATTAACAAATACGTTGATAATATATGGTTGTATCAAACTCCTCTCATATGGGAAACCCTCATCCTCAGGCAGTCAGTCCAACAACCAAGAACATCCAACTGAAGCCAATAGACAGCATAATTGTAAGACTTTAGGTCTTCCTGTATCTCTCTGGTTTTTTCATCTTTGTTACTGAAGTGTGCCTGCGTGCACATGTCTAATATAAGTGTATTAATCCCTGATGATGCCAATTTGACTTTGAGAAAATATAGAATAATAAGTAAATAATTATATTTATTAACAAATATCTTGTTAATTTCCTTAAACCATATACAATGCTGGAGAATCAATGTATAAGCCTAAACACTAGTATTCTAAATTTGGGTGGATTTGGGATTTACAAAGAGTTAATAGTTGAGCTAAAGAAAAGTATTGTTTAGAACAAGATAAGACTATCAAGTTTTTTTAGGCTGAAGAGGCTGTGGATATGATATGTTTTTGTCAGGACAGTCTAGATGTGAAATTCAAACCTAACAAGAGAAACTTGATCAGTTAGCAAGCAATGTTATCAAAGTGAGTGAGTGAGAGTGAGGTATGATCTATCTTCTCAGAAATAAGACAGGTTTGTTATTATAGCATTAAAATTTGCTAAATTATTTTCATCCTGCTTGAGAATGATTAGAGCCAGTGGATGTGTCGTTTGACTCCACGGTGCTTGATTGCATGAAGGAAGACTTGGTTTCAATTCTAGTTGATGACTAGAGGAAATTTTTCTTAGCCTCTTTTCGACTGGTTCCTGAGTTATTCGATCTCTGGCATGGGCAAGCTGGTTTTTTTCTCCCATAAACTCAAGAAAATCGACCGTAGAGCCCATACTATTTCAGACATTAAATATATTGTGTTAGGAACCACAAGATGGTGGCACTTGTTGAGCTGTCTCTCTTCACTGCATGCTACTTAATTAGGCATAACCTTGGGCCAGCTATCTCTGGTTGGGTACCAGTGGAGATTGAATTGCCCACTCAGTCTCCAAAAGTTAGATTGGGCTAAAATGGCCTCTCCTACTCCCTATATGCAAATAAAAGGCATTAGCTGATTTTTTTTAGAATAGAAGATTATTTAAGACATTGATCCTAGAACTACTTGAAGCTAGAATACTGTGACCACTACAAGGTTTTATAAATGAAGAAGAGGAATGGAGTGTGCTTTTGTCAGCAAATCTCTGAATAGGATTGGGTATTACTGAGCAGAGATCATTGATGTGTCAGAGTAAGAATGTAGGTGAAAGTGCAGACCCTCTGTGTACTTTTCCATTGATTGAAAAATCAGTTAAGAGGGAATCCTCCACTTTGATTTGCAGCAAACAACTAGAGAGTAAGTTATGGCAATCCCCTCACAGAAGATTATTTAAGACATTGATCCTAGAACTACTTGGAGCTAGAATACTGGGACCGCTACAAGGTTTTATAAATGAAGAAGAGGAATGGAGTGTGCTTTTGCCAGCAAATCTCTGAATAGAATTGGGTATTACTGAGCAGAGATCATTGATGTGTCAGAGTAAGAATGTAGGTGAAAGTGCAGACCCTTTGTGTACTTTTCCATTGATTGAAAAATCAGTTAAGAGGGAATCCTCCACTATGACTTGCAGCAAACAACTAGAGAGTAAGTTATGGCAATCTCCTCACTTAGGTTAGGAGTGAAACCATAAAATAGCAACTTAGTGAGAAGACTGCAATGCCTGACTTGATCAAATGCCTTTGAAATATCAAGAACAATCACACAAGTTTCACCAAATATTTCCATGTCTTGTGTAATAATAAAGCAGGTAAGATTAACAAGCAATACGAGTAGTAGAATGCAAATTGGTGATCACTTATTAATTGATGGTTCTCTGAGTAGCAATGAAGCTAGTTGTTGATGACATTCTTCATCATTTTATCAACAGGAGATAAAGCTGCCCTTTATCTCCTGTTTTTTAGGGACAGCTGAAAAGCTTGCATCTGTTCTGATGTATAGATGCCAGATGAGTATGACAGCTTGTAAAAGCTGTCATACTCATCTGGATATTAGTTCTGATAGCATGAATGGATATTAGTTCTGAAGCACAGCCTCTTCATATTATATTTTATAGCTGGAGGGATACCCTAACTCAGGGGACTTATTAGTATCAAGGCTATATTGAATATTTTCTGGTGGCCTTCTGGCAATAGATCAGAAGAAGCATGCTGTGGGTGGTTTGAGTAGTAGTATGAGATTTCCTTGGTCAACTAAACAATAGTTGGTGGAGAAGACTGGATGCCAAGAAGTCTGCCTTATTAGGAGGTCACATTGTTCCATCAGGTAGAGAGAAAGAGAGAGGAGGAATCATAGTAGAAGTTTTGTCCAGCAGTCTCAGCAAGTGGCTAGAAGGCTTTATTGCTTTTGAGCAGTAAGCAGTCTTAGTCCATATGACCCTTACAAAGTCTGCCTTACAAAGAATAAGCTGAGTGAGACATTTAGCATATGCTGCATTTTATCTCTTTGCTGCATTTGTTGGAAAACCAAGGTATGGGTAAGGGTCTAGGGTTTTGAGTGGAGTAGGGAATAACGGCACTTTTCTTAGCAAAGGTAATTTAAGTAATTTGATCAAAGTCAGGGGTTTGTATGAGAAATCAATTCACACTATTGAGAATGTGTGTCTTATGGACACTACAGTGCAAGGTTGAGATTGGCAGAGAATTGTATAGAAAAAAAAAAAACATGAGTGAGGTTATGGTCAGAGTTGCAAGAAGAGTAATGTTAATAGATTTGGTGGAAGAACTGGTTAAGAAAAAGTCCAAGGTGGACTTTTTCTTAACCAGAAGAATGATGGGATTATCTAGTACTGTGATAGATATGATTTTGTGAGTGTATATAATGTTGTAATATCAGCTTGCTATCATATCTTATTGTTGAAGTATGTCTTTCATTTTGGTTAGAAAATGTTTGAGTAGAATTCTTGATGAAAAAATTGGAGTGACATATATGGACTCAGAGAAAAAATGGTAAATACTCAGCTATTTTATTTCAGCAAAACTAATGCAATTTATGATTTAAAGAGGAAACTTTCCTTGTTAAACATAGATATTCCATGGTATCATCTATGGAATATACACCTTGTTTATGAACAGTTAAAAACTAAACTAAACAATTAAAACCTTAAATGTCTGTCGTGTGATATGTGTTTAGGTTTTTAATGGTATTTCTGTTTTTGTGATTTTATCTTGTGACGTAATCTAACAAGGCACTTATCTTGTTTAGCTGGTTCTTCGATTCCAGTGAATGATTTGGTAGTGGTTCGATCATGAATAAGCAATACAAATTTTTTTGAACATGTTTTATCCATGCTCTCCATTCTCTTATAGTAATTTAAGCATTGCTATTACAAAAGCAAATACAGTGAAAGCAGTAGAAATGATGGAAGGCAATAATAGTGATTTAACTGAAACTGATTTTTAGTTAGATCCAAATATATTATATTAAATCAATAAACTGGCAGATACTTGTGGTGAGTGAAATGTTCATTATTAATATTCTCTTCTCTCCTCTCACAGGTAATGTTTGAATTTAAATTAATGCACATTGACAAATTCAGTCTCAATGAAAATTAATCTCTGAGTTTAAAAAAAAAAAAATGTCTTACAGGTGTAGCAGATGTACAAGGATTAAAAGATGCGACAGAAAGTGATTCTAGTAGTGATATGCATTATTCTGATGATCCCGCTGACTCCGATTGGTCTTCAGAAGATGATCCTGAAAGGTTGTGGTGTATTTGTAGGAAACCACATAATGACAGGTTATTTTCAGTTCCATTTTGTACTCCCAGTATAAAATTTCTGGTGTGGTATTTTTTATTTTATTTTATTTTATTTTTTTAAAAAATAAACCTCTTTAAATTAAATTTTTGCTGTAAAATACAGAAAAGGTGGGTACCATTTATGTTTTTTGCTTTTTATAGTAAAAATCATTTTGGTCACTAAAGGAGAGCATACAAGGTCCAATAATTAAGTAACAAGCAAGACTCATAATATATAGGACATTGTCTTCGAATGTTACTTCTGAAAGGTATCAGTTTTATTAACAGTCAGTACCTTTTACAGATATTTCACTTTATGTAGCATCCAACAAAATGTCTACCTTTGGCTAAGTAGCAAGTCACTCTTAATAAGTATCTAAATTCAGTATTCCCTCAATTATCCTACCACATCAGGAAAGCAATTTTCTGGTCAGATCATTTAGGGGGTTGAATAACCAAAGGTACAATTACATCATCCATACTAAAGGTGAGCCTCTGTAGCTCATTTGGTATAGACAAAGACCTACGTTCAATTCCTGCCCGTGGCACGAGAAACCTTTATCTGGTCTCTTTTGACTAAAGATGAATTACCTGGTCTCATATGGAGGCAGGGGTTTTTTTTCACCTGGAAACTTGGGTTTATCATCTCCCCCCCCCCCCCCCCCCCCCCAGAACAGGCAAACTGGCCCCCAAAAATCTCATTTTTTTTCACAGCAATATTATAGAGTTGTTTTCACTTCATGCACGCTCCACTACACAACACTCTTGCGGTTTTCATTTTAGTTACCTTCATAACTGTGATAAAGCACTTCAAAGTGATAAAAATATGAACTGCTATTACACACATCTACAGACATAAGACACACCTGGAATAAGGAATAACCAGTCTATTCCGTAGGATTTTTGGCTTTGAATGCCTGCACGGTGAAGTGGAGGACTACGTGTGAGCGTAAATCATCAACAACAACAACAACACTAGAGGTCAGGACTCCAGAAATGCACTTGCATACTTGCCACAGATGAGTAAACAGTGGCAAGTGAATTTTCAACCTCATTCTAAATACATTCAAATTATTATTATTTTTTTTTTTTCTTCACATAATTTACACTTTTTATTTATTTATTTATTTTTTAAACATCTCATTCACTGTCAAGTTATTTGATCATGGGTGGCTGCCAGTGAATTCATTAGAGAAGTTTTATTTCTAGAGAGTTGGAAATAAAACTTCCAGATCTGAAATCCTTAATATTAACACTACAGCATTTTCTTTTGAAGAATCGCCAAAATAGTTGCCTTCTTAGTCACTGGTTTTCTCTAAAAGTCATAACATAAATCAGTCATCTCCATTTTCTTCCCTCCTTTTATCTCCTTTAAGGTTCAGCTTTATTTTCTTTCTATATGAAAGACTTAGTTATTCATAGTAATTAAAAATTCAACTTGTCGTATCTCTCCCCTCTAACAGTTGTTCTGTCATCATTGTCATAATGTAACAGTTAATTACTTTTAAATGTTTTTCGAGCCTCTGTAGCTTAGTCAGTATAGACGAAGCCCTTTGGTCAGAAAGACCTGGGTTTGATTCCCATCAGTGGCTTGAGCAACCTTTATCTGGTTTCTTTCAATGAAAAGTAAGTTAGCCGGTCTCATATGGAGGTAGGGTTTTTTTCCACCCAGAAACCCAGGTGTTTCTTCTCTTAGAATAGGCAAGCTGGCCCTGTGAGCACATGCATCTACAGACATACGACACACTAGGAGGCATAGGGCTAACCACCTTATCCTTGAGTTATGGTTGCAGTTATTGCAAAGTCCAGGAATAAAAACCTTGACACCATAAAAGATAAAAGAGGAAGATTATGTAAGTAAATGTTTTTCTTTCTATATGAAAGACTTCATATATATCTACTTTTGAGTTCCAAAAATCTTATTTTTTTCACAGCAATATTATAGAGTTCTTTTCACTTCATGCATGCTCCACTACACAACACTCTTGCGGTTTTCATTTTAGTTATCGTCATAACTGTGATAAAGCACTTCAAAGTGATAAAAAAAATGAACTGCTATTACTTGTTGTAGTTGATTTACTTAAAAACAGTAAATCTCGCACACTTCAAGTTTGCGAGAAAATGTGAAGTTTTTCATATCATATATACATTTAAATTAAACTGCAGTTATCATTTCCAATAAATAAATTTTTAATCAAATCAATGAATTCATTTAGTTCAATTTTAACATTACATGCATAAACAGTATGCACATGACATATGTAATAGACAATTTATTTTATTTTTTTTTTTTAAAATTAATTGTACTTTCCTTACAATATAATTTCATCAACAAAATAAACTGATAATTATAAACACAAAAACTAAAATTGGCACAATGTATATCTATATATCTTATTCTTCGAACACTCTTAAGTAAGTGTGCAAATGTGATATAGTATTGTCCTCAGCTGATTTTCACAGGCTCACAACATGAAATAGCTTCGTGTAATTAAATGAGTGAAAATTTCACATAACACAGATTCTTTTTAATACTGTTATTTAATAAAATACAATTATCTCAGAAAGACAAGTTAAAGACCAGATCTTGTGACTGAATGCTTTGTGAAAAGTGAGTCTGGCTTCACATTGAGTGTTACCAACTTTCTTGTTTCTTGAATATCGTCTTCCCTGTTAAATTATTGTTCATGGATAATTTATATAAATTCATCCTTCATTATCAACAATAAATGAAAGAAAAAACAAACTGAGTTGTGATGAACTGTGTTGTGGTGTACATTTTAAACCAGGGGTTGAAATGGTTTTGAACCAAAATAAATGTTCTTGGAATGATTCAAAAGGAACTTTATTTTTTATTTTTTTTTAATCACAAGAATTAATAATGGATAGAAATTCTGTTGTTATCATGAATTTTTTAATCTATCCAGATAGCTATCCTGATTGGATCAATTTACTTCTTCCTCTGAAGATATATTTCTAGGTCAGAGCAAAACATTTCATTCCTAGAAAATAATGCTTCATCTGAAAACACACACACACACACACACATATATATATTGGACAAAGTAATGTGAACACCTGGGAAATAGGCGTTATGTCTTTATTAATGTGTTGGACCATCATATGCTTTTAATACAGCTGCCAGCCATCTTAGAATAGATTCATACAGCTTTTTAATAGTCTCCAGTGAAATGTTGTACCATTCATCGATCGGAATATCTACCACTGCTTCAGAGATGTTGGAGGAAGGAATCTGCTTCTCACTCTGCTCTCTAAAATTGCCCATAGTGGGTCAATGATATTGCGATCAGGCAGTTGAGCTGGCCAGGGCAGAAATTGAAGTTCTTCTCGGTGCTTCTCAAACCAAGACCGAACTGTTCTGTCTGTGTGTATGGCTTTATTATCATCTTGAAAAATGGCATCATTGTTGAGGAAACAATATTTGGACCATAGGATGCAACTGATCAGCTAGAATGTCCATAGTGACTCGATCATTTAGGGTTATGATGGAACCACCCAAATAATTACAGATCCACTCTTGTGTTTGTCAATTGGAACCAAACAGTCAGAATTGTACACTTCCTTGAGGGGGGGGGGGGTCTCCATACTTAAACCCGTCCTGTTGTTGTTTGGAATAAATTAAATGCTGACTCTTTGAACCATATCACTTGTTTCCAGCCATGAGTTGTCCAAGTTTTATGTCCCTGATGCCATGTTTTTCACAATTTCATGTTGGATTCTGTTATTAAAGGTTTAGCAATTGCAGATTGTCTTCCGTGAATGTTCGCTTTGTGAAGTTCTTGGTGGACTGTTTTTGTGGAAATAGGGTCCTTAAGGTGGATATTGAGTTCAGTTGTCACTTATGCTGCACTAGTTCTGTGTTGTTTGGACACAATCGTTGTTAGTGTTCAATGGTTCCTGTCATTCAATTTCAGTTTTCAGCCATCATTCTCTGCCAATGAAGTCTTGCCATGCTTTGTTTATGCAGTCATAACCGTGGTGTCTCTTGCTATTGACACACTGACTAATTGAGTTATTCTGGTTACAGACGCTCCTATTTACTGGGTTTTCGCGATTTGTCCTCTCTGGAAGTCTGACAAGTCACTCATTTCACTGAGAGCTCAGACTAACCTTTGCTGAACACAGTTTGTACTGTATTGGCATACAACCTAGAGAACACAGACAAAGAAAAACAGCAAACGATTTTATTTTATTTTATTTTTTTACAGTGTAGCATACACTAATACCATTGATTCCTATAACAATGGTGTTCACATTATTTTGTCCAACCCGCGCGTGTGTGTGTTTTAATTTATTTATTTGTTAATTGATTATTCAGAAATTTGAGAATTACAAAAGTGAAAGAAAAAAAAAAAGATCAGAAACAGCATTTCCATATTTATTGTTATTATTACACCCCCCCCCCCCCCCCCCGACCAGCCACGACATCTATAGACCTAAATCTGGATGTGATTCTGTAACACCTATTGAATAACATGGATAAGAAGTGTAATTTGGTCTCATTATTTCATCTGCCTCGGCCAGTAGGGAGGTAACAAGAAAAAAGAATATTGATTTAATTTTATAAACATACAAAATCGAAATTAAAAAGTTTTATTTAGAGAAGATATAAGCTGTATGTGTGTATATTTTGTCATGGATTTTTTAAAAATAAAGAAATCTATCTATCTATCTATCTATCTATCTATATATATATATATATATAGATTTATTTATTTATATAGTTATTTATTTATTTATTTTTTTTCTGGAGGAGTATTATTTTCTGAGTGAAATTTTTTGCTCTGAACTAAAACAATTTATTGGAGGGGAAAAAAATAAAATAAAAATAAACTAATTCATTCCTCTGGATTAAATCCTCAAAGATAGATATTCTTGAACCTTTAACATCAATTGTTTCAATAGGATAGAAATATATTTACGAAAAAAAATACATGATTCCATTCTGGAATAATTGTCTGAGGATCAAAAAAGATTCATTCTTCGGATATATTTATTTCAGTCCTCATTTTTAAATCCACCTTAAAGGAAAGCCTATTTTTGTGTATTACACATAATGTATAGTGAGAACTGGAGAATGTATTACTTTGTTTTGTCAACATAACATTTTTTTTTTAACTTCACCTGTAACAATATTTATATAGAGTAGACTGATATCTTGGACAAGTAAACTTTTTTTGTTCTTGCTAGTAGATTTAAGTTGTATTTGTGGTGCTCTACTAGAGGCCATTCACAAACTAACCCATTCAAAAGTTCACTAATGCTGTTAATTGCAGTAATCAGATTAGTCACTTTCTGCATCTGTGCACAAATGCCAACATATTTTCTTTAACTGGAAGTTAAAGAAAATATGGAAGCTTTATTATGGAAATCATTTGTCTGGATTTTTTGGAGCTATTTTTGTACCAACTTTCTTTATATCCAGATTTACATAAAAATTAATTGTACCCATTTCATGTATTGTTTATCTGCTATCACTTTAAAAGTTTGATTTTTCATCATTTTTAATACATGAACCTAGAGTCTAAATGTTCTAAATTCATGTTTTGCTTACTATTGTAATAACAGAATTAACTCACGTAAAATATTCTTTATTAGTAGAATTTTCGCTTCAGTATCACAGGCATCATCAGTACAAGTACAAAGGCTAATTAAACAATAACTGACATATTCACAATGTGCCACCTAAGTAGCTAAGGTTAAATTTCCTAAATTTATTTCCAAAAAAAAAAAAAAAGATTAAATTAAATTAAATAAATAAAATTTTTTACTTAAATATAAAGAGCCAATAGGCTTCATTTCGGTGATATAAACATTATTTAAATTAAGGGGATATTAAATCCCACATGTGGGATTTAATATCCCCTTAATTTAAATAAAAATGTTTATATATATGTGTATACAATTACAAAAGCTAGGAAAGATTTGCTGATTTATAGAGTACTATCTCCCACAAGGGGAAAGACGTGGACCATTGGATCTGTTTAAGTTAGGGGAGTGAAGTAACGTTTACGTTTCTTTGTAAAGCCGTTCCATGAGGAACCGACTTTTTTGAATGATTTTGTCTTTTTTCCACTGAACTTTATGTCTAGTGTTGATTGATGGTGTGTTCTGCAAGTCCAGACTGTTCAGGTTCTAGGTACTGAATATATGACTTGTGTTCTTCTAACTGGGTCAGAGCAGATCTTGCTGTTTGTCCGAAATATGGTAACTTACAAGAGCAGGGAATCTGGTAGACACCTGGATAACTGAGATGCGGGAGCTTGTCCTTTGGAGATGTAAGGAATGTAGAGATTTTTCTGATGGGTCGAAAGGCAACACAAATATTTAGTGGTTTTTAACACTTTAGCTGTGTGTGCGTTCGGTAACACCTTACACATAGGGGATAGGTATGCACGTTGTTTCTTCTGTATTTGAAGAGGATGCTGAACCACGGCTATTTAAAGCTCTTTTTATGAAGGAATTCTTATAACCATTGGATAAGGAGGAGGAATTAATATATTGTAATTCTTTTTGTAATAGTTTTTCTGAAGAACAGAAAGAGTGGGCTCTATGAACCAGTGTTTTTATAGTACCTGCCTTTTGACTGGGATGGTGATGTGATTCAGCACTGATTTTTTTTTTGCTTGTATGAATGTACTGGCCTATAGACTGTGAATTGTAGGTTACCATCTGGTTGGCGAAGAATTAAGAGGTCTAGAAAGGCTAACTGCTTATTTACTTCTAAGGTGAACTGGATCTTTGGATGAAGTGCATTTATTTTTGAGAGAAACTGTTGTAATTCTTCCGAAGTGCCCTTCCATATAGCAAAAATGTCGTCTACATATCTGAACCGAAGGTTAGATCTGGGTGAAATGTTGTTAGAAATATGTTGTTCGAAGTGCTCCATGAAGTAGTTGGCAATAGCATGAGATACAGGATTACCCGTTGCTGTTCCTTCGATTTTTTTGAAGGAAAAATAACCGGACTTTATTACAAATTCAAATAATTTGACTATGCCTGGAGGAAATTCTTGGTGCAGTAATTCAATGCTATCTGGAACATTCGCAAATAGAGAAACAACATTTAGACTAATCATAATCTCTGAACCGTCTAGATGAAGATCGAAAATTTTATTTCTGAAATCCAAAGAATTTTTTATATATGTAGCAGTTCTTCTAGTTGAAGAAGTGAGTAATTCTATCAAATTTAGCGAAACGCATAGCTAAAGTGTTAAAACCACTAAATATTTGTGCTGCCTTTCAACCCATCAGAAAAATCTCTATATTCCTTATGTCCAAAGGACAAGCTCCCGCATCTCAGCTATCCAGGTGTCTACTAGATTCCCTGCTCTTGTGGGTTATCATATTTCGGACAAACAGGAAGATCTGCTCTGATCCGGTTAGAAGAACACAAGTCTTATGTTCAGTACCTTGAACCTGAACAGTCTGGACTTGCAGAGCCCGCCATCAACACTAGACATAAAGTTCATTGGAAAAAAGACAAACATCATTCAAAAAAGTCGGTTCCTCATAGAATGGCTTTACAAAGAAATGTGAAACATTACTTCACTCCCCTAACCTAAACAGATCCAATGGTCTACGTCTTTTCCCCCTTGTGGGATATAGTACTCTATAAATCAGCAAATCTTTCCTAGCTTTTGTAATTGTATACACATATGTATAACAATTTGTATTTATTTATTTAATTACATTTTTTTTTTGGAAATAATTTTAGATCTTTTTTTTTTTTTGGAAATAAATAGATTTAGATTGATTTCACATATGCTTTCTCAAGAAGTTTAGTTCAAACTTCTTGAGAAAGCATATGTGATTCTAACATATTCACACTCAGAAAATGCAGAAACTGTAGAAATTTTTAGGTGTCTTACAAAATATGTAGCACCTCTTTAAGATGTTTGTCTCTTCATCATTCCATACGTATATATTAACTCTGCTTTTATCCTTCCTTCCATTAAAGACAGAATTTCTCTCAAGTTTATCATACTCCTTATTCCTGCATTCTTTCCTTTTTAGCCAGATGAGGTGTACAGTAGACTTCAGACAGTTTGAACATGTGGATTCCATCTGTTCTCACTATTATCCTGGAAGTATTGTCTTGGATCTGGTTCCAAAGGATCTGGCTAATAGAACCCAGAATATGGGTTCTATTCGCCAGATCCTTTGGAACAAAACACAAATTCTGCATATCTGGTATGGGTGCTTGGGCATTGATTATCATCCATGTTGATGTTTACTGGAGAAAATCCATATCTGGAAATAATAATTACTAGCTAAACTTATTTAGCTAATAAATAATTAAGCCAATATTTTGCCTTGGTCAACAAGACATTTGCATGGACACATAGAAATACAACTAAGCATGCACACATAAGGCGGCAAACAGTCTGAGTATGAAAAGTGGGATCCTGCATTCCTAACTGGCACTTCTATGGGTGCAGTGATGAAATCTTGCTGAAGATCTCAAGATGACAGCCTCCCAGATTTTTGGTAAAGTGAGACAGCTGAATTTGTTCAGATTTGGTGAACGTCATAGTGCTGTTGCAGATTCTGAATAATCTCTTCAATTTATATCTGTTCCTGTATAAAAGAGAGGTTTTTGTTCCATTGGATCTAGTGATTCATGTGTTTGCTACTCCAAAATGGTGCATTGCAGGTAATGGATGTGGTTTTTTGTGTTCCTTCAGATGGATATGGGCAGTTTTTCCTGTTTGCAGGAGCAAGGGACACTGTAGACTCCAGAATGGTGTAGATGAAGGAGAGGATCGTTTGATGAGTGGATAAAGGTGGCTACTTTTTGGTATGGCTGGCTTGAAGGACAACTTTATATCATACCTTTTTAGAATGTATGAGATTTTTTTCTGATATGCTCTGAATGTAGAGAATGGCAATGGATTTTTTATGTTTGAGGAATGGTGGTGGTGGGGGGAAATTCTGTTGATTGTTTGGAGGAGGGAAAGCCATTGGTTTGAAAAAGTGTCCTTGATGTTATCCAGTTCTAGGAAGAAATTGGTGTGAGGAAATGGTTCTAGCTTGATTTGCCAAGGTTTTGATGACTATATTGCCAGGAGGGGTGGGAATGTGAAAGATGATTGATCTTTAAGTGGATAGGTTTTTTGTTGACTCAAAAACTTAAGATTCCTTTGGCAGTTGGGTAACTAGATTGCCACCTGATCCTTTAGAATCAGGTGAAAAATTTTTTAGAATCATCTAAAAAAACCATGACTTGCCTGCTATATCTAGGGAAAGCCACTGCAATCAGAATGTCCATTACAGAGATTTGATTTTCTTTCCATACATTAGCAATCTTCTATTTCCTGCACTTTTCAACATCATAACATCAGGGTTGACCTTCCAGCTAATTCAAACTGTTCGCTTCCTTCTCAGATCTCATATAATGATTTTGCACTTTAAAACCTGGGAGTCTATAAAATTCAATGCTTATGTTGCTTGTCTACATAGGTTAGACAAGCCATGGTTTTGAGATGAGAACAATGGAACATGTTGGAGACATAGAGCACAAGAGAAAGGCAAGACCTCGTTTATCCCATACTTCAGTTACCAGCCCTACAATAGCCTGGATATTTCAACCTTGCCATATTTAGAATAAAACTTTTTTTCTTTAGACTTCATAAAGAATTCATAACAGTTATCCATTCGCACAGCCTCTTAGCAGACAAGGACTTTTTTAAAATTAAAACTTATTAAAACATATTATAACTCATCCTTCAAGCCAGCCATACTAATTTAAAATTTTTAAATTTAATTTTAAAAACTTGTCGGATTTCAATTCTTTTTTCAATTTTTCCAACAGTTATTTTGAATCTTTACCTGGTGAAAGCTGATGCATGCTGTGTTGCTTTACATTTGTTAGGGTGAATTTAAATAAATTCATTTTCACTGTAACAATTTTTTCAATGTTTGAACAACTTTTATTTGTCTATTTTATAAACCCCGAAGAAGCTACCCATTCGAAATGAGCAAAACTAGTTGGTACTAGTTTTTAAATAGAACAACTGATAAATAATCCTGTGTAATTCTCATTTATTTTAGTTTTAAAACAACTAATTCCCTTCTAAAATTTTTTCTTTGTTTACACTTCCAGTGTTCTAATTTATTATAGCCAATGTAAATTAGCTTTTGTGATGCATCTCGTGAAATGATCCTGTTTTGTTGTTCAACCTATATTACAATTGAAATCTGTATTAATCTGACCATTCTCCTTCTGCTCATCTCTCTTCTCACTTGTTTTACATTTTCAATTTGTTATCATATAAAATAAAATTTTAAATAAAAAAAATGATGTATTTGAGGTACATCTCACCAAAATACATATAACATGAATTTAATGTTTTCCTGTTGGGCTGTATATCTCACATTGTCTACTGGCTGGATCCACTTGACATTTTAATATCATTTCCATACAAGAGATAACACATCAGTACCATGTGTGATATGGAGGTGAGGGTCAGGAAAGAATAAATTCATTGACATTTTTCTTGAAAAGGTAGGATTGATAGTTGGAAAATATTTCATAAGGGAAGGATGTTCCATAGGAGAGAGAGAAAGAGAGATGGAATAAGAAATATTTCAGTTGTAAAAGGAATGTTGGGCAGCTGCTGCTCTTGTTTTAACAGGCCTAATAGAAAGTGGGGGAATAATGGTTGTGAGTTCACTGGAGCAGTGTCCATGGAAATGTTATGTGCCAACCAATCTAACTTCTAAAATTTCTAACCCCTGGTGATCTTGTGAACAAAAAGCTCTCCAACTCACTCAATCTCTTTCAGCAGTTGTAAGTTCCTTTATGTTGCCAACTCTGTTGTGGTCTTCCTCTCCTCTTCATGTCCTCAATCTTCCCTAACATAGCTGCCTTTTCCAAAGATTCATCTGCTCACATAATATGTCCAAAGTACATTTTCATTCTCTCCAAGGAGCATTATGTCTTTATTATTTATACGGCTATTTTAGCCTATTTCCGTTTAGGAGTGTCCCTTATTTTAAGTACATTGCCTTTTTACTCAAGAATTTTTTACGGCATTATAAGTGTATTTTAGAGGTAAATATATATGCAGACTAATAGAGGAAGAAATTTTGCACATACTACCTTGTCTGGATGTTAGGATGTCTTCGTTCTCCATACTTCTGCTGTTAGGCCAATAAAGGGGGTAGGAAACATGGGGGGGGTTGTTTGAGGCATGGTGGGAAGATTAAATTAGAAAACCCGGGAAAGTGGCAGCATTAAACATGATATCAGAATTGGAGATGTTAATGTCAGCTGTTTGCTTTATGCGGACGATGTTATACTTCTAAATAAATCTGCTACAAATTTGCATGATTCCCTGACTAAATTGAATAACTGTTGTAATAGATATGGTATGAAGGTCAGGGAATCATGCAAATTTGTGGTAAATGTGCAATCTACCTAGTGTAGATTGCACAAGATAGATTGTGCAAAATCTTGTACAAAATCTTGTACAAGATTCCTCTTTCCCAGAATGCTCTCCATCCAGCATTAATTGGAGAGTGGTAAATACAGCAGATGAATGTACTGAATGGAGGAAAGAAACCTTAAGCAGGGGATTCTAAATTAGGTATTCTCTAGCAATCAGTACCTAATCTCATAAAGACACAGATTACACATTCCTAACAAAAGGAATCACGGATTTTGATGTGGGTAATTTGGACTTTGATGTATCTGCATTAACCACAATCCTTTTCTGTCATGAAAAGGAGGTGTGGTCTAGATGTTTGTAAGTGATGGTGTATATTCATTTTGTTGGTGTTTATAACATGATCTTTATATAATTTCAGATAATTAAAATTTCAGATAATTAAAAAAAAAGCATGTAATTTTAAAATTGTCATTGGTCACTCATAAAAGTGAAGGAGCTTGAGGTCAGAAAGAGTGATACATCATATTGTACTGCTTTAATTAAAATTAGAAGGATTTTAGTTAAAGACATGACTGTTCTGCCTCCAGTTGGTAACAGTGATCATGCTGTACTGACTTGGTAAGTGGCTAAGATTATGGATGTTCCATTCAGTAAGATTACATGCTGAACTACAAAGTAGGAAATGATAACCAGCTGAGGAGTATACTAAGTTCTGTTCCATGGTCGTTTGCTACGTGAAAAAGATATCACAGTATAGAAGAAGCATATAAAAATACTTCAATGATGCAATATTGGAATGTGTCCCTTGAAATAATAACTGCCAAATGTAGATGGTATGTGTGAGAGATGCAGAAGAGATTATTCAGATAATGCGGTTCCATTTTGCTAAAAGCTACCAACTTGGTGTATGCAACATTGAACTCACTGCAACTACTTCACTGGAGAAAGAAACTCATGTATAAGGAGGAGGTACTAGAGCTGTTGCACAAACTGAATAATTCAGTAGTTGGAGTCAGTGGGAATATCAGCACAGATGCTAAAAGAATGCTCAGCTGAATTGGCTCTTCCTTTGATCAGACTGCATGATTTGAGCTTCAGAACAGGGAAGATCCCACAGGAATGGAAAGAATGTATGGTAATTGCATTGCACAAAGGTCATGCAAAGACTGATGTGTCCAACTGTCAACTCGTCAATATCTCTGGAGTGGTGGTGGTGGTGGTGAAAATTTTGGAAAACTTAGTAAAAGCTCATAGAAATGGTTTGATAGAGAATCCATACTCTGCAGTGACAGCATGCATTTTCTAAAGGAAGGTTATGTTTGAGCAACTTGCTCACATTTTATAATAAGGTTACTGCTGAGTTACACGAGGGATACACCATGATATTTTTAGACTTTGCTAAAGCTTTTGGTAGGATACAGCATAGAAGACTGTTGCATCAGTTGGAAAATATGAGACTGAATTATAAAATATTAGAGATAAGAGGATGGCTGATTGACAGATATCAAAAACATATGCCATACATCTGTTTACCAATGATGCAGAGAAAGGCAGGGTAATAAAGATTGAACTGAAATGTAGTACTTGCAGAATGATTTGAATAGGCTGGAATTGTGAGCATGTAGAAATGGCCGTTGGTGTAATGTTAGTGAATGTTAGGTTATGCAATTTGGTGTAATTAATAATAAGTGTCATATTATATTGGTGGGATTAGTAGATAGGTGTTGAAGTTCAAGGATCATATATAATAAAGATTACAAATACAACTAGAGGATAATTGCAATGCTGAAACGAATCTTGATATGTAAGGATAAGGATGTCATTTTGTTTCTTTACAAGGCCATGATACAACCTCACTTGGACTATTGGTCTTGTCTCCTGATTTTTGTGATGATGCTGATACAGTGGAGAGAGAGAGAGTGTGTGCAAAGAAAAGTGTTAAAGATTATATCAGGATTGTAGAATACTGATTATGAAGACTCTTTGCGAATTTGTAGACTGCAGACTAGCAAAACAGGAGAAAGAGGAGTGATATGATTGTGACTTACAAACTTCTGAATGGATCGTACAAGATTTCACTAGTGGAATTTTTTATTTCATGGGGAAAAAAACAGTAGGACATCCTTGGAAGTTGAGAATAAATGCCATCAAGAAAGGGGTGGGAGTTAGATTTTTAATCTCGGGATGGTGCATGATTGGAATGGACAGGCCTGGCTGGTGGCGTGTGCAATATACACAGGCGCTGCAGAAGAAAAGGCGCCTGAAAGATGTCACAAAATATGAGATAAGAGTTTAAACGAACAACGAATGGTACATATAATTATGAATGTATGTCGTCTTTCATTCGGGCCCCTTCAGATCTTCCCAGAAACGAACAAATAAATTCTGAAATTGTATCCTGGACCCGATTATATCACTGTAATTTTTTTTTAAATTTACGAAAATATACCTAAAATAGTTCTTTATTTTTTGATGTATCATAAATCAACTTATGATCACTTGTTGAGTTCCGTGTAAGGAAGGGCCGTATCCTAATTTTAATTGGATCAGATGCATGTGGTCTGGTCCTAAAAGTTGGCTTACTACTAATAACTCATTCTTCTCGACATTCGAGCCTGTTATATTAGCGGGCTGTTAGGGTGGCGGCAGCAACACAAAATAATCGGCAAACTCTCGAGTCTAATGCGAAACATTCTTGTAAAATTCTCTTATCTATTTTCGTTGAATCTTCAAAATTAATGTAAAGAATATTTGAATAAATCTCTTAACTTTATATTACTATTTTATATTATTTTGAAAATTTATATAACTTGAAAAAATTTGTATAAGCAGGACTAAGCCGTAGGTAACATTATACTGTAAAGCGGTTTCATTTATTTTCATTTCCTGTTCATTTTATTCACACTTTATTCAAAAAAAAAACGTTTTTGGAAAGGCACCGAACATTAATCGCACACACAAGAAAAATACTATGCACCGGTTCTGGGAATGGATCACCATTGGATGTTGTATATGCAAGTAGTGTGAATGAATTCAAAAATAAGTATGGCAGCTGGTGCAGGTAGTATATGGCCTCCTTTGGTGAGTCCATAACTCTCTAGAGTTCTCTCATAATAATATGAGTAGTAAGGCCATGATTTTATAATATCAAGCAAATCACAATTATCAAATACAGTGAGAGAAAACAAAACGGTCATTACAGTGATCAGTAATTTTTTTTTTTTTTCCCATGAACCATTGAATGTTAGTAATGTTAAAATGAGAGATTCCCCACCTCCTTCCCTCTCAGGTTTAGCCATATTCCATTTATCCAGTTCTTGTCCATCTAAGATAGGTGTAATCCCCTGATTAATGGTTATAGGCAATATTAATGCAGCCAACTTGCCATTCCTCTGCTGCCCACATAAACACACAAATCTACAAACAAAATATTTGTGATATTTGTGCAGTAGATTTGTGTGTTTATGGGGCCTGTTTTGAGGGACAACAGACAAACAAACAAACAAACAAACAAAAAAAAAAAAAAACGAGTTTCTAGGAGAAAAACCCTCCACTTTCATATAAGAGTGACTAACTCGCCTTTAATTGAAAAGTCCCGATAAAGGTTTCTTGTGCCATAGACATTATTCGAACCCAAGGGCTTTGCTGAAACCAGCTGAGCTACAGAGGCTTTATAGCCATATTAGTTTTACAAATTACAAAAACATAGATAAGCAACACAAAAAAAAACAATGGAGTATTGTGCTTTCTTACTTTATTATTATTTTTTTTTTTTTCAAATGATCAGATTTGTTTTATTTCATTTATAAAAGAGTCAAAGTTTTCTGATATTTTACATACCTTTTCACCCTCCTAAATAAAGTCTGGTATGTTATGGCTTCAAAATGCAGATTTTGCATAACACTTAATGATTTCAAATTTTATATATTTTTCCCCTACTCTATTCTGCTCTACTCTGTATTACTTCTGAAAACAAAATTAAAGGAATAACAAGAGTTTTGGATTTTAGTAATTTTGAAACTAAGAGAGTTTCTTTCTTCTATCATTCTTGAATGAACACAATGAACAAATAAGAAATATGAATGAAAAATAAAATATGACTAATATTCTCTCGTGCAGGAAAATACATCTTTCCTCCTTGATGAAATTGGGTTTTTTAATCCAACAACTCAAGAAAATGAACAGTAGATATGCAAGAAATGTCATTTATTTTGATTCTACTAATACTTGGTATAAAAATAGCAGAAACAAACATAACTTGTTTAGTGGCATTGTTTCACCAATTTATACAAATTTTATGCTGTGTCTAGATGAATCATCTTATCACACTCATTGGCAAATGATTGTCATTAGAGCTTCAGTTGCTAAATTACAGTGAAGCTCTAATGCTCCCATGGATTGAAGAGGAATAAGATAAGTAAGCAAGCTACAAATATTAAAGACTCCCCTGCACCAAAAAAAAAAAAAAAAAAGTGTTCCAAGTTTCATTCTACCTGCCAATTAGAAGAATTTTTTAAAATCTTTTTTCAACTGGCTCCTGAGTTAGTTGATCTCTTTTATGGTAAAGTACATTTCTCCTCCTTGAAATTTGGGTTTTTAATCCCACAACTCAAGAAAATGAACAGTAGAACCTATGCCATTTGAGATGATAATATATTATATCAAGAACTACAAGATAGCAGTTGTCTGGTTTACGCTCTTCACTAGATGCCATTTAATATCAGTGATAGTTTGAGCTAACTATCGTTGATTGGATAAGAGTAGAGATTGACTGTCCTGAGCTCAATCTCCACAAGTTAGCTCAGACTAAAAAGCAATTGCTTACTGTCTTTGGGACTAAAAGGTATCAGTTAATCAGAATCCCCCCCCCCCAACATACACAAAGAATCTCACTTCTGATTTCCCTTATCCTATCCCTAATAGTTTTCTTGCATTTAGCTTATCATATATGTACAAGTGATTCATAGCTGTGGATTATAGTTTCAAAGGTAATTCACTTCATTCTATAATAACTTGTCTTTTTTTTTTTTTTTTTTTTCAATATTTTCTGGTACTTGTTTATTGCTATCAGGAAAAATTGAAAATTAAGTGGATATGAGAAGAAAACTAAAGTATTTACTGATAATACAATAGTTATTGTCATAGTGTGATAATGTGTTTGGGGTAAGAATAACAACTTAAGCACATAATGTACAATTTATTAAGTATAAATCATTGTAAAATTATATAAGTAAAAAAATATATATGATAACATTTTTTATAAATTCCAAATTGTTATTAAGTTTTCATCCATCACAATATGCTATCTTTCCTTGTTATTTTTATCTATTACTGAAGTGCATTTCCTAAGTAGCCAAATATTGACATAATTTTCTTAGACAGGCTTATACGTTGGTTATGCATTTCTAAATAACTTAGGGAATTGAAACAACGTAGATCCGAATATAAATTAAATAATATTTTAATAGATATTTCCGATATTTCGGCAATGTCACATTGCCATTTTCTAAAGGAACTTACAAAAAGGCAGGTGCACACAAGGCAATAACAATACAGTAACTAAGAATGAAGATTTGAAGCTATCGTTCTCCATCAGGACTTCTAGGAGAACGATAGCTTCAAATCTTCATTCTTAGTTACTGTATTGTTATTGCCTTGTGTGCACCTGCCTTTCTGTAAGTTCCTTTAGAAAATGGCAATGTGACATTGCCGAAATATCGGAAATATCTATTAAAATATTATTTAATTTATATTCAGATCTACGTTGTTTCAATTCCCTAAGTTATTTAGAAATTGACATAATTTGCTAGATTTAAATCAGTTGCCATGAATTGCTCTGATTGGAATGACGATTAGATTAATTTGTGAAAAAATGTGTTCACATTCACTTCTTGAAATTGGTATTGTACTCAAAGTATTGCTTAAATGTTTCAATTTTTCTGAAACTATGTTTTCAATTACATATTTCTGAAATCTAGGAAATTGTATCTCTTATTTAACTTTATTATATATTCCTATCAGATACTTTATAACTTTATAATATATTCCTATCAGATACCCAAGCTGATGCTAAATTGCATATTAAACAACCTTCTTTCTATTGATTGATTGATAATTCTGTCATAAGCTTTTGAATCAGATAGTGGATAATTTTTATCTGTTCCATGAAGAGAAGCACCTTGAAATCTTGGTATGTTTGTAATATTATCCTGGAACAATTTATCTTTCATGAAAAAGCAGTATATCACCTTCTATTTATGTATTTCTCCTGCAAAGATCTGTATCATGTTCTTGCAAGTACAAACTCAACTGTCTGATAACATTCGCAGAGCATTGCACAATAAACCTAAGTCTAATATAAAGTTTGTAGTAGTAAATTTTTTTTTCTGTAGTTCTTCATATGTCCATCTTTTTTTTTTTTTTTTTTCTTTGGTCTCAATTTGAATCATTCTTTGCTTCTTGAAAATGATTAATTAGTGTCACATAATATTTCAAACAACTAAAACAGACCAGAAACTCGATGCTATCATTATATGCTAAAATCCTTCAAATTGTTAATAGTTATTATCAAGGTAGTTCATGCACACTTTCTGTTCTCTGGCATTTTTTGACAACATGCTGTACATAACATGAATATTGTCAATAAATATTTTAAATCTATCGATATGCTATACATGACATAAGTTTGTCAATAAATGCTTTAAATCTATTGGTATTTGCAAATAGAGTTCACAGTATTCCCAACTGATAGTTCTAATTAGTTATTACTGCAGAACCACTCCATTAATAAAGGAAAATTTTCTTTCATTAGTTGGGTAACATCACTTTCATATCCCACCATGAGTTGCACCATGACATATGATATAAATTGAGATTTTAAATACTTTTCCATCATGACGCATGACCAAAGACGTTCAAGCAGAGAATCAAATATCCCTTTGCAGTAACATTGTTGAGTTCAATCCATTCAAAAAACAAATTTAAGGATGACTCATTCCATCATCAAACATGCTAGTTCAAATTTATGTGATTAAAATTTGCGTAAGTACCAGATTGACATAATAAGGGTTACTGAAACAAAAAAGACAAACTGGTAAGATTATTTCTAAACAATAAATACAAAATGTTTTATTCAATCAATAGCAATCATGGAAAAGAAGGAGTAGCTATAGTATGCAACACTAAATACAAGGATAATCTTCTTAGATAGCAGGCAACGTCAAGTAGTGAGTGATGTGGGCTAATATCAGATTGTGGAACTGGACAGTGAGACTTATTTCTGCTTATAGTCCCACAGAAGGTTCTACTAAGGAAGACGTGGAGGAATGTTTGGAGATCTAAATAGCGTAGGAAATGATACCAGACATATAAGAATGTTCTGGGAAAATTTGGAGAAATCTAGCAGTTACTACTTGTTGGCGAAATCTAGCAGTTACGTACAGTTATTATTAGCTTTGCTAATAATAACAGTATGTAACTGCTAGATTTCTGCTCAGGACATTGACTAGTTATTACTCACACCATGTTTCAACATAAAACTTTGCATTGATTCACATGGAGAGAAGATGAAAGGAATATGTAAAGTCTCATTGACTATGTTATTGTCAACAGTGATGCTTTCCCACTGGTTCATGATACAAGAGTATACAGAGGATTGGAAACAGGAAGTGATCACCATTTAGTGTTAAGCAAGATAAAATTGAACTTCATATTAAAAAGAAAGGTGAGTAAGAAAGTTTTGAAACAAATCAAAGTTGAACAGCTATCAGATCTGAGCTGTATGTTAAATACACAAACATTATTCTAGAAAAACTGAAAGAGTTTGAAAACATGAACTAAACCTTGGAGATACAGTGGCAAACCCTAAAGAAAACTTTGATTTTGCCCAACAGATATATGGTGAGGTTATCTGCAAGGATAAAAAAATTAGAACTCCATGGTGGACTCAGAAAGTTAAAGAGGCAGTCAAGGAAAAGAAGAAAGCATATTAATGACAAATAAGTCAGCTTGTGCTCTTAGAGAATACAGAGACAAATGTAGGAAAACTAAACACTGTAAAGGTAGCTAAACAAAAGTCACGGGAATGGGAACTTTGGTAAGAACATAGAAAATAAATATCAGGAAGGTGGCAAGATAGTCTGGAGGCTGTTGAAAAAGCTCAGGAATGCAGGAAAGAGTATTGTAAAAGGATTAAGAGATGATAAAGATGATGATGAAAACTTGGAGAAAAAGATATCTTTGATGTACAGAGTAATTACTTTGAAAAATTGCTAAATGAAACAATCAGTGACAGCACAGTGAAACCCCCCCCAACAGGAATGCAATCAGGAATACACATCAAAAGCCTGAAATGTGGAAAGGTAGCTGGAGTAGGTCATATTCAACCAGAAATGCTCAAGTATGGAGGTATAAAAGTCTTATAGTGACTGCACTGCATAGTTCAGAAGGCTTGGACAGAGGCACAAATTCCAGATAATTGCAGTAGAGCTCATAGTACCCATATATAAAAAAGGAAATAAAACTGAATGTGAGAATTACAGAGGTATTTTACCTCCTGAGTGCTCCTTGTAAGATTTATCTAAGTATATTTGAGAAACAGTTGAGAAGGATTGTGGAAGGGAAGAGATTGTGAAGAACCAGCTGGATTGGCCAAATATAGGCTGTCAGGATCAGATTTTCACTTTACGACAAATAGTTGAGAAATCATCGGAATATAACAAAGATCTGTAATTAAGTTGTGTAGATCTGGAAAAGGCATATGACAAGGTGCCAAGAGAAAAGCTATCGAAAACGCTACTGTTATAAAGTGAAGATCTGATCCTGACAGCCTCTATTTGGCCTGAATCCAGCTTGTTCTTCACCAAGCTTTTCTTCCACAATTCTTCTCAACCGTTTCTCAAGTATACTGGCATAGATCTTGCCAGGAACACTCAGTAGGGAAATACCTCTTTTTTATATATGGGTACTATGAGAGCTCTACTCCAATCATCGGGAATTCGTCCCTCTGTCCAGGCTTTCTGAACTATGCAGTGCAGCCACTGTAAGACTCTTATACCACCATACTTCAGCATTTCTGGTCGAATATCATCTACTCCTGCTGACTGCTGCCTTTTCAAGCCTTTGATGGCTTTTTCTACTTCAAGTATAGATATGTATTCCTGACTGCATGCCTGGTCAGTGTTTTTTACCACTGTGCTGTCATCACTGCTTGTTTCATTTAGCAGTTTTTCAAAGTAATTACTCCATACTTCAAGGATATCTTTTTCTCCTGTTTTCATGTCACCTTTATCATCTCTAATTCCTTTTACAGCACTCTTTCCTCCATTCTTCAGCTTCTTCAACAACCTCCAGAATATTTTGCCACCTTCTTGATATTTATTTTCTATATTCTTGCCAAAGTCCTCCCATGACTTTTGTTTAGCTAGTTTTACACAGTGTTTAGCATTCTTGCATTTGTCTCTATATTTTCTAAGAGCACAAGCTGACTTATTTGACAGGAACTTTTGGTATGCTTTCTTCTTTTCCTTCACTGCCTCTTTAACTTCCTGTGTCCACCAGGGAGTTCTGATTTTTTTATCCTTACAGACAACCTCACCACATGCCTCTCTGGCAGAATCAATCAATGTTTTCTTCAGAGTTTGCCACTGAATCTCCAAGGTTTGATTCCTGTTCTCAAACTCTTCCATTTTTTCTTCAATAATCTTTGTGTATTTTAGTCTACAGCTCACATCTGAGAGCTGCTCAACTTTTATTCGCTTTAAAATTTTCTTACATGTTATTCTTTTCAATATGAAATTCAATTTTATCTTGCTCAAGACTAAATAGTGATAACTTCCAATTTCAAATCCTCTGTACACTCTGGTGTCCTGCACCAGGGAGAAAACATCACTATCAACAATAACATAGTCAATGAGACTTTTCTTATTCCTTGCCTCTTCTCTCCATGTGAATTTGTGCACATTTTTATGTTGGAACATGGTGTTAGTAATAACCAGTCCATGTCCTGAGCTGAAATCCAACAGATATTTGCCATTATTATTAGCTTTGCTCTTTTATCCAAATTTCCCCAAAATATTTTTGTATGTCTCACAATCATTTCCTACTCTGCTATTTAGATCCCCAACAAGGATCAATTTTTCATTGTGTCAGTTGCTTTTTCTAAAGCCTCAAAAAATTCCTCCACTTCTACTTAGTAGAACCTTCTGTGGGACCATAGGTACAAATAAGTCTCATTGTCCAGTTCCCCATTCAAGAAGATTAGCCTCGTATTTTGTGTTGAATACTATGGCTAGACCTTCCTGGTGTATATCAGGTCCCTTGCAGCTGTAAGCTGTCCTACTTTAGCCAAACAGGCAGGCCAGCTAATATCAGAATTTCAGAACACAACGACTACATCCGGTTTCACCAATACAGCCTCTCTGGTCTTGCTGACCATGTGCTGGATACCTGCCATAGAATACGGTGGAAGAAAGCCACGATAATACATTGTAGTAAATACAAATATGAAAGGCTTTTCATGGAATCAGCTTCAGCCCTAAGAAACAATCCAAACCTCAACAAATTTGTCTGCATGAGACTGCCTCAAATTTGGGAAACCTACATCAGAAGACCTTCAGCCCAATCACCCAAGAATACCAACATTGCCTGCTCAGGGACACCATCAGGACTTCAGGAGAAATAATAGCGTCCTGCTTCTTCCTCACTTACTGTTTGTTGTGCCTGCATGCACGTGTCTTGTTCTGAAGTTTCTTGAAAATGGCAACGTGACGTTGCCGAAATATTGAAGTATATTAAAATTTATTTTAATGTATATCTTAGTTGACATTGTTTCTTTAAATTATTTAGTAAAAAAAAAAAAAAAAAAACTGTTTCATTGTAATTGACAGCTTGTACGATCAGCGGGTTTGAATGTGAACTTGACTTGACAAAGAATTTTTCTGCGAGATCGTGGAAAAGGGAGGAAATGTATGGAATGCCGGTTTCACGATGAATTTGTAAATTTCTGATAAACCATGGGGTGTCCAGGATCATCCTCAGGCATTTATTTTGGATTCTTTGTAGTTTTGAAATGTTTGATCGTGAGGTGTGACTCCATGCTGGTGAGGCATAGGTAATGACTGGACGTATGACCATACGGTAAAGTAGTAATTTATTTTGTAAGTTCAGTTTACTCTTTTGGTTGATCATTGAGTAGAGCTGCGCACTGACTTTAGAAGTCTTGGAGCCAATGAGATTGATTTGTTTGCTAAAAAGGAGTTTCTTGCCCAGTAATAGCCCAAGGTATGTGGTCTCTGATTGCCATGGAATCTTTTCACCAGAGAGCAAGATGTCTTCTTTAATGCAGACCTTTCTTCTAGAGAACATCGTAGCTGAGATTTTGATGGGGGTTCACCAGAATCCTCCAGTTGGCAAGCCAGTTTTCTTGCGCATTGATACTTCCTTGGAGTCTAGTGATTGCTAGGCAAGGGCTGAGCGACCTTGCTAGAATAGCGGTGTCGTCGGCATAAACGGCCGTAATGGTTCTTCTTGAATTAATAGGGATGTCTGATACATAAGTTGTGAAAAGTATTGGGGCCAGGAGAGAACCCTGGGATACTCCAGCCAGGATTTTGTGCCTTGATGACACAATTCTGTTGACTTTTACTTGCATGTATCTTTCACTAATGTATGAGTATATGAGTTTCACTAGTTTAATTGGCATATTGTTTTCAATTAGCTTGAAGATAAGGCCTTGATGCCAGACCTTATCAAAGGCTTTGGCAACATCTAAAAATACAACAGCCGTGTGAAGGTACCAGTTATAACCATGGATGATATGTTCCGTTAGTCTGTGAATTTGTTGCACTGTGTTGTGAGTTTTGCGAAACCCAAATTGCTCATTTGGAATTATTTTCTGTTTGTCCACTGCTGATTGTAGTCTTGATAGGATGACCTTTTCTGTTACTTTGCCGAGGCAGGAAAGAAGACTAATGGGCCTGTAGCTTTGGGGAAGCTGTGGGTTTATTACCAGGATTTTTCAGAGGTATAGTTTTCAGAGGATTTTCCAATCTGTGGGAAAGTACTGGAATCTTAAGATGGAATTGGTAATATTAACTAGATGAATTATGGCTTTCCTTGGGAGTAGCTTTATTTTTCTATTGGTAATGCCGTTGGGGCGGGGAGCCTTTTTGTTCTTCAGATTGGATATAATATTGATTATTTCTGTTGGAGATGTGGGGGTGATGATTTCTGAATCATCCTTAGGCTGTCTTAATGCTTTTCTATCTTTATGATGAACTTTGTAAATGAGATTAATATTTAAGTTTTTATAAGATGGGTTGCATTGTTTTTCCAGATTGTCAATTAGTGCTTCTTTTTCTTCACCTGAGTGTGCAATTCCAAGATTGGTCTTCATAGGGGAAGGGGTTGTCTTTTGGTACGAAGAGATTTTACAAATTTCCACATGGAGTTATCTTCTGGGTTGATTTCTGTGAGTTTGGATTCCCATTTGGAATTTCTGTGTATCTAGAGGACTTCTCGAACCTGTCTGTTCAGGTTGTTTTGTCCTGCGGAGCTCTAGTGTTGTGATATCGCTTTTTTTTTGGTCCTAATCAGGTCCATTATCTCTTCTGGGATCCAGTTAGATGTGTGGAAGACTTCTTCTTTTTTGCGAATAACAGGGGGAGGGCCGATGTGGACTGGAAGATCTTCCATTTGTGTTTCAGAGGCACTATTATAACTTAGGCATTGCAAAAGTCATATATTTCCCATATACAAGGAATAAAAAGGTGTAACATCTTATTATTAAAAACTAGATTAGAGATAGATGTAGAAAGTTTTTTCACTTCATTACAAGTTAAATTGAGCTTCCCAAGAAATTATATTCTTGTTTAATCCTTGTACACCAAGTAACCACACCTTTAAATGCTGATATCAAGTTGACTAAACATGTATAATATATTTTTGCATATCTAGTCCTTTTATCTTGAAAGATTGCTAAATGAATCAAGCAGTGACAAGCAGAGTGGTAGAAAACATTCAAGAGGAATGCAGTGGGGAGTACATATCGATACTTAGGTAGAAAAAAGGTATCAAAATCCTTAATGGGAATGCAGCTTGACTAAATGATATTTGATCACAAAGTATCAAAGTATAAAGGTATAAAAGTTTTACAGTGGCTGCACTGCATAATTTGGGAGGCATGGTCACAAAGTTGAATTCAGATGATTGGAGAGTAGCTCTCATAGTACCCATTTATAAAAAGGGGAATAAAACTGGATATGAAAATTACAGAGGAATTTCCCTACTGAGTATTCCACATAAGATTTATGCAAGCATACTTGAGAAAGAAGCTAAGAAATATTGTCAAAGAGAAAATGGAGAATAGTCAGCTGGGTTAATGCCAAAAAAAGGCACCTGATGCATTTTTGAAAAGTGACATGCTGAATTTTCTGGTGAAATATTACTGTATATTAATTTTTGATATTTCAAACAACCATCTCACATGATAACAAGCTAAATATTGAAATTTTTTTAAGGAAAGAAAAAAGTTTTTAAGTCTTATTTATTTCAGTAAATGTGATTTTTTAAACATGATACCCATAAAATATTTATCGTAATGATTTTCAACTCAAGCATTTGAAAATAGCATGAAAATCATTTCTGCAATATTTTCAATAAAACAAAAGAATCTAAATAAAATATCTTGTTCCACTGCACTGATTTGATATATAAAAGCTGGCAATTATTATCAATAGTAAATAAAACTATTTCTAAGTGTCCTCGTGTCATATTTTGAAATCAATGTAATGTAGTTATATTTTATTTTGAGACGTGAAATATATTTTTATATCTGTTGCAAACAAACAAAATAAATTTAATGCATAGCTAACGTTAAAATATTGTATTTTAATGTTAGCTTTGAATTTCTTATACAGGAAATTCCAAATAAAAGTATACTTTAAGTCAAGTGGACCCAAAGGTCACTCTGCTTAGTCCAACAGTTGCCATTAAGAGATTAATTGCAGGGTAGGGTAATTACATGAGAAAAGACAGAAAGATGCTCTGTTTTTATTCATGAAAAATTATTGCAAGATGGTTTATGCATTTGGCTGTTAGAGAGGTCTAAATTGAAGTTTCTAAAAATATATATTAAATCTGTTATAGATTTAATAGATTTAATCCAGTTTATGATGGATTCAGTATTCTTTTTTCAAATTATTACTTGTTCAAGTATGTTTGATGATAGATTCAGTATTTGTTTGTTAACTGCCACTTGTTCAGGTATATTTGCTTCCTTGAATGTAATATAATGGCTATTCATCTAATAGTGTGTTCATTTCTTATATTAATATTAAATTTGTATGATGCTGTACTGTTATAGCATCATACAAATATATTTAATATATCTAATATTAAATTTGTATGATGCTATATTGTTTCAGATTTATGATTCAGTGTGATAAATGTCAGGACTGGTTTCATGGCACTTGCGTGAATGTTACAAGACAGCAAGGGCGGCAATTAGAAAAAGAGCAGAGAGAATGGAGATGTCCACCATGTGACAAAGGTATGAATATTGAAACACTTAGTTCTCTGACTAACTACTAGCTTCTTTATTTGCCTTTTTTTTTTTTTTTTCTCTGTAAGAACTATAATTACAAGAAATAGTCATATATATCAAGTTTTGTTATAAAAGTCCTTATGGATCAGGGCAAAATTTTGGGTTTCAATGTTAAGAAGTTTTGTATCTAAACAGAAGACTTTTTAATATGGAAGGATATTGTTAATTCTAGTTTCCTCTGCTATTGGTGTGCACATCATTGCTGCACACAATGGACAAAAATAAAATTAAGTGGTTTAAAAGAAAGCAAAGTGTTCAGCAGTAATGAGCCGCATGTATTGCAACCTCTCATGTTGGATTGGTTAAAAAATGCACACACACACATCATATATGCATTTTTGCAATGTATGTCTGTTAAAACAGAAAATCTATGAAGAAAAGCAAGCTTTTAGAGTACATGAGTATACTATTTTTAAATTTAGGGTCCAAAACCATCATTATTCCTCAGTTTAGGGTAAAAAAAAGAAAAGGAAGAATATATATATATATATCATCATCATCATCATCAAATTCCTGCCATGTACCCTCAAGGGTTGTTCAGGATATGATAGTACTACATGAAAAAAATTACATCATTACTAACTTCCTATCTACAATTTTCCTCCAAATCAGTCTGTTACTTGTCAAGACTCCAACATCTTATATTTCTATCTTCTAAGGCACTTTGTACCGTATCAATCCACCTATATCATGGTCTTCCTCTGGGTCATTTTGCTGCCAACCTGGCAGAGAACACTTATTTTGCTAATCTTTCTTTGCCCATTCGGTTTAAGTGACCATACCACCTGAGATTAGCTCTGCTAATGCATTCCTGGATGTTGACAATGTCAAGTTCTTTCTTCATATTCTCGTTTTTAATATGATATTGCCATTGATGCCATCTGTTCACACCTCTGATCTTTCTCAGGACTTTCATATCTGCGGTCTCTAGTCTTTGGTCAAGTGTTTTACTTCAGACCCAGCTCTCAGATCCATAAGTTAAAACTGGTTTGAATACTGTCTCGTATACAGCTAATTTAGTGTTCCAACTAATTTCTCTCTTATTCCATATGAATTTATTCAGTTGACTTCCTACCATGCCAGCTTTGCTGATTCTGTTGTCTATTTCTATATTTAATTTACCATCTTCACTAAAAATCGGGCCTAAGTAGCTGAAATGTTTTACTTGTTCCACAGGTTCTCCATTCACAACACAGTTGACATTTTCAATGATTCTGCCTATTTTCAAAGTCTTTGTCTTTTTATTGCTGACCTTCATACCATATCTATTACAATAGCTATTCAATTTAGTCAGAGACTCTTGCAGACTTGTAGCGGATTTATTTAGAAGTATAACATCATCCGCATAAAGCAAAGAGCTGACATTAACATCTCCAATTTTGATATCATGTTTAATACTACTTTCCTTCATAATGTGATCCATATAGATAATAAATAACAGAGGGGATAATGTACATCCTTGTCTCACACCAGATTTAACATTAAACCATCTTCCTGTACTTCCTTCAATTCTAACTGCTGACTTACAACTCAAATAAAGACTAAGTATTGCTTGATATAATGCCCCATTGACACCATATAACTGTAGCATATTGAATAGCTTCTCTCTTGGCACCTTGTCATATGCCTTTTCCAAACCGACAAAACTTAAATACAGATCTCTGTTATATTCCCATGCTTTCTCAACTATTTGTCATAAAGTGAAGATCTGATCCTAACAACCTCTATTTGGCCTGAATCCAGTTTGTTCTTCATCAAGCTTTTCTTCTGCAATTCTTCTCAACCATTTCTCAAGTATACTTGCATAGATCTTGCCAGGAACACTCAGTAGGGAAATACCTCTGTAATTCACACATTCAATTTTATTTCCCTTTTTATATATGGGTACTATCAGAGCTCTACTGCAATCATCGGGATTTCGACCCTCTGTCCAGGCTTTCTGAACTATGCAGTGCAGCCACTGTAAGACTTTTATACCACCATACTTCAGCATTTCTGGTCGAATATCATCTACTCCTGCTGCCTTTCCACATTTCAAGCCTTTGATGGCTTTTTTTACTTCAAGTACGGATATGTATTCCTGACTGCATGCCTGGTCAGTGTTTTTTACCACTGTGCTGTCATCACTGCTTGTTTCATTTAGCAGTTTTTCAAAGTAATTACTCCATATTTCAAGGATATCTTTTTCTCCAGTTTTCATGTCACCTTTATCATCTCTATCTCCTTTTACAGTACTCTTTCCTCCAATCCTAAGCTTCTTCAGCAACCTCGAGAATATTTTACCACCTTCTTGATATTTATTTTCTATATTCTTGCCAAAGTCCTTGCATGACTTTTGTTTAGCTAGTTTTACACAGTGTTTAGCATTCTTGCATTTGTCTCTGTATTCTCTAAGAGGACAAGCTGACTTATTTGACAGGAACTTTTGATATGCTTTCTTCTTTTCCTTCACTGCCTCTTTAACTTCCTGTATCCACCAGGGAGTTCTGATTTTTTTATCCTTGTAGACAACCTCACCACATGCCTCTCTGACAGAATCAATCAATGTTTTCTTCACAGTTTGCTACTGAATCTCCAAGGTTTGATTCCTGTTCTCAAACTCTTTCATTTTGACTTCAATAATCTTTGTGTATTTTAGTCTACAGTTAACATCTGAGAGCTGCTCAACTTTTATTCGCTTTAAAACTTTCTTACATGTTATTCTTTTCAATATGAAATTCAATTTTATCCTGCACAAGACTAAATAGTGATCACTTCCAATTTCAAATCCTCTGTACACTCTGGTGTCCTGCACCAGGGAGAAAACATCACTAACAACAATAACATAGTAAATGAGACTTTTCTTATTCCTTGCCTCTTCTCTCCATGTGAATTTGTGCACATTTTTATGTTGGAACATGGTGTTAGTAATAACCAGTTCATATCCTTCGCAGAAATCCAACAGGTATTTGCCATTATTATTAGCTTTGCTCTTTTCTCCAAATTTTTCCAAAATATTTTTGTATGTCTCACAATCATTTCCTATTCTGCTATTTAGATCCCCAACAAGGACCAACTTTTCCTTTTTCATTGTGTCAATTGCTTTTTCTAAAGCCTCAAAAAATTCCTTCACTTCTACCTTAGTAGAACCTTCTGTGGGACCATAGGCACAAATAAGTCTCATTGTCCAGTTCCCCATTCTCATATTTGCCCACATTACTCTTCTTGAGACTGTCTGCCATTCAAGAAGATTAGCCTCGTATTTTGTGTTGAATACTATGGCTGCTACTCCTTTTCCTTGATTGTCATTGATTGAATATAACATTTTGTATTTATTGCTCAGAAAGATCTCACCAGTTTTTGTCTTTTTTTGTTTCAGTCACCCCTGTTAATGCGATCTGGTACTTATCTAATTCCTCAGCTAGCTCCATTTCTTTGCCATTCAGGCTTCTTATGTTGATAGTACCGATCTTTAACTCTGGCGATGTTGAGTTGGGGTTTGTTTTCAGATTTGTTCCAGTAGCTGACTTTTCGCTGTTCGCCCTGGTTCCCTGGCAAAAGCGACGTGGGCCTTGTTTAACCGGGCGACACCCCAGCCGGCATGAAATTTTTTCATGTCGTACCATCATTTTTTATTTTGGTTTAACCAATAAGAATACAATTTGGTCGGCTAAATCCCAAGTAGCCAGCCCATCCTTGTTCGTTTAGTATCCAAGTAGATACCCAACAGGGTGCACCACGAGAAGGTGAGGATTGGACATTAGGTCAGAAGCCCTGGTCGGTTCTCCGCATTCCTTTAAAGGCTATGTGGAGGTCTCCTCTCAGTTATACAGCTTTGACCCTTAAGCACTCCGAATATATATATATATATATATATATATACACACACACACACACACACACACACACACACACACACATACAGTGCCGACTGGTGACAATAGAAACAGGTGTGGCCAGGGGCTAAAAACAACTTAATTTTTTTATATTGATATAGTGGGTTTTTATATTTTACTAAATAATTTAAGGAAATTACAACGTCAACTAGGATATACATTAAAATAAATTTTAATATACTTCAATATTTCAGCAACGTCACGTTGCCATTTTCAAGAAACTTAAGAACAAGACGTGCACGCAGACACAACGCAGTGTCAACACTGGGCCAGACTAAACTGGCCCCAAGATAAGTGTTGCGCCCGGTAAACAAACACGATCGCTAGTGCGTGCCTTATACATGCCCTGTGTTCTACACGTATAAAATAGGGCCAGCCGTGGCTGACCCCAGAGACCATACTAAGTCGCATTATTGCTTATATAGAATATTGCCACAAAATACTACAGTAATTCTTTTATTAAACAATAAAACATGTTGGAAATAGATCAAAAAAATAATAATTACAAGAAACATATTTTTTAAAACTACAATTATTGGGCTAGTTATACAAATGTATGTTGGGCTTGGCGCTATAGACGAGCCGCCCCTGTGTGTATGTGTGTGTATATATATATATATATAAAGGTGTTGACTTACTAGGCTGATTCATGGTCATTCATGGATTCTTTAAAGTGGTGGTTAGGGAGTGGGATGGTGAAACTGTTTCAGAATAGGGAAAATCTAATATTTTTATTATAGATAAGGAAAGTCAGAGTTTAAATTAGGATATAAATACAAGAAGTGAAGTTTATATGATAGAATTGTAATTGAAACATGGATCAAGAATGTTTCAGTTGTAATTTCCATCTTTCAAGACATGGAAAAAGTAAAGCATGGAATTTAAGGAAGATTTGAGAAAACCTGCCAGGCACAACGTCAAGAAGAATAAAATCTGTAAACTTTTTTTTCTGTTTAATAAACTTTTACAAAACTTAAAAAAAAAAAAATCTGTAGATTGTAGTATTATAACAGAAACTTGCAACAAATTATTATTTTATTTATTTTATTTTCTTAATGCTGCTCCCATCCATGAAAGGTTATTTGCAACCTATAGTACATTTTGTATCATGATTGGGCTAAGAATTTTTTTTTTCTATTTTATCAATTTTCATTTCTTTTTTTTAAATTTATTTATATATTGAATCAGGCCTTCAATAAGCAGGACGGTAATCTCACACCACCAAGCAGTCTTCCGTCAGTCTTCCTCCTGACGTATTTCCAAAGGAATACAATATACAGGTGTTCAAATCAAATGTAAACTAGTTTCTCCTTTCACAACCCATCACTCATATACGGTACTAACATACTATAGGTTGACCAGCCAACCTCCTGTATATGGGCCCAACATTTACAAAAAAAAAAAAAGCACTGAAGTTCATCTCCCACCCAAAGACAGTCACAAATATCCATGCCCAGAATGGGATTCAGACACACAGCCTGTTGATTGGCAAGCAGATATGCTAGCCACTTGGCCAACCAGATCAGCATTAAGTTATGTGATCTGCTTTTACTAGACTTGTTTTTGAACTTAGTGTTCAGTTTAATTAAGAAATACATTTTTTTCTTGAAAGGAAAAAATAAAAAAAAAATTTCATTTGTTGCCCAGTCTGATCAAATGGTATATAAATCCAGCAAAATCCTTTAGGATTGTTTAATTAAATAACTGTTGTAACAAATTTAGAATGAAAATGGCCAGTAAAAAGACAAACTCTGAAAATAGGCAGGAACATGGAAAACATTTACTGCATTCTGAGTGCAGCGCCTGTAGTACAATTAAAATGTTTTAGCTATTTAGGCAAAAGTTATTGAAGATGACAAATTAAATAAGGAAATAGACAGCAGAATAAGCAAAGCTGGTATGGCAGAGGGCTAGTTGCAATTATCCAGAATGTTCCTATATTAATCCATCACAAGCCTTTAGGAAAGCCTTTAGGATTATTTAACTAAATTGAATTGAAAATGGATATAAAATGTGTATAAAACAGTGGTCAAACTAATTTTCACTTTTGATCTGAAAGTTAGGGTAAAAATAAAACAGTTGATCAAACATTAGAGACTACAAATTATGGAAATTGTGAGAAAATCATTGGATGAGCAGATGGTATCAGTGAACATAGATTTACCACATTTTGTGAATGAGAGTCATGTAAAAAGGTAGAAGAGGAAGTCATACCTAAATCTGAAGAAATAAAGAAAAGAAAGAATGTCTTGTGCAGCATCAGTTTTCTTGTTATTTCATTTGATATCTCAGCAAATATGTGAAGTTTATATTTAGAATCATTTTTTAATATATTTATGTATTTTTTAATATGTTTATGTGTATGTGTAGAGTTTAACAAGTATTCATTTTTAGGAGGTCAGTACTTAAAGATTTGGGATTTAGCCGATCAAATTGTATTCTTATTGGCTTAAACCAAAATAAAAAATGATGGTATAACATGATAGAATTTCATGCCAGCTGGGACGTTGCCCAGTTAAACAAGTTCCTCATTGTTTTCGCTAGAGAACCAGTGCAAGCAGCGAAAAGTCAGCTACTTGAACAAATCCTAAAACCCACCCCAACTCAACATCACTAGACTTCAAGATTGGTACTATCAACATAAGAAGCCTGAATGGCAAAGAAATGGAGCTAGCTGAGGAATTGGATAAGTACCAGATCGACATAATAGAGGTGACTGAAACAAAAAAGACAAAAATGGGTGAGATCTTTCTGAGCAATAAATACAAAATGTTATATTCAGACAATGACAATCAAGGAAAAGAAGGAGTAGCCATACTATTCAACACAAAATATGAGGCTAATCTTCTTGAATGGGGCAGTCTGAAGTAGTGTGATGTGCACAAATATGAGAATGGGGAACAGGACAATAAGATATATTTTTGCCTATGGTCCCAACATAAAAAAATGCACAAATTCATATGGAGAGAAGAGGAAAGCAACAAGAAAATTCTCAATTGCTATGTTATTGTTGATAGTGATGTTTTCTCCCTGGTGCACGACACCAGTGCACAGGGGATTTGAAATTGGAAGTGATCACCATTTAGTCTTGAGCAGGATAAAACTGGATTTCATATTGAAAAGAAGAACATGTAAGAAAGTTTTAAAGCGAATAAAAGTTGAGCAGCTCCCAGATGTGAACTGTAGTCTAAAATACACAAACATGATTGAAGAAAAAATGAAAGAGTTTGAGAACAGGAACCAAACCTTAGAGATTCTGTGGCAAACCCTGAAGAAAACACTGACTGATTCAGCAAGAGAGGCATATGGTGCAGCTGTCTGCAAGGATAGACAAATTAGAACTCCATGTGGACAGAGAAAGTTAAAGAGGCAGTGAAGGAAAAGAAGAAAGCATATCAAAAGTTCCTGGCAGATAAGTCAGACTGTACTCTTAGAGATTACAGAGACAAATGTAAGAAAGCTAAACACTGTAAAACTAGCTAAACAAAAGTCATGAGAGGACTTTGGTAAGAACATAGAAAATAAATATGAAGAAGGAGGCAAGATAATCTGGAAGTTGTTGAAGAAGCTCAGAAATGGAGGAAAGAGTTCTGTAAAAGGAATTAGATATGATAAAGATGATATGAAAACAGGAGAAAAAGATATCCTTGAAGTATGGAGTAATTACTTCGAAAAATTGCTAAATGAAATGACAGCCCAGTATTAAAAAACACTGACCAGGCATGCAGTCCGGAATACATATTCATACTTGAAGTAGAAAAAGCCGTCAAAACCTAAATGTGGAAAGGCAGCAGGAGTAGATGATATTTGACTAGAAATGCTCAAGTATGGAGATATAAAAGTCTTACAGTGCAGGCACTGTAAGACCATAGAGGAACAAATTCCAGACGATTGGAGTAGAGCTCTCATAGTACACATATACAAAAAGGGAAATAAAACTGAATATGAGAATTACAGAGGTATTTCTCTACTGAGTGTTCCTGGTAAGATATATGCAAGTATACTTGAGAAACGCTTCAGAATGATTATGGAAGAGAACTTGGTGAAGAGCAAGCTGGATTCAGGCCAAATAGTGGCTGTTAGGATCACATTTTCACTTTACGACAAATAGTTGAGAAATTATGGGAATATAACAAAGATCTATATTTAAGTTTTGTCGATCTGGAAAAGGCATATGACAAGGCCAAGAGAGAAGCTATTCGAAATGCTACAGTTATATGGTGTCAATGGGGCATTATTTCAAGCAATAAAAAGCAATACTTAGTTTTTATTTGAGTTGTAAATCAGCAATTAGAATTGAAGGAAGTACAGAAGGTTGGTTTAACACGTTCGCTGCCAGCTACGAATATACTCGTAGTTCATATATGAGCTACACAAGCCAGATACAAGTATACTCGTATGACACTTACTGCCGGCAACGAGATTACCGTACTGTTGAAGAAGTGAAATTGCTCGGCGTACGGGAACAGACCATGCCAAAGTAGCGTGGCAGCAAACGTGTTAATGTTAAATCTGGTATTTGACAAGGATGTATTTATTCCCTCTGTTATTATTTATTATCTATGTGGATCTCATTATGAAGGAAAGTGGTATTAAACCTGATATCAAAATTTGAGATTTTTAATCTCAGCTCTTTGATTTATGTGGATGATGTTATAATTTTAAATAAATCTGCTATAAGTCTGCAAGATTCCCTGACTAAATTGAACAACTGTTGTAATAGGTATGGTATGAAGGTCAGCATTTAGAAGACAAAGACAATGAAATTAGGGCAGAAGCATTGAAAATATCAACTGCTTTGTGAATGGAGAAACCTATAGAACAAGTAAAACATTTCAGCTATTTAGGCGCAATTTTTAATGAAGACGGTAAATTAAATATGAAAATAAACAACAGAATCAACAAAGCCAGTATGTTAGGAAGTCAAGTGAATGAATTTATATGAAATAAGAGAGAAATTTGTCAAAACACTAAATTAGCTGTATGCAAGACAGTCTTCAAACTAATTTTAACTTATGGATCTGAGAGCTGGGTCAGACATAAAACACTTGACTAAAGACTAGAGACCACAGATATGAGAGTCCTGAGAAAGATTAGGGAATGAACAGATGGCATCAGTGGCAATATCATATTAAAAACAAGGATGCTAGGAAAGAATTTGACATTGTTAGCATCCAGGAATGTGTTAGCAGAGCTAATCTCAGATGGTATGATCACTCAAACAGAATGGGAGAGGAAAGATTAGCAAAATAAGTGTTCTCTGCCAGGTTGGCAGCAAAAAGACTCGGAGGAAGACCAAGATATAGGTGGATTGATATAGTAAAAAGTACCTTAGAAGATAGAAATATAAGATCTGATAATGTTGGAGTCTTGACAGGTAACAGATTGATTTGGAGGAAAATTGTAGATAAGAAGTTAGTAATGATATAATTTTTCATGTTGTACTGTCATATCCTGTACACCCCTGGGGTGGGGGGTATATATCAACAATTTGATAATGGTGATGTACTTAAAGATTGTTTTCATATTGATTTATTGCTTGTAATATTCTCCCTTGATCTATTTATTTTATTAATAGATCCTGAAGTATCTTCTAAGCCTTCTCTTAAGTTAGTCTCTCCCACTTCAAAAATCCTGCCAAAAATGGAGAAAGTTTCTAGTCATGTTAAAGTAAGTCTTATTGTTTTCATTAATGTATTTGTATAAAAAGATTTTCTCTGTCATTATTATTATAAACCTCATAAATTTTTGCAATGTCTTTTGTAACAAATTGAACATGAAAATCAACAATAAAATGACAAAAGAAAACATTTATGTACATATTCATTTATTTACATAATGTATTCAAGGCTATAAGTTAGGATGGTTTGTTTCATTCTCCAATAAGATAGGTGATTTATTTTATTTATAGAATGTAATTCTTGTAGATAGGCTTATACGTTGGTAACACATGACTATTGAATTATTTAAGGAATTTGCAACGTACACTGTAATATTAATTAAAACAAACTTTAATAAACACCTCCTATATTTCAGCAATGTCACATTGCCATCTTCATGGGAACATACAACTATGACATATGCACACAGGCACTACAAAAAGCAAATGAGGCAGAAGAGAGAAAACTACTGTTGTTCCTAGAGTCCTGAAGTTGACCCTAGCAGGCTATATTGGGTTGTCATGGCTGTTGGACTGAAGTTCTCAAGATGCAAGCTTCCCAAATATGGGGCAGTCTCATGCACCCAAATTTGTTGAGGTTTGGAAAATTTTTTAAAGCTGAGGCTGATTTCGTGAACAATCTTTCATATTTAAATTTACCTGGCTATTGACCTGGCTTTCTTCCAACATATTCTGTGGCAGGTATCCAGAGCATATTTTGGAAGCCCAATGTGGCTGTACTGGTGAAACTGGATGTACTCTTTGTGTTCTGAAATCCTGACATTTGCTGTCCTGCCTGTTTGGTAAAAGCAGGACAGTTTACAGCTGCAAGGGACCTGGTATACCCCAGGTAGGTCTAGGGAAAGTAGTTGGTCTTTGGTGGAGCAGATAAGGGATGCCAATTTTTTATATGATGGACCATTCCATTACCATTCCCTATATCCTGGGCATCTTTGAAAAGTTAACCAAAATCTTAAAAAAATGAAATATGACCTGACTTCTTGTTACAAACCATATAAAAAATTGACATCCCTTATCTGCTCCACCAAAGTTCTACCTGGGGTATACCAGGTCCCTTGCAGCTGTAAACGGTCCTACTTTGGCCAAACAGGTAGGACAGCAAATGTCAGGATTTCAAAACACAAAGACTACATCCGGTTTCACCAGTACAGCCACTCTGGGCTTGCAGTGCATGCTCTGGATACCCACCTTGCAGTGCATGCTCTGGAAGAAAGCCACTTTAATGCACCTCAGCAAACTTAAGTATGGAAGATTGTTCATGGAATCACCCTCAGCTCTAAAAAACTTTCCAAACCTTAATAAATTTGGGTGCATGAGTCTGCCCAAAATTTGGGAAGCTTGCATCTTGAGAACTTCAGCCCAACAGCCATGATGACTACCCAATATAGCCTGCTAGGGTCACCTTTAGGACTCTAGGAACAACAGTAGTTTTCTCTCTTCTGCCTCATTTACTTTTTGTAGTGCCTGCGTGCACATGCCATAGTTGTATGTTCCCATGAAGATGGCAATGTGACATTGCTGAAATATAGGAGGTGTTTATTAAAGTTTCTTTTAATTAATAGTCATATTTATGGAATGTTTTCTTTGATTGATCAGTGTTTATTTTTATTATTATTATTATTTTTTTTTTATAATGTTGTGTTGCTTCATGTATCTGGTGTATTTGCTAATATATTGGTATATAAATTGTTAATTTAAGGTTGTGTGTAAAAATGGCACCTAAGAACCCATAAGAACAGTAGACCAGTCTTTAATCAAAGGCTGATGTAGATGCTGAGCTGAGAACCTTTGCCCTCCTGGATATAAACATTATGACTCTGATATTGATGATGCAGATAAAGATTAAAATTTTTATCTGTGAAATTTCTTGGTTGAAAAAAACAGATCAGCAGACAACCAGCCTGAGAGTTAGAAAAGGTTGAGAAATCTAGAAAAACTCCCGATAAAAAAAATAAGCAGAAAAATGAGACAGAAAAGATGTGAGAAAAATGAGACATGGAAGATGTGAGTGGATGACAATAATGATGCAAGTGAAGTAGAATGTAAAAACAGAACGTGGTATGGTGATTTGTTGATTAAATTTGCACTTGATGCCATTATAGTGATATGATCACTATATTGGGCTTTCAGGAGCAAAAAAACAAGAATGCGATGAAGGCAGTTGAGAAAAGAAAACAGACAAAATAGTGCTTGTAAGAACAAATGATTTAATGCGATTGCATCGGGCATTACAAAAATTGTGTTATTCATTACTTGCCTGTGATGAGATGAGACAAATTGTCTCATACATATGGTTTGACATCTGTCAAGCATTCTACGAATCATTGCATCTGCTTTATAGAGAAACCAAAGTTATGTTAGAAGAGAAATGATGTTTGTGCTGTCTTATAATTCACCAATAATCAAGAGAAATTCTATAATTTGTATTTTTAAATTTTGAAAGGTGTAATTACACTATGACTGTAGTTCACAGATATTAGTTTTACTCAAAAATTCTACCAAAAAAACTTGAAATTAGCATGTCACATATATTGCCAAATGTGTAAACATGTTCTCACCCTCCCAAAGTGGAAAATATATATTGCAAAGCTCAAGCAAGCTCCCACCAGATGCAAAGCAGCACAGCATGAACATGCTAAGTAGTGATAAATATAGTATAAAAGAGGATATGAGGAAATTTCTGGAAGAAACGCAGTACCATATCTCTTATCAAGATATGATGATACTGAGTTAAGGTAGAGAAGACTATGATACTAAGTGATTCTTTATATATATGTATCTGACCCACACACAAAAGGTTGCAAGACTCCAACATATTGGTGCCATGTGTGGACAAGAGGGTTAGAAGAAAGAAGTAATCTGTTCACATTTTTTGGATAGCTGAAGGTTATATTCTTTAGGGAAGGGAGAGTGCCTGGGGGGGGGGGGGAGCTACTCCAAAGAACAGAGTAAATGATATGAAAGAGAAGACAGAGAAGTTGGTTCGACAATTTTCAAGCTGGACTGTAAATAAGTGTTGGACTGGACTGCCCTCTTCTGGATAGCAGTGAGCAATCTTAGCAAGGAATTTGATACACCATCCCAAATATGGAATAATGAAATTTGTATAGAGTTTGCAGCTTGAAACATTTGAAATAGGATATCTTGTGCAGAAAAATATACAAAGGTTTTTGGTGGATGCAGAAGCTATGGTTGAAATGTGTTCATGTGAGGAAAGTCCAAGAAGGGAAATCTGATCATGTGTGGATATCTGGATATTATTGAAAGTTCAAAAATGGATATGAGCTCTTCCTTGTAAGCAGCAAACAGGACTAACTTTTAATGGCATTGAATATAGATAGGAGATTGGAGTTCAGGACATTGGCCATGTCGATCTTGAGGGTTCTAACAATTGAGCACCACAAGGATTGCGAAATAAAAAGGAGAAATGGAGTGTACTGGCATCTGTGAAGCTATGGATAGTATTTGAAATCTACATTTGTGAGTGCATGTCATGTCATTTATATACAAGAGGAAGAGAGTGGGTGAAAGTACAGAGCCCTGGGATAATCCTACATTGGTGGGAAAATCTGAGGAGAAGAAACCATCCACCTTGACATATAGTGAGCAACCAGTGAAAAAGTTGGTGATCCAGTTAGAGAGTAGGTGGATCACCAACTTTCCAATCCAATGCATTTTATATGTTGAGAGTGACTGCATGAGGTTCTCATAATTTTTCCATGGATTGAGTCCAGAGGTTAGTTGTGAAGGCTAGGATATTGGTTGTGGATTGAGAGTGAATGAATCATTGCTGGTCACTGATTTATTGTTAGATCTCTAGGTGTTGCAGAAGTTGGTTGTTCATGACCTTCTCTATTATTTTAGAGAGCACAAAAACGAGAGCAATTGGATTATCATTTGTTGGATGACTTTTATCCCCTTCTTTGGAATGGACCAGATATAGACCTGTTTCTTTCCATGCTGTAGGATAGATGCCAGTGAATAGGAAAGATTGAATAGGTTGAAAGACAGATTTTAATTTTGGGGCAGATGTTCTTAACACAAAATGTGGATGGGATACCAACAGGACCATATGCCTTATTGATGTTCAGTTCATGTCACTATGGATGACATGGAGTGAGCAGTTCTTCATAAAGGGTGTGTTTTTTTTTTTTAAGATTATACGATGATCAGCATTCATATTTACGAATTTAGGGACACAAAACACACGTGTTGAAATGATTATTTTACTTATTATTAATAAAATAATACTTGACTTTTCGACCCCTGTATTGAGGTTATCATCAGAAAGATACATGTGTATGGGAAACCAAGCTACATGCTCTTGCACTCTATAAAGGCAAATTAAATCTACGTTGTTAATTGATCTTTTTCTTAGCCTGACCCCTAGTGATAAAAATAATAATAAAATAAAAATAAATAAATAAATAAACTACAATAAACTCTGCTAAAGTCCTCCTGTACTAAGATTCTTCTGGATTTGTACAAGTTCAGATTGTTATACTACAATTTTCTTCTGGACTTGTACAGTTCAAGTTGCTATTGAATGTTAAGGGAGGGGGGAAAACACTTCACCAGATGAAACAACTTCTTGTATTGAGATTATTTTTTGACTTGTTCTAAATTTGTAAATATGAACGCTGATCACCGTGAAACCTTAAAAGAAAGAGTCATCATAATCCATGGAGATTTGGCCCGCAAACAGTGCAGCCTCTACGGTAAGCTAAAGACATGTGTGTCCTTGTTAATTAATTGACTAGCCTTTTTGAAACAATGCCGAGACAGTAACTTAATACCAACTTCATTAAACTGAAGAAGTTTACATCAGCTAAATCGCTCCTTATCTATGCCTGGTTGGAAAAAGCGTTGTTAAGGGAGCAGATCCACGAGGCACGAAAAAACTTAGCCAAGCCAAAGTTTTACAACTGAAATTAGAGCTATCCAACTACGTTAATCCAGAAATTTGGGATATTTTAGACAGGAGCGGCCAAGTACCTATTACTCAAAAACAAGGAAAAATTAATAATGAAATTTCAAGCACTGAAGCAACATGAAAGCACAAGACAATCAGGATGCCACAACGAAAGGAGCAGCCAATCACCATCGGACCACGGCCTTGTTATCAACCAATCAAACTACAATCGCACCCAAGATGAACTCTCACTGCTGGAGAAAGGTCTAAACTATACCATTGCTCCGAGGTCAGTAAACAAACTTGATATAATTTATCATGTCGAGAGAGGTTTAAGATCCCTCCCCACCAATCTAGCTGACAATATACCTATGGAAACGTCTTGTATACTACATTCAAACAAAAAACTAAGCAGCAACCTAATGGTGATCACTAAACAAAACGGAAAAACTGGCCCTCAAATCCCTAAAAAAAATAACCAGGACATTATAATCACAAAAGCAGATAAAGGGAATGCCACTGTTGTTTTAGATCGGACAACTTACATAGAAAAAATGAACCATTTGGTATCGGACCACAACACCTACCAAATGGTAAACTACAACTCCACGAAACGCATCAAAAAGAAAACAACTGAATTAAATAAATCTGTTAACACATGGCCAGAAGAAACAACTAAAACACTATTATCTCATTATGCCCGCTCGCCCGAGAATTTATGGCCTGCCAAAAATACACAAAACAAGACACACCACTACATCCGATTGTTGAAGGAATCGACAGGCCGAATTACCACTTAGCCAAAAAATCAGCAGCCACACTCAAGGAATTGGTAGGTCATTCCCCTTCCTACATAAAAATTACACAACATTTCATAAACAAAATTAAAAGCATTACACTCAACAACCAAGATTTATTAGTCAGCTTTGACATAACTTCCCTTTTCACCAATGTCCCGATCAATGATACTATCTTGCTCCTACAGAACATATTTCCACACGACATCGCGGCCCTCTTTTCTCACATACTCTGCTCCGGATATTTAGTGTGGCAAAATTATTTTTGCCTTCAAAAAGAGGGTACAGCCATGGGCTCCCCACTTTCCCCACAATAGCTAACTTTTATAAGGAAGACTTTGAGCAATGAGCTCTAGAGTCAGCGTGCCTAAAGCCCAAAATTTGGCTCAGATACATCGACGATATTTTCGCCATTTGGCCTCACTGCCATCAAGCACTAAATACATTTCTTAGCCACCTGAACAAACAACACAAACATATCCAATTCACCACTGAAATAGAAAAAAACAACTCTTTTCCTTTCCTAGACACACTTGTCACACGTCTTCCCTCTGGCTAAATTAAATCAAACTTTAATATATACTTTCCAATATTTTGACAATGTCACGTTGCCATCTTCATTGGGACTTAAGATAAAGACACGTGCACGCAAGTACTACACAACAGCAAATGAGAAATGAAGCTAGGAAGCTACCGTTTTCCTAAAGTCCTGATGGTGCGGGCTATATTAGGTGTTCTTGGCCTTTGGGCTGAAGTTCTCCTGATGTATGTTTCCCAAATTTGGGGCAATCTCATGCATCCAAATTTGTTGAGGTTTGGCATGTTCTTAAGGGCTGAGGCTGATTCCATGAATAGTCTTTCATATTTGAACTTGCTGCAGTATATTACTGTGGCGAGTGGGTTGTGGATAACTGGTTTTAGTATATTTTTAATAATTTTTAATATTTAAAAAAAAAATCCAAAAAATACAAAAAACCAGTTATCCACAACCCCCCCCCCTTCACAAAAAAGATTATTCTAAATCCATCACCATTCCCTACATCCGAGGCACCTCAGAAAAAATCAACAAAATCCTAAAAAAAACATGACTTGACCTCTGGTTACAGACCATAGAAAATTGGCATCCCTCATCCACTCCACCAAAGACCAACCACTTTCCCTAGACTTACCTGGTGTATACCAGGTCCCTTGCAGCTGTAAATTGTCCTACTTTGGCCAAACAGGCAGGACAGCAAATATCAGCATCTCAGAACACAAGGACTACATCCGATTTCACCAGTACAGTCACTCTGGGCTTGTAGACAATGCTCTGGATACTCACCACAGAATATGGTGGAAGAAAGCCACAGTAATACACCGTGGCAAGTTCAAATATGAAAGACTATTCATGGAATCAGCCTCAGCCCTTAAGAACATGCCAAACCTCAACAAATTTGGATGCATGAGACTGCCCCAAATTTGGGAAACATACATCAGGAGAACTTCAGCCCAAAGGCCAAGAACACCTAATATAGCCCACCAGGGGGCACCATCAGGACTTTAGGAAAACGGTAGCTTCCTTGCGTCGTTTCTCATTTGGTGTTGTGTAGTACTTGTGTGCATGTGTCTTTATCTTAAGTTCCCGTGAAGATGGCAACATGACCTTGCCGAAATATTGGAAAGTATATATTAAAATTTGATTTAATTTATATTTCTAGTATACGCTGTCAATTCCTTAAGTATTTAATAATCATGTATGTATATTTGTGTGTTCAGAATGAACTACACATATAAATATAATCATTCGGTATTTTTTTAGTAATGTATTGTGTCATAATCAAGGCTTGTTGTTTATTTATATTTGTATGTTCATCCAAATCCAGGTGAAGCCATTAGTTTATCTAGTGAAACTAGTAGGTGACTAGTAGTATCAATCTTTATGACCAATAAACCCAGTGTTAGTTATTTTCATTGCATTAGTTTTGTGGTTGAAAATAGCATACTTATCAACAAACATCTTTTTATATATATATATATATATATATATATATTGTAGATCTGGAAAAGGCATTTAAAGGTGGCAAAAGAAAACTTATTCAAAATGTTATCTTTATATAGTATAAGTGGGATATTATATCATGCACTATATACTTTATATTTGAGTTGTAAGTCAATGGTTAGGATTGAAGGAGGTCACAGGAAGATTGTTTGATGTTACGTGAGGTGTGAATCAAGGGTTCACATTTTCTCTGCTGTTATTCGTCATCTATATTAATCATACTTTCCCTTCATAATGTGACATTACTGTTGTTATCAGAATTGGTGATATTCAACTTCACTCTCCACTTTATGCAGATGATGTTACACTCCAGCAAAATCTCCTATTATAAATCCAGCAAAAGCCTTTTGGATTCATTAACTAAATTGAATAACTGCTGTAATAAATTTTTTATGAAAACCAGCAATAAAAAGACAAAGCCAATGAAAATAGGCAGGAACATTGAAAACATCAACCACATATATAGAACAAGTAAATATTTCTGTTTAGGCACAATTTTTAGTGATGGTATGAGATTGAATATTGATTGTTAGAAAAACTTGTATGGTCAGGCATCAAGTGAATAAATTTAAAAGACTGTGTTCAAACTAATTTTATTGTAAGGATGAGAGCTGGTTTAGAAATAAAGTGCTTGATCAAAGAATGAGTTCTGGTAGATATGGCAGAGAAATCCATAATTAATAGTTTTGCTGATGACAGTGCTCTCTATTCATCTTCTTCACTATTCTCATCTAGTGAGTACTGAAATTAATCCAGCTTCAAGATCATCCATAATGTTATACCTTAAAAACACTGATTTCACCAGTTGAGAATGGTTAAATGCAGTGAATTTTAGTGGTATCAAAAGATAGTTCTGTATACTTACCCAAAAGAAATATACTGCTTCACCATTACTTTTCATAATGTTTCTATTTACAGTAGAGATTATTTTCCCCCTCTTTGGCTGATTGCCATATATTTTGCTTATCCTAGCTTAAACATATCACATTCATAGCTTCTCCAACCTCAATAACAAACTAACTTGATATTCTTTGTTGTTCAAAATATTCATCTCTCATGCTCATCTTCCAAATCTCGCTTACCAAATCTCAAATCTGACCCACATTGGAATATTGTTCTTGCATTTTGGAGTAATGCACTCAAAACCTCCATAAAAAGTGGCTATTGGTTAAACATAATATGGATTGAACTTACATAAATATTTATTAGCATAAAATTTTGTCCTGGTTACTTAAATATAAAGAGCCAACAGGTTTCATTTCGGCGATATAAACATTATATCGCTAACATGTTTATATCAATGATAATGTTTATATCACCGAAATGAAGCCTGTTAGCTCTTTATATTTAAGTAACTTAATGGGTGCACCTTTTTAGACAACTCGTATAGCAGAGTATATAAGTTCTTTTCGCTATACCCTTTGGTATTAATTGGTCTAGCTACTCACTGATGAAGCCTCAATAAAGGCTGAAACTGGTCTGGGTAGTGACCTCCTACCATAATGTAATAACAGCATACATTTCCTAGAAATGTGTTTTTACATTATGGAAAATACCAAGAATAGCAATCAGAACTTTCCCCACCTTTGCAACGAGTTGCCCGTGTTTGTACTACGTTCTAGGACTACTTGCATTTAGCTCACGCTAGTATTCGCTGATACTCTTATAGTTTTTTATACTATATTCGGCATGAAACTCTCTGATTCCAATCTTTGAGTTTCTTATTCGGTTTTAAAACAATGTGGGATCCAATATCCCCTTAATTAAATTAATTTTTGTCCTGATATTGAGGGTATCTTCAGTTCACCTTTCTAATTAAACATCAAGAATGAAATGTGCAAATTGTATGTACATGATTTAGAATAGTATGGTCTAAATACATCAAGGTTCTTGTAAAAATAACTTTAACATGAGATTTTTTTTTTTAAATAATAAAATAAATAAAAAAAAAATTGAAATAAATAAGAATTAAATTAATTCTGGAACTTACAAAGAAGCACTATTTCCCATAAGAAGGATAATTTAAGTCCATTGTTTCTATTTAGATTAGGTCAAGATAGCTAAGTTTCACAACTTTCTTTGTATAGTCATTCTAGAACAGTGGTCGCCAAAGTGGTCAACATCGACCCCCAGGGGTTGATATAACATTGTTAGGGGTCGATAGAAAAATATAAGACATCATTGTATGGATAATAGTTAATTCGGTTAACTTGGATTACCTCCATCCTGAATGACAATGCAATTAAGAGTGGATTGTGGGAACAGTGACATGAATAGGACCTGTAAGATGGTGTAAGGTCATGAAAATAGTTACAGAGGCCAATCAAGTAGGCCAAAATTACGTATTTACCAATAAATGGATGTCGGTGGTTCCTGCCTGACCGGCGTGACGGGAGCGAGATTGCAACATGTGGTCGGTTGCTTATTTACTTATACTTGCATGTATTCGATCCCAGTCTCATTTTTGTGCATCGACATACAAGTGAGCATTAATGTTCTAAAATTCATCAACATACATATTATAACTCGATCGTTATTCATTCACGAACTAAACTTCTCTATGTTGAAGAGTTGAGCAGGGCTGGTAGTTTTGTGCATCCTCTAGAAATACGTGAGTAGGTATATTATTTAGACTTGTTACTTTTGCTTACCGACTTCAATTTTAATTATTTTGTTACAACCCCTGTAACCACAATGGCAGCTTCAGATTCTAAAAAGAAATGCAGACAATATTCGTTAAAATATTTGAAACTTGGGTTTATTGCTTCATTAAGAAAGCCAACATTGCTAATCTTATCAAAAGTCACGAAGCACACTCTTCACATTGGCAACATTAGTAAATTGTATACTAAGTTAATAAAAGTCTTATTTTTATATATATAAGGAAGATTGTATTATTGTTAATTTGTTATCTAAATTAAATTTTATATGTTATTTATCCCTCCTATCAAATATGTAATGTTAAGAAGGATGTCAAAAACGTATCCCTTTGACGTCAAGCCAATATAATAATATATACTATATTATACATGCAATAAACACTGTAACTATAAAATAAACAATCTAAAAACTCACATAAGCGTCTTTTTGCTTGTCCTATTATAATTACATAATAGTAAAATAGAGGGGGTTGATAAAAAGTCAAGAAACTCTTGAAGGGGTCAACGGTCAAAGAAGTTTGGCGACCCCTGTTCTAGAAGATAGATTATTACTTTTATCAAGAACCTTAATTTCTTCCAAAGGATTTGGTGTCTGGTGGTGATAATGTGTTCTTCAAGTCTGATTGTTCTGGCTCATGGAACTTAGCAATCTAAACCTGTTCATCACAAGGCCCCCCCCCCCTCCGATCTACCTGTTTGGCCAAAATACAATAATCCACATTGGCAAGGAATGATACACTCCAGAGTTGGCCAAAAGCAGAAGCCTTACCATTAGCTGAGCTAAGAAAAGTAGATATTTTGTTGGCAGGGCAGAAGCACCAGATCTAAGTCGTTTGGCTATACCTTCTGAGACACCTTTAACATAAGGAATGACATAACAGGCCACTTCTGTATCACTATCACAGTGCAAGGCAGATGACAAGGAAACTATAATTATCTATTATCTTGTTGACATCCAATTCAGTAATGCTATTAGTAAGGATGGTGGACTTGATGTGATTTATTTCTTGAGGGAGCAGCATTTCAGTGGAGGAGAATGAGAGAGTTCTTTGTACTAGTTTGATTGGTGACAGCTTTTTGACAATTATGATGGTCTGAAAGAGAATAAATGTTAAGTCCAATATGTGTTTTATTTCTAAAAATTGAGAAATGAAGGATACCATCTGGTTGAGGTAACAGGAGATCTAAAAATACAATTTAGTTGTTCTCTAACTCAAAAGTGAACCTTATATATATAAGAAAAGAAAACGAAAGTTGTTCTCATAATAATAGGTGTTTTAGGCACCATCCCTAAAGCATTGAAAAATCATCTAGAAGCACTCGAGTTAGATGGATTAAAAATTGGGCAGCTGCAAAAGGCTGCTTTGTTCGGCACAGCATTCATATTCAGAAAGTATTTCTACAACTCATAGGCCCTTGGGTAGGTTTCGAATTAGTGGAATATAACCAGCCTTTTACTTAAGACTGAGGAAGAAAATCAAGCTTGGATGATTATTTTATATATATATATATATATATATATTGATCCCATACACTAGAGGTCCAGAGATCTATGAGCATGTCAGTGCTGTGTGTGTGTGGGGGGGTGCAAATGAGGGCTGAGATAGAAGTTTATTGATGATTTTTTGAAGAGTTGCACATTGTAATTGTTTCGGAATCTTCATGACAAAGGCTGTTCCAGAGGAGAGAAGTGGAGAGAATAAAAGAGGAAGAGAAGAAGCAGATTCGGTGCATGTTTGCCATTGCACAGTAAAGGGCAGCCATTGCTTTTGTATTCACAGGTGCAGCTGAAAGTGAAAGAAGATGGTTGACAATTCACTGGAGTAGTGATCATGGAAATATCTGTAGAATAGGCACAGTGCTGAAACACTGCATCTGTGAGATAGAGGTTGAAGTGAATCTGTAAGAGAGGGATCATCAATGAGCATAATTGCTCATCCCTGGACAGCATCAAGGATTTTAAGGGAACTTTTAAGTGCACCATCCCAAATATGTGAGCAGTATTCTAGGCATGGGTGGATTTGGGATTTGTATATAGGAGTTGGTTTGGTGTCAGATATCCTTTTGAATAAAAGGATATTTATTTAGTTAGGAGTTGGTTGGGTGTAAAATATCCTTTTGAATAAAAGATAATGCCTAATTTCTTGGATATAGAGGAGGAGGAGGCTATTGATGTGATGTGTGTATGCCAGGAAAGACTGGAGGTAAATGTTAGTCCAAGCAGAGAGAGATCTGATCTTGTCTAGTGATTTGTATGTTACTGAGGGTAAGGATAAGCAAACTGAGATCTCATTTATGAGAGAAAAGACAAAACTGTGTTTTGGTGGCATTAAACATAACAAGGGTGCCTGCCCTCACTATGCTGAAGGATAGGATGGCGATCAGTGTTTAGGGTACTGGTTGTAGATGATGTTGTAGCCTGGGACGTCAGAATGCCACATGGTTTTGTTGAATGAGTAGGATGAGTGGAGTGTACTATTGTCAGCAAAGCTGTGGATAGGATTAATGTTGATTGTGTGTAGGTCATTTATGAACAAGTGAAAGAGAATAAGTGATAGGACAAAGCCTTGAGGCACTTTAGCATTGATGGTTAAGCTCAAAGAGTGGGAGCCATCTATCACGACTGCAGGGAATGACCAGATAGAAAGCTGGCTGCCGATTTATAGAGGGTGGCACGGAGAACAAAGGATGGCAATTTGTTGAGCAGGCCACAATACCACACACAGGCAGAGGTTTTTGAAATGTCAAGAGCTACAGCTGAAGTTTCTCCGAACCTTTCCATGGGACTTGTCCAGTGGCGGGTGATGTAAGCTACAAGTTCATCTGTGGATCTTGAATGGCAGAATCTGTACTGGTGGTCACTGATTATTTGCTGGGCCTCTAAGTAATTGAGGAGTTGGTTATTGATGATTTTCTTCATTATTTTCGAGAGGGCTGAGGTGATGACAGTTGGTAAGTAGTTTGATGGTTGATTTTTCTTGCCCTATTTTGGAATAGGACGGATACGAGATTGCTTCCATGCATTGGGATAAGTACCAGATATGTATAGTAGATTGTAGAGATGATGTAAGTTGGGTGTTAATTCTAGAGCACAATGTTTGAGAATAATAGGAGAAATGTCACCAGGACCAGAAGACTTTTTAGTAGTTTCCTGATTTCTTTTGTTGAAAAACTAAAGGAGGCATATGATGCTTGGATTCTGGTATGCTTGGAGGTGATTTCCCTTGATCATCCCATGGTCCCACAGAAGGTTCTACTAAGGTAGAAGTGGAGGAATTTTTTGAGGCTTTAGAGAAGGCAACTGACACAATGAAAAAGGAAAAGTTGGTCCGTGTGGTCGATCTGAATAGCAGAGTAGGAAATGACTGTCAGACATACAAAAATATTTTGGGAAAAGAGCAAAGCTAATAATAATGGCAAATACCTGTTGGATTTCTGCATAGGACACGGACTGGTTATTACTAACACCATGTTCCAACATAAAAATGTGCACAAATTCACATGGAGAGAAGAGACAAGGAATAAGAAAAGTCTCATTGACTATGTTATTGTTGATAGTGATGTTTTCTCCCTGGTGCAGGACACCAGAGTGTACAGAGGATTTGAAATTGGAAGTGATCACCATATAGTCTTCAGCAGGATAAAATTGAATTTCATATTGAAAAGAAGAACATATAAGAAAGTTTTAAAGCAAATGAAAGTTGAGCAGCTCTCAGATACGAACTGCAGACTAAAATACAGAAACATTCACATGGTATATTCCGGTAATTGGACCACTTTTTTTTTTATATATAATAAGCTATATAAAACACAATGAATTAATAAATCATTTTATTAATTCATTGTGTTTTATATAGCTTATTATATAAAAAAAAAATGTGGTCCAATTACGAATATACCATGTGAACTTCTAAACCACAGAAATCTCCACTTACATACAGAAACATTATTCAAGAAAAAATGATGAAAGAGTTTGAGAACAGGAACCAAACCTGGAGATTCAGTGGCAAGCCTTGAAGAAAACCCTGATTGATTCAGCCAGAGAGGCATGTGGTGAGGTTGTCTGCAAGGATAGAAAAATCAGAACTCCATGGTGGACACAGGAAGTTAAAGAGGCAGTGAAGGAAAAGAAGAAAGCATATCAATGATGAATAAGTCAGCTTGTGTTCTTAGAGAATAAAGAGACAAATGTAAGAAAGCTAAACACTGTGGTAAAACTAGCTAAACAAAAGTCATGGGAAGACTTTGGAAAGCACATAGAAAATAAATATCAAGATGGTGGCAAGAGATTCTGGAGGCTGCTGAAGAAATTCAGAAATGGAGGAAAAGGAATTAGAGATGATAAAGGTGACAAGAAAACTGGAGAAAAAGATATCCTTGAAGTATGGAGTAATTACTTCAAAAAATTGCTAAATGAAACAAGCAGTGATTAGCACAGTGGTAAAAAAAACACTCAACAGGGATGCAGTCAGAAAAACATATCCATACTTGAAGTAGAAAAAGCCATCAAATGCCTGAAATGTGGAAAGGCTGCAGGAGTAGATTATATTCGACTCAAGTATGGAGGTATAAAAGTCTTACAGTGGCTGCACTGCATAGTTCAGAAAGCCTGTACAGAGGAACGAATTCCAGATGATTGGAATATAGCTCTCATAATACCCATATATAAAAAAGGGAAATAAAACTGAATGTGAGAATTACAGAGGTATTTCTATACTGAGTGTTCCTGGTAAGATTTACACAAGTATACTTGAAACAGTTGAGAAGGATTGTGGAAGAAAAGCTTGGTGAAGAACAAGCTGGACTCAGGTTAAAATAGAGGCTAAAATCTAAAATCAGGTTAAAATCTGCCAGGATCAGATTTTCACTTTACGACAGATAGTTGAGAACTCATGTGAATATCACAAAGATCTATATTTAAGTTTTGTAGAATCTGGAAATGGCATATGACAAGGTGCCAAGAGAGAAGCTATTCAAAATGCTACAGTAATTAATTATCATATGATGAGTTTCCTTTACGGGAATGTATGGCACCATTTCAGTCCCCCTAAATTTCAGCTGAGCTCTGGAACCGGCATAGCTGAAGAATCAGGCCTATGACTGGGTCAGTATTCCTGACTGTAATCTGTGTGTGTGTTCACAGGCTGGTTTGCCTTCTTTCAGGATGAAAACCCCCATGTAAACTGCAAAAAAAACCTGCTGTCCACGCCAAAGACTCATTTCCAAGAAAAGATATCTGAGCTTTGCCTTTGTCCAGGCAATCTCATTTTTAGATATTATGTTATTTTTTCACAAATGTTTCTTTATTTTAAACACTTAACTTCCTCAAGCAAGACTTTCTGGCAGATATTGTCAGTCTTTGACTTTGTCATTCACTCTGCCTACTTCACATGCCAAAATAAACTTTACCAACAAACTGAGGATACATCTATGGGTTGTCCTGTTTCTCCCACACTAGCTAACTACTTCATGGAATGATTTGAGCAATGGATACTGAATAGTGTCCTTTCTAAACATCCTTATAGTACAAATATGTTGATGTTTGTTGAATTAAAATTTAAAGCAATCTAATGTGTAATGGATACAACAAAACTAATATTTAAAAAATTATTGATAATTGTCATCCTTCAGCGCTAGGCTGCAATCTGATGCGAAAAGAATTTCAATACCTTACCTAAAAGGAACCTCCAAACAAATAGCATGGATTCCTCACAAATTCAATTTAAACACTTCCTTCAAACCACCTTGGAAAGTGTCTTTCTTCTCACCATTTACAAAGATACATTACCACTTCTTTCCTTACTGGGTGTCTATCAGGAACCCTGCTCATGTCATCTTTGTTATTTTGGACAGATTGGCTGTTTTGCTTTATTAGAATCCAAGAACATCAAGGCTCTATTACATTTTTGGAATCTGATTGACACTAGGCCCAGGAACTAAAGAAAGATTCTTCATTCCATCAGGATCAAATTTGATCATCTTTTCCCTGAAACATATGAAATACTGTGAAATCGTCCAAACTTTAATTGCTCAGACTGTGCCAATCTCTGAGTTTTGGGAAGCGATTACTATTAGTTATTCGTAATGTTTTTTTAATTAATAATTATTTTAAGTTATTTTTTATCTATGCAACTTTTACAACTATTCCTTTGAACTCTAATGGTGTGATTATATACTTCATCTGCAACCAAGACTCAAGCTATTATGCATCTGTATGACTCATTCTTATGATTCTTGTTTTGAATGTAGTTATTGGTCCGTCTCCCTGATGATGTTCGTGTAACATTGGATGAAATATATTGAAATTTTTGAATAAAATTCAAATAATTGTTCTAATAATGCTAACAAGCCTTCATTTTTCTGTTCATCCATAGTACTAATGTACTATCAGTTGAATAATCTCTTGTAGAATAATAGAATACTGTAAAAAATAAATAAATGAAATATTTCATATTTATGAATTTAGGGACACAAAACACACGTGTTGAAAAAAAGAAATGAAATATTTGCTGGCATATATGGAAGATTTCAGAGTACCTCCACAGTGCTAAAATTGTTTGGAATGAAACTGTCTAGGATATAAAGAACAGTTATAAGAACTTTTCAGTTAATTATGGTCACATACAGAGGTGGTAGATATTTTGCTCCTTCAGAACTAGTCAGCTGATATAAAGTCATTGAATTCATCATCATCATCAAATTCCTGACATATACCCTCAAGGGTTGTACAGGATATGATAGTACTACATGAAAAACTTACATCATTACTAACTTCCTATCTACAATTTTCCTCCAAATTGTGATCTGTTACCTGTCAAGACTAGAATGTTATCAGATCTTATATTTCTATCTTCTGAAGTACTTTTTACTGTATCAATCCACCTACGTCTTGGTCTTCCTCTGGGTCTTTTTCCTGTCAACCTGGCAGAGAACACTTGTTTTGTTAATCTTTCCTGGCCCATTCTGTTTAAGTGACCATATCATCTGAGATTAGCTCTGCTAATGCATTCTTGGATGCTGACAATGTCAAGTTCTTTCCTAATATCCTTGTTTTTAATATGATATTACCACTGATGCCATCTGTTCATGCCCCTAATCTTTCTTAGGACTCATATCTCTAGTCTTTGGTCAAGTGTTTTATTTCTAACTCTCAGATCTTCTAATCCCAGCTCTCAGATCCATAAGTTAAATAAATAAATTGGCATAAGCAATATTTCAAAGTAATTTCTCCATACATCAAGGATATCTTCTTCTCTAGTTTCCACATCACCTTTATCATCTATTATTTCTTTTACCTCATTGTTTACTCCATTTTTGAGCTTTTTCAACAGTCTCCAGAATATCTTGCCATCTTCCTGATATTTATTTTCAATGTTCTTACCAAAGTCTTCCCATGACTTCTGTTTTGCTCGTTTTACACAGTGTTTAGCTTTCTTACATTTCTCTCTGTATTCTCTAAGAACACAAGCTGACTTATTTGCCAAGAACTTTTGATATGCTTTCTTCTTTTCCTTCACTATGCTAAATTCTTTTTCAGTATTTACATATGGGACAAGAATTATGCATGTATTTTCATATATGTGCTAAACGTGTAATAATATCTTTTAAACATATTATTACAAGTTCTTTTGGAAATCCAAATTTCCTTATTTTCTTGTAGTAAACCTAACAATAGTTGCAAATAAATGTCCAATGTGTAATAATGTATTTTAGACATATTATTACAAGCTTTCTTTGAAATCTAAATTTCCTCATCTTCTTCTACTATAATATATCTGGCTTTGCAGACCATGCTTGGAATTCAGCTCACAGACTCAATTGGAAAAAGACTATTTTGAAGAGAAAGACTGTTTTTAGAATCTGCTGCTGCTCTTAAAAATCACCTAATTACAATAAATATGGTTGCATAAAATTTCCCAAAATATCATCATCATCATCAAATTCCTGCCATGTATCCTCAAGGGGGTGTACAGTAGTACTACATGAAAAATTTACATCAATACTAACTTCCTATCTACAATTTTCCTCCAAATCAGTTTGTTACCTCTCAAGACTCCAACATTATCAGATCTTATATTTCTATCTTCTAAGGCATGTTTTACCATATCAATCTACCTATATCTTGGTCTTCCTCTGGGTCTTTTCCCTTCCAGAATATGGGAAGCACTAATTCTTCAAGATCCCTGTTTACATCCTATGCTACCAATGGGTGTGCATAGAGGCACCCCACCTAGTTAAGACTCTAATCTATCATCCATGTGTTTCAGTTTTGTGCTGCCTTTGTGTGTGTGTGTGTGTGTGTGTGTGTGTGTGTGTGTGTGTGTGTGTGTGTGTGTGTGTGTGTGTGTGTGTGTGTGTTTATTGATTGTCCTTCCAAAGTGACTGTAACCTCTGAAGGAAAACAGTTGCTTCATCAATGCATGTCTTAATGTCATGATTAGACCAGCCATCTCTCATTTTTAAACCAGTTACAAGTCTCATTTTGTCTCCCTGATGATGTCATTATAACTGGCTTGAAATATTAGAAGCAATAAATACTATTTTACATTGTTTCACTCCATTAAATTGTTATCATTGGATCATAGAAGAGGATGAGAAGTTGGTAAAGTATTTGAAGCCAAACTGTAACTGTGACTAGCATTTGCTAATTTTTTATAGGCTTAAAGGGAGGTGGTGGTCTTTGCCAGTTTGGAAGAATACTTATCTGTGAAAATGCCTGTAGAAAAGCCATAGCATGTAAGTAACATGCTAATGAAATATATGGTGGGAACAGACCTGGCAGCTCAGTTGTATGGGACGAAGAAATGCATCACCAGTTTAGCCTTATGGGTACCAAGCGAATGATCATTATGGGTGACTTTAATTTTCCAAATTCATTGGATAGAAGAGAAATCTTATGATCAGAAAGAACTGGAATTTATTGAATTGTTGCGAGATAACTTTCTCAAGCAGCATGTGAAAGAAGGAACTCGAAGTCAAAGTGTTTTGGATTTGCTCATAGCATCAGAAGTGATCTCTGTCAAGAATATGGCTATTTTACCACCAATTGGTGACAGTGATCATGCTGTTCTTTCTTTCTTGGGCAGTATCTACTTGTATTGAAGCTCTGATTAAATCAGGCTACATGCTGAATATAAAGCTGGAAATTATGATCAACCTAGAAGAATAATATCTTTGGTCGCATAGTATCAGTTACTGAATGGAAAAAATGTCAGCAATGCATGGGAATCTTTGAAAAATTGCTTGAATGAGGCGTTATCTGAATGTATCCCTAGTGTTCGAAGAATAAATAGGTTGGGAGTGAAATGGATGTGCAGCCTTATTAAGCTAGAGATCCACAAGCCTGCAACCTATTGGTTGGAGAGCAAATATGCTACCCACTCAGCTGACCAGGTTGGAGGTAATAGTATGGGTAATATTAGCAGGAGGTATTACAATTATCCGTAAACTTGATAATCTTATTACCGAAAAGGAAAAAGTTTTCCATTTCAGTGGAAATGTTTGCAAAAATTTTTTGTTTGTATAACAACATAAACAAATGCTTTATTTACATCAGTTATGGACAAAACTGTATATGACTGCTTAAAAATGCCTTTGAACCATTACATTACATGCATCCACAAGTGAAAGTAAAAGGCATGATTAATTATACAATGAAATTTGCTATACGATAGTGGTCTGAACCAACCATGTTGTATGATGTATTACAATTATAAATTTAATAATATTATAAGTAGTATTACTGCCATTATTTGATTATATCATTGAATGAAAGCTATCTTAATTTTAATTTTTTTTTTCCTATATAAAAAAGGAAGACTATGTATTCCTTTTTTATATATCTTTCTTGATATACTGTCCCTTCCCTTTACAATATCAAACACTCTCCTTCACTCTCCCCATTCATCAAATGAAGCTACTATCTACATTGTTTAAAAATTGATTACTACAAAATTTATGCCGATTTAAAAGCATTGCAGCATATTTTGGGTCCTTGGATTTTTTTTGTGTGTGTGGGAATAATATTCTTTTTAAAGTTAAAAAAAAAAAAGTCTTTCCTGGCATTATACGGAAATTTTCATCATGAAAAACAGTTGCTCTTACAGCATCATGTTTAAGAGTGTTGCACATGTACATAGTAGGAGAATTTCAAGACCAATATATACTAAGAAGCAGTGAGTACTCTGAGATGTCTATTGTGATTCTGGTCATTGCATCATTAAATGGACTGTTCAATGTCACTTGTGTTTCTATGGGCAAAGCAGCTGTTGCAGTTGATCACACAACAGTCCATTCTGCATTGCATTAATGTCTTTCAAATAATCAAACAGTTGCTAATGCAATTCTTCAGCAGTATAGAACTGCATTCCCATGTGTGCGAACTGTCATAATCAATAGAAGTTGGCATGATTAGTGCAGAACTATTATTGATATACATTTGAAGCAGCTGTTGCAGTTGATCACACAACAGTCCATTCTGCATTGCATTAATGTCTTTCAAATAATCAAACAGTTGCTAATGCAGCTCTTCAGCAGCCTAGAACTGCATTCCCATGTGTGCGAACTGTCATAATCTTTAGAAGTTGCCATGATTAGTGCAGAACTATTATTGATATACATTTGAAGGAAATTATTGAAGTTCATGAGTTACTTTTTGGAGGGAGATTTACATTACATATTTCCAGTACGAGCATCACCAATATATACATGTTTAAAGAATTCATTGATTGATCCAACATGGCATTCGTTGCAATTTCACGAACTTGTGTGATTTGCAAGATAGTTCTACGAACTATTTTTGGCAATATTAACAAAAATAGGTAATCAAGAAGCATTGACTGCAGAGGAAATGAAAATTATCAATTCAAGGGAGATGTTTGTCATTTATGCCCTCATGATATTTGATTGTTCCTACAGAATAATGATGTTAATAACTATAACAAGGATTTTTTGTCTCAGGAAGAAATATGTAAAACTGTTGCCAAAGACATATATCAAGATTCCATTCTGATGAACAGTTGAGAAGTATGCAATATAAGATTTATAAAATGGCACTGACTAACACCACAGGTCTTCCCTGTGTACTTCAGTATTAAAAGGAAAATTATGTATGATAAAATAGTGGTTATATGGATTTTTTTTCAATTGAAGGTGAGTTAGCTGATCTTAAACGGAAGTAGCAGGATTTTTCATCCTGCATGCAGACAAATTGGCCCTCCAGAACACGTGCAATTTACAGACAAAAAATATTAGTAGTGATGGTGAGCAGTAGATGGCATTGATGTAGATGATGATGGCAGTAGAGGTTTGATATAGTGGTGAAGATGGAGAGTTGTAGAGTAGGTGTCCTCCCTCAATGAGTTTTCAGACTCCTTGGAGTTGCCATGAAATAATAGTAATAATGTATATGGCCAATGCTCATAATGACTTCACATTTTATCATGGCAAAAGCAATGAGTAATATTGAGCTCCGCAGTTAAATGGATCAGTTGAAAAACAAAATAACATGTTTTACAAGATGAATTACATGTCTTACAAAATAGAGATGCATTGATAGTTTCAATGAATGAATATCCAAATCAGATTCTGACCTACAACAGGACTAGCTACTAGTATTTAGTGAAAATTGGTTATATAAAATGATGAAATTTACCATTATTATCATATCAGTGTGTGACCCAGTATAAAAAAGCCTAATGTTCTTAGTGGTAGTGTAATATCAGCATGAAGATTCAACTGTGTTGTTGTTGTCAGTGTGTATTGATACATACAGTGCATCTACAGCTGCAATAAATAAAGTTATAGATACTTTTGTGGATCTGAATGAGATTTCAATAATAGGTCTGTTCTTGTCGTTGATATATACATTGTGCCAGAGACCCTGCTATTTGATATTCCTAAATTTATATTCAGAAACCTGATACCATATTCAATTGAAGGAACTGAATTATTAGAAAAGCCATTGAATTTTACCTATTGTTCTTGCTGGCAATTTCAATATTAAGTTAAATTCTAGAGATGGAAAAGTATTGTACAAATTTATGAAAGTCATCTTGAACAACTTGGATAATTTTTTTTAATGTGGTTCCCACCCATGAAAGGTTATTAATAAAGCTATAATACATTTATATTTATGAGTGGGCTAAGGATTTTTCAGGCCTCCATTAAGTGGGGCAGCAGTCTCACATCTTCTTCTTCTTCTCTTCTTCTTCTGCAGCTTCTGCCACTTAAGTGGGGTCACTGTTTGTTATGAGTCTCCTCCACACCTTCCTGTCTTGGGCTGTCACCACATCCAAGTTCTTCATCTTCAAGTCCTCTTCTACCAGCTCCCTCCATCTCTTCTTTGGCCGCCCACGCTTCCGCCTTCCTTGCACATCCATCTGCATGACCCTTCTTCCCACATATTCGTCCTCCCTCCTCATCACATGACCAAACCATCTCAACCTTTCCTCCTGTATTTTCGCTCCTAAGTTCGTAACTTTCACTGTTCCCCTGACATAGTCATTTCTCAGATGATCCTTTCTGGTCACGCCACACATCCACCTAAGCATTCTCATCTCTGCTACTTCCATCCTGCTAATGTTATTTTTCCTCAGGGCCACAGTTTCTATAGCATATGTCATAGCTGGCCTCACTACTGTCCTATAAATTTTGCCTTTCAGATTGATCGGCACCCTCTTATCACATAACACTCCAGCCATCTCCTTCCAGTTCCTCCAACCTGCTTGTATCCTGCATCCCACTTCCTTCTCACCTCCTCCATCTTCTTCCACTGTCGAACCTAAGTATCTCAAGTCTCTCACCTTCCTGATGACATTTCCTTCCAGCTCCAGGTCTGTCTCCTGGCCACCGCCCACTGTGCAACACATATACTCTGTCTTACTTCTGCTCAGTCTCATACCTCTCTTCCAGTACTTTTCTCCATCTTTCCAGTTTAGTTTCTGCTTCTTCTCTTGAATCTACACACAGCAAGATGTCATCTGCATACAACATTGTCCAAGGTGCATCTTCTCTCACCTCCTCTGTTACCACCTCCATCACAATATTAAACAGAAACGGACTTAATGCTGACCCTTGATGCAAGCCAACTGTTACTTGAAAACTTTCTGTCTGTCCTAAACAGGTCCGAACACTTGTCTTCACATTTCTGTACATTTCCTGCACCAACCTGACATATTTCTCCGGCACCTTCTTCTCCCTCAGACACCTCCAGACTTCTTGCCTTGGCACTCTATCGTATGCTTTCTTCAGATCAATAAATACCAGATGTAGCTCCCTTTGTTTCTCTCGATATTTTTCCATCATCTGTCGTAAACCAAAGATAGCATCTGTTGTTGATCTACCAGACATGAAGCCAAATTGTTCCTTTGCAATCTCCACCTCCTCCCTCAATCTACCATCAAGAACCCTTTCTAGGATCTTCATTGTGTGGGACATCAACTTTATTCCTCTGTAATTTTTACAGTCTTGTGCATCCCCTTTACCCTTGTAGATGGGAACAAGAGTACACTCCCTCCATTCCTTGGATATATATTCCTGTTGGCAAACTTTCATGAACAGGTCCCACAGCAGGTCAATTCCCTCTTCCCCCAGTGCCTTCCATGCCTCCACTGGAATTCTGTTGGAGCCCACCGCTTTTCCATTCCTCATCCTCTTCATGGCCTCCGTCACTTCCATTCTACTGATGTTCTGCACCATCTCCTCAGAAGGCTGCCCATCTCCTCCGTGAGTCCTTGCATTTTCCTCATTCAGAAGTCCCTCAAAGTATATTTTCCATCTGTTTCTTATGTCCACATCCCTCCATAATACTCTTCCTTCAGCATCTTTGATCTGCCTCACATGTAAGATGTCCTTAGCTGCTTTATTTCTACATTTCGCTAGTTGGTAAATTTTTCTCTGTGAAATTCATCTCCCACCTAAACATAATTCACAAAACATCCATGCCCACGGCAGGATTCAAACTTGCGACCTGTTAGTTGGAGAGTGGGTACACTAACCACTTGGCTAAGCAGGCTGGCATATAAGTAAATATATCAGTGTAAAAATTATGTATCCTATTTTACAAGTTATTTATATTTACATGTTTAATCATATCCTTTATGGTAAAGATGTTTTTAACTCATATCACTGTGACACAAAAATTAACTTGAAAACTTCTAAATATGGCAGGACATTATATATATATGATACACTTTTTTTTCTTATTAATGCTGCAATATTTTATTAGTACCCTGCAACATTTGCAGGCACCTTTCACAGGCAGCCTATTTCTAAAAAGTTTCTACTGTTGAGAAAATGAATGGCATTTGAAAATTTATTTTATTTATTTTACATATAATGAATATATATGTATATATATATTGGATAGGAAAATGTGATCAAAGAGAAGATTGAAAAGGAAAAAAAAAGTGTTCGAGAAGAAGCACGGCTAAAAGGCAGTACTTCCCTTCCATCACATCCTCAGCAGTCAGCTCCTCAGTCATTGTCCTCTCCAGTTAAAAAGGTAAAGGTGGTTTAGCATATTTTTAATGTCATAAAGTTGCAAAAATTATACAGACACCTGAATATTTCACAAAGTCTTTCTTTTTACAAATTTCAGTACTCTGCTTAATCTCCTCCAGCTGTGATTACATATGCCACTATGCTAAGAGTAGACATTTCACCAAAGGTTTATAACCAAACAGAATTATTTTACCCGAGACCTCTCCCAAATAACAGTCTGTTCTTGTAGAGAAGTTTGATGTGATTTGCCTTGCCATCAGTCAGCATTCTGCCAAAGTGTATTCTGTAAAGTTATCTACAAAGGGAAACAGCTTGTTTGTTTAACATCAGGAATTAAGTGATTAATATTCAGTTTTCATGTCAGTAAATTAAGGAGATTACAACCGTGTTAGGAATAATTACTTTAATTTTCTGACATTTCAACCTTCATATTGAGGACATTATCTGTGCAGTATACACATACATATATAGAGACAACCTGTATTATGTTTCAAACAGTATGCTAAAGTGACAATGATTTATCACTTTTACCTTGACTGTTATTCTACTTGCCTGACCCCCAGTGAAAAAAACAAAGTACATCAAAGTTGTATCTTATTTATAACATCACCAGACAACAAATTCATATAATTTTTTTTAATACAGCAAAATTGGTGGCCTAATCCATAATTGCACATAAGTGTTTGTTATATTTAAGCTGAGATCCTAGATTACTAGAATCCTAATTATAATTAACTCTTAGAATAAAAGATTATATGGGTAGAATATGTGCCATCCACATTCTTGGAAGTTTTAGACCACCATTATTGTTAAAATTAGGGTGGTTGATAAGAATTTCATGGTCTCTTTTAAATTTATGCTCATACCATTTTTTTGTGTAATGTAAACAAATAGGTGCCTTTCCAGTCAATTCTATGTAGATTATTCAAGGTGATCAGAAAGGCCAGATTTACCATAGTTATTAAATTTACAGGGATATCAGATAAAATAACCGTTTATGTTTTCCCCCCACCCCCACCTCCCAGATAGGAATTGTGATTCATATACAGCAAATTACAGGTGCAGAGAATATTGTATACTTCATTATTGGCCAGTGTAGGAAGTGGATCTTTGAATCAGTGAATAAGCTCTTTAATTTTGCAGGTGGTTTAAAAGATGGCATTAAGGTTGTATTTCTGTAGTATTCTGTTTATTTTATTTGATATCCCTTTAATGTATGTATTTGCTACAGTTTTATTGTAGTCTAGTTTATTTTTAATTGGACTCTTGTGAAGAATTTTGTTGATAGCATTTCTGCTATAGCCATTTTTTAGGAAGGTATTGTTAATAACTTTTAATTCAGGTTTAAGTGCTTGCTCACTGGAGCAAATATTTAAAGCCCTGTTTTTTTGTTTATTTAAATTTTTAAATAAATATTTTTAAAATATTTTAAATAAATATTTTTATTTATAGAATTTTATTTAAAATTCTATAAATAAAAATAATTAAATTAATGTAATGTAAGTACTACCGTTATTAATTAGTTATAAGAAATTCTTCCACTTGCATCTCGATTTTTAGATCAGTACAGGTTATTGTCGAAATGTTATGAATTGAAATGTTACTACAAGTTTCTCCTGCTCTATTGTATCACTGACACATCCCATCAGAAAAGAACCATCTTCACCTCAGAAAACATAAGAGACTTAACAATCCACCTGTTTACTAGCATTTCCCATGGCAAAAATCTGTAAAGAAACCTTTGACTAGCCTGCCATAGGATGTCTTTGCAGTTGACTAAGCTCCACGTTTCCTGCACCAAAAACTCATTCTGAATTCTTTGTCTGAGGAGGAATATCCCCTAGTACACTAGGTATGTTATGTGGATGATTTCTAATCATACAAATAATAGATGCAATCATGATCTATTTACAAAATTCACAGACTGTATTTCAGATTGTGTTGCACTCCAGAATTGCAAAAGAAATCAGCAGCCAACCTCCCTCCCAATCTTGCAATTTAATGGCCACCAACAGTTTGCTGTAATGCATAGAGATTGGTAGTGGGAATTTAATCATTGTTTTTGTATTCCAGAGAGATGTTTGCAAAATTCAATAAGTTTTATACCAGAGTGAGTTTTTGCTTGGAGCTTAAAAATAGATCAGGAATGGTGTGCAGTTTATTGATACAAGGGTGGAGGGTACCCAAAAATAACTGGAATCGGAACTTGGTGTATGTGCATTTTCTAATTATGGATGATGCAACTAGGCATTGTGAATGTGCAGTTTTCCATGCCAGTATGTCAAGTGGTGTCATCCTGTGTGAACTGGTTCATCATTGTTCTGGCTGCTTTTTTTGTTAGTGCTTACAAGCAAGTTTGGTGATTTTGTGATGACTGACCACAAGGAACAGTGTGTGTGTGTGTGAGTGAGAGAGAGAGAGAAGTTGAACACGAACCATGATCTGGCTGACCTTTGACAAGCAGAAATGATGACAACATTGAAAAGATTTGTCAGGCAATCAATGAAGATTGTTGAAAGACCATTGAGCAAATTTCTGAATTTTAACAGATTTGTGAATGAAACGTGTGTCTGCTAAATTTGTGCCTTGTTTGCTCACAGAGGATTAAAAAATAAATAAATAAATAAAATAAAAATTATGTGAATGTTTGCCATGATTTGAGAGAGAAAGTTATTAATGACCAGAACTTTCTTTCAAAAGTTGTGACTGGGGATGAGTCTTGATGCTATAGGTATGAACCAGAAACAAAACAAGCATCAAGCCAATGGAAACATGCAAATTCACCAAGACCTAAGAAGGCACATCAAGTTTAATCAGATGTCAAGACAATGTTGTTGTTGTTTTTTTATGTGAATGGAATTGTACACAAAGAATTTGTTCCTCCTGGACAGACAGTTAACCAATATTTTTATCTCAATGTTTTGAGAAGACTGTGTGATAGTGTGGGACGAAAACAGCATGAAATGTGCAGTAGTGGAGATTGGCTGCTTCACCACAACAATGCCCTAGCTTACACAGCCTTGTCTGTCCAACAGTTCTTGATGAAAAACAACGTAGTGGTTGTTCCCCACCCTCCCTACTCACCTGATCTCTTTCCATGTGAACTTTTTTTTTATTCCCACCGATAAAGAAAACCACAAAAGGGTGGTGATTCATTGATGTGGACAAAGTGAAAGAAAAGTCTCTGGAGGCCTTTAACAGTATTCCAGTTGAACAGTTCCAGAATTGTTTCCAGCAGTGGAAAAAACATTGAGACAAGTGCATTGACTCACATGGATTGTACTTTGAAGAAGACTAGAATATGGCATTATAAACTTTAATAATTTTTTTTTTTTTTAAATAATTCCATTTATTTTTGGCTACCTCCTTGTATATGGAGTGAATTTGATGGACAAAAGAACTTATATATGTCCTGCAGACTACATTTAAATGGTTTTTTAGTTAGATGTTTGGAGCAAATGTTATTTAGTGCGAGTGTGGTAGTGCAAAATCAGGGAAACTAGAGATATTGGGGAAGATGAAAGCATGTCTGGCCACCCCTGTGATAAATGAGCATGTGTAAAGTAATGATTATGCAATGCTGAATGGGATTTCACAGTTTCCGATTTGAATGGTATGGTAATGACATTACATAAGGGTAACTGTGGATATAAAGGGATGTTGAAATGCATGTACACGAATGCAAGAAGTATCAGGAATAAGGGGTGAGGAGTTTTTGGCATTGGTCAGCTTGAATTGGCCAAAAATTATAGGCATCAGTGAGCCTGGTTGACTGAAAATGATATAGTTACAGGAATAGAATGTAAAAGGTATTGTATTTTGAGGGAGGATAGAAGGAACGGGACAGGAGGTGGGATATTGCTTATGATAAGCTGAAGAATTACAACCAACAAAATTAGAAGTTAAAGAGGATTTTATGTCTGAGGGAGATGGTTCATTTGAGTCAGTCTGGTGTGAGATAGAGGCAAATAAAACAAATACGTTTTTGGGTGATGTTATAGATCAGGGGATCCACAGGAAGATGTAGATGCCATGTGTTGGCAGATTAGCACAATGAATGTAGGCTGAACAATTATTATGGGAGACGTTAACTAAGCGGATATCGACTGGAGGGAAGAAAGGTAACATGGCAAGATGAAAGTGGGATTTATACAGTTGCTAAGGGATGATTACATGAAACTGTCTTACAGAGGGGACAAGGGGTTTGAGAGTGTTGGATCTGATAATAGCATCAGAAGGTGTATCTATAACCAAGGTAGACACTCTGCTTCCAATTGCAGAAAGTGACCATGCGGTCTTGTTCTGAGAAGTTGTCAAATGTGGAGTTTCTCTGTCAAGAAGGGGATTTATGTTCAACTATAAGGCTGGTGATTATGAGAGACTCAGAAGTCATCTTGGGACAGTGACATGGCTAGAGAAGCTACAAGGAAAGAATGTCAGTAGTGCATGGCAAGTGATCAGAGATTGTTTGAGAGTGTATCAGACTGCATACCCAAGGTCAGGAAGATAAATCAAGTTGGAATTAAGTGGATGATTATTGATATAAACCAAGAGCTGAAAAAAAAAAAAAAAAAACCATTGTGGAGGAAATATAAAGAAAAAAGTGATCAGCATACTCATGAGCAGTGCAAGGGAGAAGGGTGATTAGTATTGATACTGACTGATTTTCCCTTTCAGTTGTTTCCAACTGTAGGTGACTTTGTAGGCATTGCCCACAAAGTATTCCTGGTGAGATTTTTACAGGGTAGTTCACCATTGCTTTCCCCAACCCCCCAATTTTATCCAGGCTCGGGAACCGGCATATGGCTGGGACATATTCATGACTGTAATCCATGTGTGTTCATGGGAATGGTTTGCCTGTACTGGAGGACAAAAATCCCGAGTTTCCAGGCGAAAAAACCCACTACCTCCGTATGAGACCGGCTAACTCACCTTTAGTCGAAAGGGACTAGATAAAGGTTCCTCATATTACTGATAGGAATCGAACCCAGGTCTTTCCAACCAAAGGGGTTCGTCTATATGACTGAACTACGGAGGCTCTATTAGTATGATAAGAAAAGCCAAATCAGACTATGAGAGAGAATTAATCAAACAGGCCAAAGTAAATCCAAAAGAGTTTTTTCATTATATAGCAAGTAATAGGAAAAATGACTATGGTAGGATGACTTTAAACAATGCTCAAGGTAGGAAGGTGACTGAACCAAGAGAAATAGTTGAGTTGCTGAGTGATTATTTTGCAACAGGTATATCCAGGTGGTGATTTTACAGTTGCTGATGTTACAGAGATGCATATCAACATTTAGGTAGATGAACAGGAGGTGTTCAGCATATTGAAAAATGTGAATATATGAACACAGCAGTGGGACTGGATGGCATATCAGCCTGTATACTATGTAAATGTGCAAAAGAATTAGCATTTCCTGATAAAGTTGTTCGATCTAAGTCAGCTCTGCAGGGTTCCAAGGGAGTGGATAGAGGGTAAGATAGTACCATTGCATAAAGGTGGCTCCAAGACAGAGGTAACAAACTACAGACTAATAAATATATCAGGAGTGGGTGATAAAGTACTGGAAAAGTTGGTTAAAGGTAAAATCCAATATTTGGTGGATAGAGACGTGATACTCTATTAGTGGGCAGCATGACTTTGTAAAGGGTAGGTCCTGTCTTGTTAATTTATTCACATTTTATAATCAAGTGACAGCACAGTTGGATAAAGATAATGGCTACGCCATGATACTGCTCAACTTTGCCAAAGCATTTAACAGAATACCACATGCAAAACTATTACAATAGATGTAGCAAATGGAAATGGATATGAGACTAGTAAAATGGATAGGGGTGGCTGACAGACAGACACCAGAGCGTGGTATATGGCAGAGTGTAATCTAGGAATATGATGGTGACTAGTGGAGTACCTCAGGGTTTGGTACTAGGGCCACTACTCTTTATTTTGTGTATCAGTGATATAGGGAAAGATTTAAGAGGGGATAAACAGTTGTTTGCTGATGATGCAAAACTGGGGAGAGCAATAGTTGATAAAGGTGATGTAGATATCCTGAAAGATGATTTAAATAAATTGGCATTGTGGGCAAAGGATAATGATTGGCAGTTTAATGTTGCAAAATGTAATTATGCACTTCGGATTGAAAAGGTTGCATATGGTGTATCATATTGATGGTACTGGATTGCAGAGAATTGATGAGGCTAGGAACTTGGGGATAATGGTTGACAAATATTTGAAGTTCAGAGGGTGTATTGTAAAAGTTGGTACAATAGGATTACTTGGATGTTGAAAAACATGCTAACAAGTAAAGATAAGGAACTTATTATCCCTCTTCATGATTCAGCCACATTTTGACTATTGCACACAGATTTGATCACCTGGATTTCTTGGGGACCAGGAGGTGGTAGAGAGGATTCATCTTGGTCCCTCATCTCTGAATCCTCTCTACCAGGAGGTGGTAGAGAGGATTCAGAGATGAGGGACCAAGATGATGACGGGTCTGTGGAATACTCCCTATGAAGATGGGTTGAAGGTTTGTAGGTTACAAAGTTTAGTTGATAGGTGGAAAGGAGGGGACATGATAGCAATTTTTAAGATATTAAAGGGGGTTTATAAAATTTATGCAAGATTTTTTGCATGGAGAGTGGTGAATGAGTGGAATGGATTTCCAGAATCAGTTGCGAGTTCCCTAATGGTTAATGAATTCAAAGAGAGGTTGATAGGTGTGTGTATAATGGTAATTTTGGTCTCTCATGATGAGTCTCTGGACCCCATGGAGATGTGCCATCAATAATAATGAAAATAATAATAGCTTAACCACCAACATTCCCTAAATTCAGAAATTTCCATAAACATTAATACCTGCCTCTGTTTCAACTCGTTCATTGTCTGTGCATATGTGTGTCAAAAAAAAAAAAAAAAAAAATTAATGCCTGACCACCAGCAATTCCTTTCTTTATACTTGCATTTACTCTTCACACCCTACAGACTGTTGACAGCAAATAATGCTCTTAACTAAAAAGTTTAATTAAAAGTTTAAAAGTTCCATGTACACCAAAAGATTATGCATTATACATATGGGATGCCTTTAGTAAAAGATACAAAGAGAAATATCAGAACCAATTATTATAATTGTTAGTTATGGAAGTACAGGTTATCTGTCTGTACTTCTACAACTAACTATATATTTCATAATATGTATGCATATACTTGCTTGATTGTCATTGGTTAATATTTCCACTCTCCAACCAACAGAACAGGTCTGTGGGTTTGAGTCCTGTCATGGATATAGATGTTTGTGATTGATACATTTCTCTTTAGGTTAAAGATGAATTTCACTGCTCAGTGTATGATCCTGCTTATTGGGGACCTGAAGTGGCTTGAAAAATTCAGTGTTTGGTCTCTAGAGCCAAGTTTTCAGACAATGTGAAAAAACAAAAAATAAATAAATAAAAATTAATAAAAGTAGCAAAAAAAAACCTTCTCAAACCTAATACGTACATATCCTTCATTAAGTACATGTATGAATGGTGTCATAATATCCCTCCCCACACACACAATCTGGCATGCTATACAATCCCTCACTACTTGTACATTTCTTGTACTTTACTAATTACTGGTTTGAAAGTGTACAAAATGTGTGTGTGTGTGTCACACCCACCTTCCCTTCCCCTCCATACACACAATGTCCTTTCTGAGTTAACTAATGACTTCTTTCACTGACTCTTTATTGACTTTTAGCCTGAAGCCAACTAAAAAACAATAATCAATTTTACTGGGATTTCTCTATTACCAATTATACCATCTCTCTCTCCCCCCTCCCCCATTTCTTGAACCTTTCTACGTTACATTTTTGTGCCTTTTGTCCTTCAAACTGATAGTTACCCGATCAATGAGGTTCCCTTCTGCTGTACTAAGAGAGAATACAGCCACAGGTGCATGACCTCTCATTCATGTAATTTTAAAATTAAATCTTCAGTTTTTCGAAGATTACTCTAAAGTAAAGCAGCCTCATGTTATATATATATATATATAAACACACATGCACTTTTGTGTTAATATGCTAATCTCACCCACAAAAGGCTGTCAGCCATTACTTACTAGTACCATGAGTGAACCAAGAGCTCTGCTCTAGAAATAAAACATGGAACTTTTCTCAAGCTCGTCCAGACCTCCTGTAAACAGGTCTCATTAGTGAAAATGCATCTCTCACCTAAAATATCAATGACAATTGTAGTATTCAAACGTATTTCATTGGAGAGGAGATTCCTTCAGCCAGGCAGACTTGCAATTAATTAGTGTGTTTTGAGTACATTAGCCCTACTAGGATCTGTTTCTATAGATATTGAAAGAAGTGTAACAAATCTGTTCTCAGATCTGTTATACTTCTTATATATATGGAACTTTATCTATACTTATATATATGGAACTTTTCTCAAGCTCTTCCAGACCTCCTGTAAACAAGTCTCATTAGTGGAAATGCATCTCTCACCTAAAATATCAATGACAACTATGGTATTCAAACATATTTCATTGGAGAGGAGATTCCTTCAGCCAGGCAGACTTACAATTAATTAGTGTGTTTGGAGTACATTAGCCCTACTAAGATCTGTTTCTATAGATATTAAAAGAAGTATAACAGATCAGTTCTCAGACTGTTTCTCTTTTCTTGTATTATGTGGAGTATTGGCCCATTATTTCTTTATCAGAGTCTGATATTGAGAATTGTCATAGACACACTGAGGTTTATTATTATCAACAGACCTCCATGCAGTCAAGAGACTCATTGTAGGAGGTCCCATTCTCACATGCACAGCTCACTGTACTTGACTTAAATGCATTCACTTACCACAGTCTCAGGCAAAGCATTCCATTCAACCATTACTCTCCATGCAAAAAATCATCTCCTCACCCCTTTGCTCACACCCACCTTAAACAGCTTCCAGGGATGGCCTTTCGTCCCCCCCCCCCATCTCTAGATATTCTATGAAAAATCTCATCCACACTAATCTGGTAATTACCCATTACCAACTTATACATCTTGATCATGTCCCCCCCCCCCTTTTCCTTCTATCTTAGGCTCTGTAATTTGCATTTTCTCAATCTGTCCTCATATTTCACATTCTAGAGACTAGATAAGAAAGGAGATCTTAGAAGATCTTAGGATCTTTAAGATCTCCTAAAGACAGTGTTCCATTTTATAAATATCCGGGTGTGTATAATATTCCATGCACGTGTGGTCTTTCCTACACTGGACAAACTTCGAGAAGCCTGGGAATAAGACAGAAAGAACATGTTGGCAATGTAAATCACAACAGAACGACCACCTCCGAGTTAGCACATCACTTTTCAACTTCGAACCACACTATAGACTGGAATAACAGCTCTATGCTCTACGTAGACGAAGATTACAGACATCGATTATTTAAAGAAGTAGCAACCTAAACAGAAATCAAGGGGGCCATACTGAATGATACTTGGAAAAATCTAATTAATTCCCTCAGTTTCACAGAACTACAGTACGCGAATAATCATATTACGTGTTTGCATGTAACGCGTGTTCATGATACTGAGTAGAAATGTCACACGAACGTGTTACCTTAGCTACCTAACAGGTACTAACGTTTTTTTTTGTATTTTTAAACCTTTTTTGCATTTACCATTTTTTTATACTGTTCAAGCCTTGAGAAAGCTAGTCACTTACTAGCGAAACCGGTAGGCAGTATTGTACGAATTAAAAATCTATGGTCAGTTTAACAATAAGTCTTATATTTTGTAACAAATAATAATTATTAACCTCAATTTTCATGTTAATTTCTTCATCTGTTGAAAATAGTTCTTCAGATTCATGTTTAAATGATCGTCATGTGGATCCTGATTCAAATCCAGTGAATTGATTTCGTTTTCATCGTCATCAGTGTCCCACAACAGATCTTCCATACCATCCATAAGATTAGAGTTTCATGTATATCCACACTTCTTAAATGGTTTTATTACAGTCTCTACTTTTAATTTATTCCATGCTTTGATCACAAAATTGCACAACGTATCAAGTGATGCAGCATTCATAGATCCACCGTTTGTAAATGATTTTTCACCAGTCAACATCCAATTATCATCATAATCATCATCAAATTCCTGCCATGTACCCACAAGGGGTGTACAGGATATGATAGTACTACATGAAAAAATTATATCATTACTAACTTCCTATCTACAATTTTCCTCCAGATCAGTCTGTTACTTGTCAAGACTCCAACATTATCAGATATTATATTTCTATCATCTAAGGCACTTTGTACCGTATCAATCAACCTATATCTTGGTCTTCCTCTGGGTCGTTTTGCTGCCAACCTAACAGAGAACACTTGTTTTGCTAATCTTTCCTCGCCCATTCTGTTTTGATGACCATACCACCTCAGATTAGCTCTACTAACGCATTCCTGGATGCTGACAATGTCAAGTTCTTTCCTAATATCCTCGTTTTTAATATGATATTGCCATTGATACCATCTGTTCACGCCTATAATCTTTCTCAGGACTCTCATATCTGCGGTCTCTAGTCTTTCATCAAGTGTTGTACTTCTGACCCAGCTCTCAGATCCATGAGTTAAAACTGGTTTGAACAATGTCTTGTATACAGCTAATTTTGTGTTCCGACTAATTTCTCTCTTATTCCATAAGAGAGAAATTAGGTGGGAAGTCAACTGAATTTATTCAGTTGACTTCCCGCCATGCCAGCCTTGTTGATTCTGTTGTCTATTTCTATATTTAATTTACCATCTTCAGTAAAAATCGTGCCTAAGTAGCTGAAATGTTTACTTGTTACACAGGTTCTCCATTCATAACTCAGTTGACATTTTCAATGATGCTGCCTATTTTCATTGTCTTTGTCTTTTTATTGCTGACCTTCATACCATATCTATTACAACAGCTACTGAATTTCGTCAGTGAATCTTGCAGACTTGTAGTGGATTTATTTAGAAGTATAACATCATTTGCATAAAGCAAAGAGCTGACATTAACATCTCCAATTTTGATATGATGTTTAATACCACTTTCCTTCATAATGTGATCCATATAGATAATGAATAACAGAGGGGATAATGTACATCCTTGTCTCACACCAGATTTAACATTAAAACATCTTCCTGTACTTCCTTCAATTCTAACTGCCGACTTACAACTCCAATAAAGACCAAGTATTGCTTGATATAATGCCCCATTGACATCATATAACTGCAGCGTATTGAATAGCTTCTCTCTTGGCACCTTATGATATGCCTTTTCCAAATTGACAAAACTTAAATACAGATCTTTGTTATATTCGCATGCTTTCTCGACTATTTGTCGTAAAGTGAAGATCTGATCCTGACAGCCTCTATTTGGCCTGAATCCAGCTTGTTCTTCACCAAGCTTTTCTTCCACAATTCTTCTCAACCGTTTCTCAAGTATACTTGCATAGATCTTGCCAGGAACACTCAGTAGGGAAATACCTCTGTAATTCTCACATTCAGTTTTATTTCCTTTTTTATATATGGGTACTATGAGAACTCTACTCCAATCATCAGGAATTTGTTCCTCTGTCCAGGCTTTCTGAACTATGCAGTACAGCCACCATAAGACTCTTATACCACCATACTTCAGCATTTCTGTTCGAATATCATCTACTCCAGCTGCCTTTCCACATTTCAAGCCTTTGATGGCTTTTTCTACATCAAGTATGGATATGTATTCCTTCCTGCATGCCTGGTCAATGTTTTTTTACCACTGTGCTGTCATCACTGCTTGTTTCATTTAGCAGTTTATCAAAGTAATTATTCCATACTTCAAGGATATCTTTTTCTCCAGTTTTCATGTCACCTTTATCATCTCTAACTCCTTTTACAGCACTCTTTCCTCCATTCCTAAGCTTCTTCAACAACCTCCAAAATATTTTGCCACCTTCTTGATATTTATTTTCTATATTCTTGCCAAAGTCCTCCCATGACTTTTGTTTAGCTAGTTTTACACAGTGTTTAGCATTCTTGCATTTGTCTCTGTATTCTCTAAGAGCACAAGCTAACTTATTTGACAGGAACTTTTGATATGCTTTCTTCTTTTCCTTCACTGCCTCTTTAACTTCCTGTGTCGACCAGGGAGTTCTGATTTTTTTATCCTGCAGACAACCTCACCACATGCTTCTCGGGCTGAATCAGTCAGGGTTTTCTTCAAGGTTTGCCATTGAATCTCCAAGGTTTGATTCCTGTTCTCAAATTCTTTCATTTTTTCTTCAATAATCTTTGTATATTTTAGTCTACAGTTCACATCCGAGAGCTGCTCAACTTTTATTCGCTTTAAAACTTTCTTACATGTTAAACTTTTCAATATGAAATTGAATTTTATCCTGCTCAAGACTAAATAGTGATCACTATTTATCTCTGGACACTCTGGTGTCCTGCACCAGGGAGAAAACATCACTATCAACAATAACATAGTCAATGAGACTTTTCTTATTCCTTGCCTCTTCTCTCCATGTGAATTTGTGCACATTTTTATGTTGGAACATGGTGTTAGTAATAACCAGTCCATGTCCTATGCAGAAATCCAACAGGTATTTGCCATTATTATTAGCTTTGCTCTTTTCTCCAAATTTTCCCCAAATATTTTTGTATGTCTCACAATCACTTCCTACTCTGCTATATAGATCCCCAACAAGGGACAACTTTTCCATTTTCATTGTGTCAGTAGCTTTCTCTAGAGCCTCAAAAAATTCTTCCACTTAGTAGAGCCTTCTGTGGGACCATAGGCACAAATAAGTCTCATTGTCCAGCTCCCCATTCTGATATTTGCCCACATTACTCTACTTGAGACTTGCTGTCATTCAAGAAGATTAGCCTCGTATTTTGTGTTGAATACTATGGCTACTCCTTCTTTTCCTTGATTGTCATTGCTTGAATATAACATTTTGTATTTATTGCTCAGAAAGATCTCACCAGTTTTGGTCTTTTTTGTTTCAGTCACCCCTATTATGTCGATCTGGTACTTATCTAATTCCTCAGCTAGCTCCATTCAGGCATCTTACATTGATAGTACCGATCTTTAATTCTGGTGATGTTGAGTTGGGGTTTGTTTTCAGATTTCAGATTTGTTCCATCCAATTATTCCACTCATATCGCATGTTATCTGTAAATAGTTTGTTCAAGCAGACGTCTAGTGGTTGCAATATAGAAGTTAAACCACCTGGTATAACAGCAATTTTTGTGTTATTTTTTTCTAGAAGACTTTTAGTATTCTTCTTAGTTAAATGATTATGAAACATATCTCATACTAAATCTAAAGTAAATACTAAATCTATGCAATGTAAAAAAGATAACGGATATGCATACATAAAAACATAACTGATATAACAACAATACCTAATGTTGCATTGATACAAAAAAGAAGAAATTAAGGGGTCGTCTTATGCAACCGACATAAGCTTAAAACCTAAAAATAACCTAAAATTTAGGGCCTCGTCTTATACGCCGGTCGTATAAGTCTGGAAATGCACCTTTTTGTATTACTGAAGTCAAATACTTGAATATGTATATTAATTAAAATAACTTTAAAGCTGTTTTGATAAGTTCACTAATAGAAGTTGATAATGTGATAATAAGAACCACATTTTTGTTTTTTTGTTCTTTAGAATACAAAAGAAGCTATACAAAGTGTACCATGTATAACATGTAAAAAACCATCCCAGAATAAATCTGTGTATTGTAGTACAGCTTGTATTGAGCATCATGTCGAGGAATCCATGAAAGTACTCCAGCAGAAAGAGCAAAAACAGACCATAAAGGTAAAATCTGTTATGAATAGCTATTTTTTAATAGTCACAACAGTAAAAGAAGCATTCTTTATTTGAAGTTACATAAGAGTTCTTAGATTAGCTTTGAGAAATTATAGTAACTGGAGACGTAGGCCTTTCTCTCTATATAATGAAAGAGTTTTGTTTAATTAATTTCAAAAACAGATGCAATGTATTATTTTCATATAAATCAGAAAATCATAACATCAAAATATATAAGCAGTTAGTATCTCAGTGGTAAAATTCTTAACCACTATTGTATGCCCACACTTCATAGAACTGAGTCTGGCAATGTGCCAAGAATAGTCAATTCATGCTGAAGGGGAGAAAGAAATAAAGGATGTTCAAATTAGTCATCAACATGCGAAATCGTGCTTTATGCGTAAATTTTCCATCTGTTGTACAAGCAAAATAGTTACCACTTTAAGAACTAGAATTTTCATAATAGATAAGCTAATTTTCCAATGTATAATTATAAACTCTCATCCCACGAAACACATTGATTATACCCTAATATTGGAATATAATCTCCTTCTTTTGATATTCGCAGAAGGGTCTCGCATCTGTGGGCTTACATACTTTCCAACATTTTACATTCAAGTCCAACTTGTTTTATCATCATCAACAAATTCCTGATATGTATCCTCAGCGTGTGTGTACAAGATATGATAGTATTACATGAAAATGTTACACCATTACTAATTTTCAAACAACAGTTTTCATAAAATAAAACTTATCTGTCAAGAATCCAATACTTGCTTTGCTAATGTTTCTTCTCCCATTCTGTTTAAGTGACCATACCATCTGAGATTACCTCTACAAATACATTCCTGAATGCTAACAATGGCAATTTCTTTCTTAATATTCTTATTTAATATGATACTGCCAATGATGCCATATGTTCACTTCACTAATCTTTCTCAGAACTTTCATATCTGTGGTCTCCAGTCTTTGATGAAGTGTTTTCTTTCTAACCCAGCTTTCAGATCCACAAGTTAAAATTAGTTTCATCACTGTCTTGTATACAGCTAATTTAGTGTTTTGACTAATTTCTTTCTTATTCCATTTAAATTTATTCAGCTGACTTCCAACCATACTGGCATTACTAATACTTTTGTCTATTTCCATAATACTTCCAACCATACTGGCATTACTAATACTTTTGTCTATTTCCATAATTAATTTGCATCTTCACTAAAAATTCTGCCTAAATAGCAATTGTTTCACCGTGTTCTGTAGGTTTTCCATCCCAGTTGATGTTTTCAATGTTTCTACCTATTTGGTTTATCTTTTTATTATTGATTTTCATACCAAATTTATTGCAAAAGTTATTCAATTTAATCGGTGAGTTTTGCAGACTTGTACTGGATTTACATCATTTTCATAAAGTAAAGAGCTAAGATTAATGTCACCAATTTTGATATCAGATTTGATATCACTTTCCTTCGTAATGTGATCCATATAGATAATGAATAATAGAGAAGATAATGTGCATCCTTGTTGCACACCTGATTTAACATCAGACCGTCTTCATGTACGTTCTTCAGTTCTGATTACTGACTTACAGCTTACAGTAGTTAGTCAGTTGTCATATTCCTTTTTCAGATCTACAGAACTTAAATGCAAATCCTTGTATTTAAGGAGACCCACTCTATTCATTAACACAATACCTATCATACATCTCCTTAAGTCTATTCACCGCCGAGGTGCTCACAACCACCTCTGGCAAACCATTGCACTCATTTACCACTCTCCAAGTAAAGAACCTAACCCGCACACCCTTCCTGACTACACTCTTAGACAACTTCCAAGTGCGACTCCTTTTTTTTTTTTCAGAGGGGTATGTGTCAATCTTATAGAATCACTTTGGAAATTTATAAGTTTCTATCATATCCCCCCCCCCCCACTCCTCTGCATGTCAGCTAAACCCTGCAACCCCCTCCCTTCTCCCAGTTATCCTCATAGGCATTCCACAAACCTGCCATCAGCTTGGTCACTTGTTTCTGAATCCTCTGCACCATCTCCCAATTCCCAAGAAACGCAGGTGAACAAATCTGTGCACAGTTATCAACATGTAGCCGAATCATAGGTTTATAAAGAGGGATAATAACCTTCCTATCTTTACTTGTCAGTGTATTCTTCTGCATCCGAGTAATCCTCTGAGCTATTTTGCCAACTCTTGCAATATGTCCTCTGAATTTCAAATCTCTGTCTAAAACTAGTACCATCAATAGGATACAAAGTATCTAATGTTTTCATCCCGAAGTGCCTTATGCAACATTGAATTGACAGCCTTTGTGCACACTTCTAATTTATTTAAATCATCTTGTAAACCTTCTCTATCTGAATATAGACATATGGGAAATTTTGTACCTAATGACAGGTGAGAATATATTTGGGGTCATCCCTGGATACTTAGTGAGGGCATAAGTAAGAAGCATGTGATTTCCAGGTTCATTTCATGGAGTGGTTAGCATGTGGAATGGATGCTGTGAATGCATCATGAATGCTCTTCAAAAAAAACTCAATAGGTGTTTGGCATTGTATGACCTGGAAGAAGTCCTCTTCTGATGAGTCCTCGATTCTCAGATGGAGCCTGCATAATAATATTCATAGCTTATTTTAATAGTATTATAACAACACCAAACCAACTAAATCATAGAAAAGATGTTCATTAACTGGCTTATATATCACTAAATTTCAAACTGGTATCTTCAGTGCACATTACATATTACAGTTAACATACAACAATGAGTAAGTTGAACAATTCAAATTATAACAGACAAAAGATCTAAGTCCTATTTGGTACCCTCTAATGTTGTAAAAAAAAAAAAGAAAAAAAAGAAGTATTATAGTTAAATAGGAATTGATCTTCAGATAATAGTCTTCCAAATTTTTGGTTAATTGATGCACTCATTGTCACACATTCACTGTAACATGTAATATACTCTAAAGATGCTGGTTTGAAATCTAGTGAAATATAAGCCAGTTAATAAACATCTTTTTAATAATTTAGTTTCTTTGGTGTAATACTGTTAAAATAAGTTACGAATAACGTTCAACACCTAAGCTTGTCTATTAAAACTGCATAATAATAATAATAAAGCATTCAGGCATTTCCATTAAGCTATAAATGACAACCTTTTTATTGTATGATAATTAATCTTTGTTGCTTGTCTATTCAAGACTATATTTGGTAATCTCTGAAAGGGGGACATTCTTTGGGGATATCCAAACTGTCTATATTACTGTTTAAGAATTATAGCTATGATATCTTCCCTATAGTTTACTTCATGCTTGACTTGCTCGTTTATTTTGTGTGCTGATCAGTGAGTGGTAATTGTTTTTCTTAGTTTTGTTAATTACTTGTAAATTCATTTGCAATAGAACTATGTTGACCCATTGGGCTACTAAGATGAAGAAGACAGAAACAGGAAGAATCTTATTCTCTAAGCTGTAATTATAAGTTTTTTTCTCCAAGCACAAGTATCTGAAAAATAGCAATAGATATACAACAAGAGGTGAAGTTTGTGGTTGGAAGTGTTTCATGTAGAGTGATGGAGAGATTTCAAAATAGGATATTAGTCATTGAGACTGGTGCTTATGGTCACCAAGAAGGTTCTGCCTGTGAGCATTTTTTGAATCCTTCCTCTATATAAAGAAAAATTAAAATCTCTTTCTTGTTGAGTAATGAATTCTGGATACAAAGAAATGTTTGGAAAAAAAGGCAAAACATCATCATCTTCAAAATTCTGACATTTATCCTTTGGGAGTGTACAAAATATTATGATATTACTACATGAAAAAATTATATCATTACTAACTTCATGTCAACAATTTTCCTCCAGATTACTCTGTTATCTGTCAGAACTCCAGTATTATCAGATCTTACATTTCTTTCTAAGGTACTTTTTACTGTATCAATACAGATAGATCCTTGTCTACCTCTGGGTTATTTTTCTGCCATCCTGGGAAAAAACTTATTTTGCTATCCTTTCTTTCACATTCTGTTTAAGTGACTACACCAACAGAGATTAGCTTGCACACACAATCCTGCATGATAAGAATATCAAGTTTCTTCCTAATATTCTTGTTTTTATATTGATTCTGCCCATTGATGCCATCTGATCACTCTCCTAATCTTTTTCAGAAGTTGCATATCTGTGGGCTCCTGTCTTTGGTCAACTGTTTTTTTTCTAACTCAGTTATCAGATCCATTAGTTAAAGTCAGTTTGAATAGTCTTGTATATAGCTAGTTTAGTATTTTGAATACTTTTTTTCTTATTCCATATAAATTTATTCAGTAGACTTCCTACCATACCAGCATTGCTATCTTCACTAAAAATTGTGCCTAAACAGCTGAAATGTTTCAATTATTCTATGGATGCTCCATTTACTCCATTTAGGATGCAGCTGATGTTTTCAATATTTCCGCTTATTTTCAACGTCTTTGTCTTTTTATTACAGCAATTATTCACTTTAGTCAGGGAATCCTGCAGAATTGTGTGATATTTATTTAGAAGTAGAACATCATTTGCATAAAGCAAACAGCTGAGATTAACAGATCAAATTTTGATATTTGATTTAATACTAGTTTCTTTTATAATGTGATCCATATTGATGATGATTTTATTTACCTTTTTTTTTTTTTTTTCCATTCTAAATTATGCATTGCAGTCATTGTAAAACTTTTATACCTCTATACTTGAGAATTTCTGGTTGACAGTTGTATCTTTGCCCTTTGGTCGGAAAGACCTGGGTTTGATTCCCATCTATGACATGAGGAACCTTAATCTATACTTTTATTGTCTTGGTTGGTCCCAATGATTTGAGATGAGAAGTATTCTATGAAGGACGATGGATGTACAGGAGTTGTTAGAAGAGGCAAACACTGAAGAGCGAGAAGGTGAAGATTGTAAGTTCCTACCGCTCTATGATAGAGGAGAACTGAGGAGGAGGGCATTGATAGCTAATGAGTCTGTATCTGGATTGTGCAAAAGAAATTATGTAGAATTTGTGGATCTGTGGTCTCTGTCTGATGGAAAGAAGGATTTGTATATTGCAGATGGACTACATCTGAATGTTTTGGTGTTAGATGTCTGGAGAGAGCTTTATTCAACATGCTGACATGCAAATTCAGGGAAACTTAAGCAATTAGGGTGGGAAGCAAGTGAATTTGTGTGAAGGCAACCATGAAGCGAGTGAGTGTGAGAATGACCAATTGAGGAATCTAAGTCTCTCAAGCAAAAATCTTGAATAGTCAATTCAAAAAATAAAGGTGAGTGGGGGAAAATAAAGGTATGTTGCTGTTTTTATATACTAATGCTAGAAGTAATACTTTTAGGAACAAGAGAGATGAGTTTTTTGCATTGATTGGTGCAACCTCACCAAAAGTTATAGGCATTACTAACTTGGCTAACAGCAGATGATGTAATTACAGGGTTGAATGTGAAAGGTTAAGTATTTTCAGGCAAGATATGATGGGGAGAAGGAGTACTGTTGATGATAGCAGAAGAATTGCAACCAAAAAAATAGGAGACAGGCAGGAGGTGGTGGCTGTTCATTTGAAGCAATCTGGTGTGAGATTAAGGCCAGTAAGACAAAATATACAGTTGGTTGTTGCTATAGGTCAGGGAATTCCACAGATGATCTGGAAGACGTGCATCGCCAAATTAGTACAATGAGTACAGGTCGAGTGATTATTATGGGGGGGGGGGGGACTTCAACTATGGAGATATGGACTGGAGGAAGAAAGATCACAGGACAGAAAGGAAATAGAATTTATACACCTGCTGAGAGATAATTAAGGTAGCACTGATTACCAACATGTTGAGGATTACCAATTGGAAAATTGAAAGACCATTACTTGGCATTTCCATTCTAGATAGAAAGTGCAATACTTAGATTAAAACTCAGATTAGAGTGAGAGACATTATAACGGGCATTAAAAGATCCAAATGGCAATGGGCAGGTCATATTGCAAGAAGTAACACTCATAAATGGACCAAGTTGATATCAGAATGGTATCCTAGAGATGAAAAGAGAGCTACAAGAAGACTAAAGAGAGTATGGGAGGATGAGATTAAAGAGATGGCAGGAACTCAGTGGCATAGAAAGGCTCAAGATAGGAATGAATGGAGGACTGGGGGGGGGGGGGGATCTTTGTCCATGGCTGATGATGATATGTAAACATTTCACTAGTACAATGATAATGCATTATTACTTGTAATTGAAAATTTCTTTAGTAATGTGTTGTATAAAAGAAATCTTTATATAGTTATGGCATGTTGCACACATCTTAATGGTGATATTTATTAGTAAAAAGATCTCACCTCAAATTTAGTTTTTATTTCTGTATGTAAAAGATTTAAGAGAAGACAATATTGAACTTTCTGATGAGCTTTTTATGAGTGCCAAGAACTGTAGTTTTACATAACAGCAATAATTTTACTCTCCATTTTGCCACCATGTCATTTGCTTTGCCAGCCAGCAGTGCACTTGCACAAAGTTTGTATTTCTGAAGAGTAATTTGTTATAGTGCAAGTGCACTGCTAGCTGGCAAAGCAAATAACATGGTGGCAAAATGGAGAGTAAAATTATTGCTGTTATGTAAAACTACAGTTCTATATGTTTTAAAAGTTTTAGTTTAGGGGAGAACTATAGTTTAAAGGAAAAGATGTCTGTTACTCCAAAAAATGTGGAAAAGAGCATTATGATGAATAGAAATATTATCCGAAAATTAGTGGATGAATTTCCTTTAATGGAAGTAAGATCAGATTAGAGATAAAAATGATGAGAAGAATTATCTTTACTGCCTGGTTGGCTGAGTGGTTAGCGTATCTGCTCTCCAGCCAAAAGGCTGTGGGTTCGAATCCCACCGTGGGCATGGATGTTTGTGACTGTCTGTGAAAATACTAGCATTGGTGTAGATGATGATGATGGCAGTTGGGGTTTGCTGGTGGATTGAGTGGTGGAGATGAAGAGTTGTAGAGCAGGTGCCCTCCCTCGATGAGTCTGAACTCTTGGAGGTATCACGTAATAGTAATAATAAATAAATTATATTTCAATGGCCATTGCTGAAAGAAGAAGAAACTCTGATCTTAAAAGATTACAAATCTTATGTGATGTTAAGTTTCTGGGGCCTCTAAAGAGAAAAGACAAATCTATCTGCATTAAATTATAATGCAGATTTATATATCACCATCATAGGTGGCATCTTCATATTGAAGTCTAACAGATAAGCTTAGGTGTTGACAGTTATTCATGACTAACAGTATTAACAACACCAAACAATTTAATCAAAAGATGTTGAATTAAAAAACATGCTTATATTTCGCTGAATTTCAAATCAGCATCATCATCAGAGCACAACACACTTGTACACGCGACAGTGAGTAAGTAAAACAATAAAATTGCAGTGTACAAGATCTCAAGTCCTATTTATGGTGCCCTTTAATGTTAAAAAAAAAAAAAAAATCATAACAGCTATGTGGGAGTAGCTCTTAGAATGACAGTCTCCAAAATTTTTGGCAAATTAATGCAACCATACTTGTTCAGGTTAGGAGAATTCTTCAAAGCCATTACTGACTCAAAAAATAATTTTCAGATCTGTAACAACTCCTAAATAGCACATTTGTTTTCTTCCATCTAATCCTGTGTGAAGGAGTATCCAAAATGTGGTCTGCCAGTCCTGCTTGCCATAGTAGCGAATCTTCCAGGCAGATGTTAAATGATCTTACTGTTTGCTCATAGTAGGTCAAGTCATAGTCAATGGGAACTTCATACACTCCTGGGTGTGCTAAAGGGTGAAGTTTATTCTTAGACAAGCAGATCAGAGTTTCTAGTTTTACATGCAATTTGAAAGTGGTGTGAAGGCCATGTTTCATCAGTACTTTGGCTATCTTTTCTGATGTGTAGGGATCGTACAAGTGTGTTGTGCTTTGATGATGCTGATTTGAAATTCAACGAAATATAAGCAGTTAATTAAACATCTTTTGATTAAATTGTTTGGTGTTGTTAATACCATTAAAAACACTTAAGTCATGAATAACCGTCAACACCTAAGCTTATCTGTTAGATTGATGATTCTGCACGGAGAATGATTGTGTACAAAGCACGACGGTTTGGTAAGTTGAAACTGAAATTGTCCAGAAAATTGAACAGGTTGGCCTTCCTTAAACGATGCCGTGACAGCGATATCATCCCAGCTTTTCTCAAATTTAAAGAAAAGTTACAATCGGCAAAGGCACATCGTATTTATCGATGGGCGAGTTTAGCGCTTCTCCGAGAACAAATCGCCGCTACTCACATAGAGCTTAGTAAGTTAAACAGTTCTATTGCCGCTCTACAAGAAGAACTACTCATCATCTTAAATCTGAAAATGTGGACTGTCCTACATCACATTTCCGAAATTGCAGCAAAAAAAGAATTTACAAAAGTTAAAAGCAGACGCCTAAAAAAATATGAACTCCTACAACAGTGCAACATACAAAGTTCAGACCGTAACTTCAGTGGGATCGCATGGTCGTAAATCTATCGTCAGAGGTACTCACTGAAGAAGCCAAGAACACTCTCAGTCTAGGACATAACTTTGCCATCACACCTAAACAAACTCCAGAATTAGAAATCATGATGAAGGTAGAACGGGGCATCTACGATCTTCTGCTGGCAATGGCCAATAATGTGTGCCTAGATATCGCAAACATTCTAAACAAAGCTTCTTCTTCTTCTACAGCTTCTCCCACTTAAGCGGGGGCACTGTTTGTTATGAGTCTCCTCCACACCTTCCTGTCTTGGGCTGTCACCACATCCAAGTTCTTCATCTTCAAGTCCTCTTCTACCAGCTCCCTCCATCTCTTTTTTGGCCGCCCACGCTTCCGCCTTCCTTGCACATCCATCTGCATGACCCTTCATCCCACATATTCGTCCTCCCTCCTCATCACATGACCAAACCATCTCATCCTTGCCGCCTGTATTTTCACTCCTAAGTTCGTAACTTTCACTGTTCCCCTGACATAGTCATTTCTCAGATGATCCTTTCTGGTCACACCGCACATCCACCTAAGCATTCTCATCTCTGCTACTTCCATCCTGCTGATGTTATTTTTCCTCAGGGCCACAGTTTCTATAGCATATGTCATAGCTGGCCTCACTACTGTCCTATAAATTTTGCCTTTCAGATTGATTGGCACCCTCTTATCGCATAACACTCCAGCCATCTCCCTCCAGTTCCTCCAACCCGCTTGTATCCTGCATCCCACTTCCTTCTCAGCTCCTCCATCTTCTTCCACTGTTGAACCTAAGTATCTAAAGTCTCTCACCTTCCTGATGACATTTCCTTCCAGCTCCAGGTCTGTCTCCTGGCCACCGCCCACTGCGCAACACATATACTCTGTCTTACTTCTGCTCAGTCTCATACCTCTCTCTTCCGGTACTTTTCTCCATCTTACAAGTTTAGTTTCTGCTTCTTCTCTTGAATCTACACACAGCAAGATGTCATCTGCATACAACATTGTCCAAGGCGCATCTTCTCTCACCTCCTCTGTTACCACCTCCATCACAATATTAAACAGAAACGGACTTAATGCTGACCCTTGATGCAAGCCAACTGTTACTTGAAAACTTTCTGTCTGTCCCAAACAGGTCCGAACACTTGTCTTCACATTTCTGTACATTTCCCGCACCAACCTGACATATTTCTCCGGCACCTTCTTCTCCTTCAGACACCTCCAGACTTCTTACATTGGCACTCTGTCGTATGCTTTCTCCAGATCAATAAATACCAGATGTAGCTCCCTTTGTTTCTCTCGATATTTTTCCATCATCTGTCGTAAACCAAAGATAGCATCTGTTGTTGATCTACCAGACATGAAGCCAAATTGTTCCTTTGCAATCTCCACCTCCTCCCTCAATCTACCATCAAGAACCCTTTCTAGGATCTTCATTGTGTGAGACATCAACTTTATTCCTCTGTAATTTTTACAGTCTTGTGCATCCCCTTTACCCTTGTAGATGGGAACAAGAGTACTCTCCCTCCATTCCTCGGGTATATTTTCCTGTTGGCAAACTTTCATGAACAGGTCCCACAGCAGGTCAATTCCCTCTTCCCCCAGTGCCTTCCATGCCTCCACTGGAATTTTGTCGGGGGCCCACCGCTTTTCCATTCCTCATCCTCTTCATGGCCTCCGTCACTTCCATTCTACTGATGTTCTGCACCATCCCCTCAGAAGGCTGCCCATCTCCTCTGTGAGTCCTTGCATTTTCCTCATTTAAAAGTCCCTCAAAGTATATTTTCCATCTGTTTCTTATGTCCACATCCCTCCATAATACTCTTCCTTCAGCATCTTTGATTTGCCTCACATGTAAGATGTCCTTAGCTGCTTTATTTCTACATTTCGCTAGTTGGTAAATTTTTCTCTGTCCTTCCTTTGTTTCTAATTGATCATACAGATCTTGATATGCCATGGCCTTCGCCTGTGCCACAACTCTCTTGGCTTCTTGCTTTCTCTCTTTGTACACCTCTCTGTCCTCTTCCACTCTTGTCTCATCCCACTTCTGCTTTGCCTTCCTCTTAGCTGTCACTGCCACTTGTACATCATTATTCCACCAGCAACCCTCCTTCTGCTCTCTAATCTTTCCAGATGTCTCACCAAGCACCTCGATTGCACAGCTCAGGATTACTTTTGAATTATGTTTCCACCAATCTTGTACACTTTCCAGTCCATCCGAAATCCTCTCTAACACTCTCCCCCTAAAACGATTCCTCACACGCTCCTCTTTTAAGCGAAACCACTTAATTGTCTTCATCCCATGGCAACCAGAAGTTCTTATCTTCGATCTTATTTTAAAGTCTGCGCAAAGCATCTTTGATTTGCCTCACATGTAAGATGTCCTTAGCTGCTTTATTTCTACATTTCGCTAGTTGGTAAATTTTTCTCTGTCCTTCCTTTGTTTCTAATTGATCATACAGATCTTGATATGCCATGGCCTTCGCCTGTGCCACAACTCTCTTGGCTTCTTGCTTTCTCTCTTTGTACACCTCTCTGTCCTCTTCCACTCTTGTCTCATCCCACTTCTGCTTTGCCTTCCTCTTAGCTGTCACTGCCACTTGTACATCATTATTCCACCAGCAACCCTCCTTCTGCTCTCTAATCTTTCCAGATGTCTCACCAAGCACCTCGATTGCACAGCTCAGGATTACTTTTGAATTATGTTTCCACCAATCTTGTACACTTTCCAGTCCATCCGAAATCCTCTCTAACACTCTCCCCCTAAAACGATTCCTCACACGCTCCTCTTTTAAGCGAAACCACTTAATTGTCTTCATCCCATGGCAACCAGAAGTTCTTATCTTCGATCTTATTTTAAAGTCTGCGCACAGCAGTCGGTGTTGTTGTGCTACTTGATCTGTTGGAATTACTTTACAATTTGTCACAACCTTAAGATGTTTTCTTCTAGTCAAAATGTAGTCAATTTGTGAGCTGTTGTTACCACTTCTAAATGTTATCAAATGTTCTTCCCTCTTGAAGAAAAACGAGTTCACAATTGCCAGATCAAACACTACTGCAAAGTCCACAACCCTCTCTCCTTCCTGGTTCATCATTTCCACTCCGTGGCCACCATGCACCCTCTCACAGTCTCTATTCTGTCTTCCTATGTGCCTGTTCAAGTCTCCTCCGACAATCACCATCTCATTTTCTTCCAATTCCCTCATTTCTTCATCTAACACGTTCCAGAACTCATCTTTTTCCTCTGCTGTACAACCAACTTGCGGGGCATATACACATAATACAACCACCCGCTCTTCTCCAAGACCCAATTTCATTCGCATGATCCTGTCGTTCCTTCTACCCACGTCCAGTACTTCACCCTTCATTCTGCCACACACCACAATTCCTACACCATTTCTTCCCTCGTTATTCGCTCCAGAGTAGAACAATTTATATCCATCTCCCAGTTCCTTTGCCTTTCCACCTTGTCTCCTGCACACATAAAATGTCCAACTTCCTCTTCCTCATCATGTCTGCCACCTCTCTTCCCCTTCCAGTCATGCTTCCAACATTCAGTGTTCCCAGTCACAACATCCTCTCCACCTGCTGGGCTCGCTTCTTTAACCGCACCCGCCCTTGATGCGGTAGCCCTCGTCTACTTCATTCTAAACCAGTCTTCATTCTAAACAAAGCTAAACCACCAAAATGCCACTTAATGAAATAACTGGCTTAAAAAAGTTATATAAGAATAAAAATATTATCATTACAAAAGCCGATAAAGGAAATGCTACAGTTATCATGGGTCAAGAAGATTATAACAAAAAAATGCAAGATTTCCTATGTAACGGTTCCACGTACCAAATTATAGATCGAAATCCCACTATGCCTCAAAGAAAAAGAGTCTGAAAATTACTAAAAAAAAGTGACTTCCTGGCAAAAAGAAATCATCAAAAAAATAAAACCAATTCATGTTAAACCACCACATATTTATGGATTACCAAAAATCCACAAACCTAATAACCCCCTATGCCCCATAGTCGATAGCATAGATAGTCCCTCGTATAAACTAGCCCAACAGTTAGCCAAGTCACTTGCTCCTCTTACTGGCAACCCCTCTACTTTTGTAAAAAATTCAGTCCATTTCAAAACACTAGTTAAAATTGTATCCTAAAAACTTCAGACATAATGGTTAGTTTTGATGTCACCTCTTTATTTACCAATGTACCACTTATAGACACTCTGGATTTGATCAAGTCTAAATTTCCCCCTGATATTTTTGAATTATTCAAATTTACTATGTATGCAGGTTACTTTACATGGGGAGGAAAAATCTACAAACAGATTAATGATACTGCTATGGGTTCCCCCCTCTCCCCCACCTTTAGGAAACTTTTACATGGAACTTCAGCTACATACAAGCCACTAGTTTGGTCACACTATGTAGATGTGTTTGCCATTTGTCACCTACCTAAACAGTCAACACCCCAAAATCCACTTCACAGTAGAAAAAGAATCTAATAACTGTTTACCATTTCTTGACACATTAGTCATCTGCCTTTCAGATGGATCACTATCTTTTTCCATTTACAGAAAGCCAACACACACAGGAAGATACCTACATAAAAACACTCACACACGGAGCCAGAGAGCCATTTGTTCTAACGATACAGCTCTGACCACAGAACTCAATGTAAAGAACTGCATGTAAAACTAGCAACTCTGATCCACTCGCCTAAGGATAAACTTCACCCTTTAGCACACCCAGGAGTGTATGAAGTTCCCTGTGACTGTGACTTGGCCTACTATGGACAAACAGGAAGATTATTTAACATCTGCCTGGAAGAACATAAAAAATACATTCGCTACTATGCTACTATTACTATGGCAGGTCAGGACTGGCAGACCATGCTTTGGATACTCCTTCACACAGGACTAGATGGAAGAAAACAAATGTGCTATTTAGGAGTTGTTACAGATCTGAAAGATTACTTTTTGAGTCAGCAATGGCTGTGAAGAATTCTCCTAACCTGAACAAGTATGGCTGCATTAATTTTTGAAAAATTTTGGAGACTGTCATCCTAAGAGCAACTCCCACATAGCTGTAATGATTTTTTTTTCAACATTAGAGAGCACTATAAATAAGACTTTAGATCTTTTGTACACTGCAATTTTATTGTTTTTTAGTGGAACCTGTGGCATAGTAATTAAATAATAAAGTAACACGTATAAACCACAGTGAAATCTTTAATTAGTAAAAGACAGATATTTCATACTAAAATTAATAGTACATCTTCAGTATTTGTAACAGTAATTATTGTTACAGACACTGAAGATGTACTATTAATTTTAGTACGGAATATGTCTTTTTACTAATTAAAGATTTCACTGTGGTTTTTACGTGTTATTTTATTATGCAATTTTATTGTTTTACTTACTCACTGAAATCATCATTAAAAGAAATCATCAAAATCTTACTCACTGTCACGTGTACAAGTGTGTTATGCTCTGATGATGCTGATTTGAAATTCAGCGAAATATAAGCAGTTAATTAAACTTCATATTGAAGGTTTGCAGTTATGGATCTGTCCATAATACAACACTCCGGCTAATGCTGCACAGTGACCTCATTTTATACACACACACACACACACACACACACACGCGCTGTTATGCTCATGCAATATCATACTTTACACTGATATTATTTGTTTATAAATAAATATATTAAATTTGAGTTTACTTTGTCTCTCACTCAGTCACTTTTACACTCAAATTAACTTTATTTCCCAGATCTGAATCTGTGTTATTAACTAAAAAGAAAAAGTTCAAAAAAAAAAAAGTTAATAAACCATTAATCATTTCATAGATGAATACTATTATTCACTCCAGCTGCCTTTCCACGTTTCAGGTTTCTAATGGTTTTTTATTTATATTTTATTTAATCAGGAATACATATCACAGTGATATATATTCCTGATTTCATTCCTGTTAAATTTTTTCTACCACCTTGCTGTCACTGTTTGTTTGTTTTAGCAAACTTTCCAAGTAATTATGCTGAACATCTTGAGTATTGTTATCTTCAGTTTTTCATGTCACCTTTATCATTTCTTATTCATTTTCTAGAATGTATTTTGTTACCTTACTGATATTCATTTTTTATGTTCTTACTCAGTCTTCTCATGTGTTTAGATTGTTTTACGTTATACAGTGCTTTTTTGCCAAGAATTTTTGATATATTTCCTTCTTTTCCTTTACTGCTTTTAATCTACTATGGAGTTCTGATTTTTCTAATGTTGCAGACAATCTCATTCCTTTGCTTTCTGGCTGAAACTCGATGAATTTTTTCTTCAGGGTTTGCAGCTCAGTCTCCAAGTTTTGGTTCTTGTTTTCAAACTCTTTCACCTTTTTTTTTTTTTTTGAATAATGTATGTGTATTTGAGTCTACAGTTCATCTCCGAAAGATGCTCAATTTAGATGTGCTCCAAAACTTTCTTACAAACTTTCTTTCTTTTTTTTTGAATAATAAATTCAATTTTATCTTTTGCTCAAAACTAAATGGTGATCACTTCCAGAAATTCAGCAGGTACTTACAATTATTATTAGCTTTGCTCTTTTTTCAAATTTTCCTTTCTATATATCTGGTAATCATTTCTTATTGTGCTGTTTAGATACCCACCAAGGACCAACTTTTCCTTTTTTGTTGTTCAGCTGCCTTCTCTAGTTCCTCAAAAAAAGTTTCTCCACTTTTTCCTTAGTAGAACCTATTTTGTGACCATAGGCATAAATAAGTTTCATTGTCCAGTTCCCATTCTGATATTTTCCCACATCACACTACCTCATATAACCTTTCATTAATGAAGATTATCCTCATGTTTAGTGTTGAATATTATAGCTAGTCCTTCTTTTTCCTCTTTGTTATCGCCTGAATATAGCATCTTGTACTGTATTTGTTGCTTATTACTGAAACAAAGTAATGTTTGGTATTACTGAAACAAAGGAGATAAAAGACTATGTCGATTTGGTACTTATTCTATTCTTCTGCTACTTCCATTTATTTTTTATTGATGCTTCTTATGTTGATGATGCCAATCTTGAAGTCTGCTGCTAATGTTGAGTTAGGACATGGTCCTGAGTGTGTTCCATTAGCTGACTTTGTTGTTCATCCTGGTTCCTTGATGAAAGCAACAGGGACCTTGTTTAATAATATTCTTACTAGCTTAAACCATAACACAAAATGATTCAGCATGAGAGAATTTCATGACATCCTGGTGATGCCCCAGCTGTCATGAAATTCTCTCATGTTGAATCATTTTGAGTTATGATTTAAGCTGGTAAGAATATTATTTGGTCTGCTAAATCCCAAATTGCTAGCCTATCCTCTTTTGTTCAGTGGATACTGAACAAAAGAGGATAGGCTGGCAATTTGGAAAACTAGGAAAACATGATAAGGTGAGGATTGGATATTAGGTCAGAAGTCCTAATCGGTCCTTTGCATCCTTAAAGGGCTACATGGAAGTCACTTCCCATTTATCCAGCTTTGATCCTTAAGTCCCCCCCCCCCTGCATTTTATATATACATAATTCAGCTATTTCTCTTTGCTTTATAAATGTGAATGTGTACATCATCCCATAAATCAAAGTTAGCTTGTGTTTATCAGAAATTTCCTTCATTTGATTTAGTTGTATGGACTAAAAATCTGGAATGACTGTTATTAGTCATCTATATGGATCCATTATGAAGGAATGCAGCATTAAAGCTATTATCATAATCACAGATATAAATGCTCTTTACTTTGCACAGAGCACAAGTCTATGATTCAAACATAGTTTGAATCATAGACTTGTGCTCTGTGCAACTTCGTTCAACTTCGAAACGAAGTTGCATAAAACGAAGGTTCAACTTCGTTTTATGCTCTTTTTTTTTTGCTTCCTGGGCTACAAAGAGCACAACATTCGCCTTATCAGTGACTTTTCGAACTAGATTTTTTTTCCTTTTTATGGGATCCTTCTTCTCATGTCTCGATTAGTCACTCTATCATATGTAGTAACATTCCAGTTGTTAGAACAATATACATCAGGCTCTCTGAATAGGGTAAGTTTAATTATGGCCACCCTGTAGATTTATTTCAATGGACTCCACCAACATACAAAATTACATATTTCCTGTACAAGCTCCAGGTATAGTTTTTGTTACCTGATTATGCTTTGTTTATAATTCGTATTGGCTATCTTTGCTGCAGGAACTAATCACATGGTTCACTGTTTCCTCTTTCTCTGCACAGTGGACATTTGCTATCATTACAGATCTTTTAAAACTTTGCCTTTATTGTGCTTAAGGGTCAAAGCTGTATAACTGAGAGGAGACCTTCACATAGCCTTTAAAGAAATGCGGAGAACCCACCAGGGCTTCTGACCTAATGTCCAATCCTCACCTTCTCGTGGTGCACACTGTTGGGTATCTACCTGGATACTGAATGAACGAGAAATGGCTGGCAATTTGGGATTTAGCCGACCAAATTGTATTCCTATTGGTTAAACCAAAATACAAAATGATGGTATCAACATGACAAAATTTCATGTGACTGGGCGTCGCCCGGTTAAACAAGGCCCCTGTTGTTTTCGCCAGAGAACCAGGGCGAACAGCGAAAAGTCAGCTACTAGAACAAATCTGAAAACACACCCCAACTCAATATCAGCAGAGTTAAAGATCGGTACTATCAACATAAGAAGCCTAAATGGCAAAGAAATGGAGCTAGCTGAGAAATTAGATAAATACCAGATCGACATAATACGGGTGAATGAAACAAAAAAGACAAAAACTGGTGAGATCTTTCTGAGCAATAAATACAAAATGTTATATTCAGGCAATGACAATCAAGGGAAAGAAGGAGTAGCCATAGTATTGAACACAAAATGCGAGGCTCATCTTCTTGAATGGCAGGCAGTATCAAGTAGAGTGATTTGGGCAAATATCAGAATGGGGAATTGGACAATGGGACTTATTTTTGCCTATGGTCCCACAGAAGGTTTTATTAAGGTAGAAGTGGAGGAATTTTTTGAGGCTCTATAGAAAGCTACTGACACAATGAAAAAGGAAAAGTTGGTCCTTGTTGGGGATCTAAATAGCAGAGTAGGAAGTGATTGTCAGACATACAAAAATGTTTTGGGAAAATTTGGAGAAAAGAGCAAAGCTAATAATAATGGCAAATACCTGTTGGATTTCTGCATAGGACATGGACTGGTTATTACTAACACCATGTTCCAACATAAAAATGTGCACAAATTCACATGGAGAGAAGAGGCAAGGAATAAAAAAAGTCTCATTGACTATGTTATTGTTGATAGTGATGTTTTCTCCCTGGTGCAGGACACCAGAGTGTACAGAGGATTTGAAATTGGAAGCGATCACTATTTAGCCTTGAGCAGGATAAAATTGAATTTCATATTAAAAAGAATGACATGTAAGAAAGTTTTAAAGCGAATAAAAGTTGAGCAGCTCTCAGATGTAAACTGTAGACTAAAATACACAAAAATTATTGAAGTCAAAATGAAAGAGTTTGAGAACAGGAACCAAACCTTGGAGATTCAGTGGCAAGCCTTGAAGAAAGCCCTTATTGATTCAGCTAGAGAGGAATGTGGTGAAGTTGTCTGCACGGATAGAAAAATTAGAACTTCATGGTGGACACAGGAAGTTAAAGAGGTAGTGAAGGAAAAGAAGAAAGCATATCAAAAGTTTCTGGCAAATAAGTCAGCTTGTGCTCTTAGAGAATACAGAGAGAGAGAGACAAATGTAAGAAAGCTAAACATTGTGTAAAACTAGCTAAACAAATGTCATGGGAAGACTTTGGCAAGAACATAGAAAATAAATATCAAGAAGGTCGCAAAATATTCTGGAGGTTGTTGAGGAAGCTTAGGAATGGAGGAAAGAGTGCTGTAAAAGGAGTTAGAGATGATAAAGGTTGCATGAAAACAGGAGAAAGAGATATCCTTGAAATATGGAGTAATTACTTTGAAAAACTGCTAAATGAAACAAGCAGTGATGACAGCATAGTGGTAAAAAACACTGACTAGGCATGCAGTCAGGAATACATATCCATACTTGAAGTAGAAAAAGCCATCAAAGGCTTGAAATGTGGAAAGGCAGCAGGAGTAGATGATATTCGACCAGAAATGCTGAAGTATGGTGGTATAAGAGTCTTACAGTGGCTGCACTGCATAGTTCAGAAAGTCTGGACAGAGGGACGAATTCCCGATGATTGGGGTAGAGCTCTGATAGTACCCATATATAAAAAGAGAAATAAAACTGCATGTGAGAATTACAGAGGTATTTCCCTACTGAGTGTTCCTGGTAAGATATATGCAAGTATACTTGAGAAACGGTTGAGAAGAATTGTGGAAGAAAAGCTTGGTGAAGAACAAGCTGGATTCAGGTCAAATAGAGGCTGTCAGGATCAGATCTTCACTTTACATAGAGAAAATAGTAGAGAAAGCATGGGAATATAACAAAGATCTGTATTTAAGTTTTGTCGATTTGGAAAAGGCATATGACCAGGTGCCAAGAGAGAAGCTATTCAATACGCTACACTTATATGGTGTCAATGGGGCATTATATCAAGCAATACTTAGTCTTTATTTGAGTAGTAAGTCAGCAGTTAGAATTGAAAGAAGTACAGGAAGATGGTTTAATGTTAAATCTGGTGTGAGACAAGGATGTACATTATCCCCACTGTTATTCATTATCTATATGGATCACATTATGAAGGAAAGTGGTATTAAACATGATATCAAAATTGGAGATGTTAATGTCAGCTCTTTGCTTTATGCAGATGATGTTATACTTCTAAATAAATCCACTACAAGTCTGCAAGATTCTCTGACTAAATTGATTAACTCTTGTAATAGATATGGTATGATGGTCAGCAATAAAAAGACAAAGACAATGAAAATAGGTAGAATCATTGAAAATGTCAACTGTGTTATGAATGGAGAACCTGTGGAACAAGTAAAACATTTCAGCTACTTAGGCACGATTTTTAGTGAAGATGGTAAATTAAATATGGGAATAGACAACAGAATCAACAAAGCTGGTATGGTAGGTAGTCAATTGAATAAATTCATATGGAATAAGAGAGAAATTAGTCAGAACACTAAATTAGCTGTATACAAGAAAGTGTTCAAACCAGTTTTAACTTATGGATCTGAGAGCTGTGTCAAAAGTAAAACACTTCACCAAATACTAGAGGCCGCAAATATGAGAGTCCTGAGAAAGATTAGAGGCATGAACAGATGGCATCAATGGCAATATCATATTAAAAACGAGAATATTAGGAAAGAACTTGACCTTGTCAACATCCAGGAATGTGTTAGCAGAGCTAATCTCAGGGGGTATGGTGACTTAAAGAGAATGGGAGAGGAAAGATTAGCAAAACAAGTGTTCTCTACCAAGTTTGCAGGAAAACGACCCAGAGGAAGACCAAGATATAGGTGGATTGATACGGTACAAAGTGCCTTAGATGATAGAAATATAAGATTTGGTAATGTTGGAGTCTTGACAAGTAACAGACTGATTTGGAGGAAAATTGTAGATAGGAAGTTAGTAATGATGTAAATTTTTCGTGTAGTACTATCATATCCTGTACACCCCTTGAGGGTACATGGTAGAAATTGGATGATGATGTTCTTGAACAGCAAGTATCAGATCTTCTCTCTCTTTCTTGATGCTGCCCTGCTGAAGCTATTGCCAAGATAAGCAACTTTCGCTTCAGTATCTTTCAGATATTGACAATGGAGTGTTTTATTTTCCCAACCTTCTGATCTTTTTACCATTTCTTTTTCCTTCTGCTTTTATGAATCTACTACATTCACTACTTTCTAACCTTCAATTAACATATTTTCTCTGCTTTCCTTGATGTAACCATTCAATGCTTGCATTTCTTCTGCATTTTGCTTCACTTGCAAAAGATCACATTCTCCCCTTGTGCTGACTATGCCTAACTGATCCACATTACTGCGGCGTGGATGCAAGGCACGAATCACTGTCATTAATTTTCATATTTTCTATTATCATTATTATTCTTACCGGAGACCTCCATGGAGTCAGGAACTTATTTTTAATATGTGAAGTACCTAGAGAACAGGTAAAACGTTTATTGAAGCACAATTTTTAACAAAGACGTCAATTTAAATATGAAAATGGAATAAGGAGATCTTTTATATGTTGGTGGAGTCCATTGAAATAAATCTACAGGGTGGCCATAATTAAACTTACCCTATTCAGAGAGTCTGATGTATATTGTTCTAACAACTGGAATGTTACTACATATGATAGAGAGACTAATCGAGACATGAGAAGAAGGATCCCATAAAAAGGAAAAAAAATCTAGTTCAAAAAGTCACTGATAAGGCGAATGTTGTGCTCTTTGTAGCCCAGGAAGCAAAAAATGTGCATAAAACGAAGTTGAACCTATTTTACTGCCATCATAAGAACTATAAAGTAAAGGGAAAACTTCACAAACACATTCCTATTGATAGTCGTGTTCAACATGCTGCTCACTTTACCTTATTGTCTGTTACTTGTCAAGTTATTTAATTTAACGAGTGCAATGCATCAGTTAACCTTCATGAGTTTAGAACCCACCAGAACTTGCATAAAGGTCCTTTTTAGCTAATGCAGTTAGATTGATGATTCAGAAGTTTGAAGAAACAGAATCTTTGGACATTCAGCTTGGCAGAGGACAGAAACCAGTGCAACATCAATTGATGACAGAACTCAGTGAAAATGTTGTTAGTATTAGCAGCAACATCTTCAGACATGTTACATTCTACTGTTGTGATTGCTGTGTACGGGTTGCAATTTCTGGTCCATGAGAATGGCAGCCACATCCTCTTTCACACAGGTGAACTTGATGTGCTTGAGTTGTGCAACAATACTTTTTTAAATAACGAAACATGTGGTGCGTTCATAATTAGAAGAAACACACGTATAAACCGCAGTGAAAATTATTTAATTGTAAATATTTCATCCTAAGTATCTTAGGACATCATCAGTACAGTATTTAAACAAAAATTAGGAATAACATACAGTTAGGGCGCATGATTACAATAGAATCTCATGAAAACGTGCATAACGTGCTAAAGTAGTACAAAAAAAAAAAGTTAATTATTTAACACAGTTTTGTATGATAATTTCCCATACTTTAGGAATAGTAAGAACGTCGTTGCGGTTTAGGTTTGGTCTGTGTAGCAGGGCTTCAGTTCTGAAGCCTTACTACACAGACCAAACCTAAACCGCAACGACGTTCTTACTATTCCTAAAGTATGGGAAATTATCATACAAAACTGTGTTAAATAATTAACGTTTTTTTTATTTATTTATTTTTTTTTTGTACTACTTTAGCACGTTATGCACGTTTTCATGAGATTCTATTGTAATCATGCGCCCTAACTGTATGTTATTCCTAATTTTTGTTTAAATACTGTACTGATGTCCTAAGATACTTAGGATGAAATATTTACAATTAAATAATTTTCACTGTGGTTTATACGTGTGTTTCTTCTAATTATAACTGTAATACTGTAATTACTGTACTAAATTAAACTGATATTAAATGTTTTATTGCTGTGTTATTATAAGTACAACACATAGAGATAATCTTTCATTTCAGTCTTTTCATTCATCTTTGTTATTCATTTGTCTGCCCATTATAATGCTTTATATATATATTATATAAGTTTCCAATAGTAGTATATAAGTTGCCTTTTTTTTTTCTTTCTTTTTTTTTCCCAGAATCCTTCCCAAATCTTGATTAGTCTCCCTACCAAATTTGGTGACATTATGGTTGTTAGATCAAGCGACATAAGACTGAATAGGGGAGGTTTAATTATTGCCACTCTGTATATGGAATTGCAGAGAAATTAGCCAAATATTAAACTGGCTATATATAAGTCAGTGTTTAAACTGATTTTAACTTATGATCTGAAAGTTGGTTAGAAATGAAACTATTAATAGAAGATCAGGGATCACAGATATGAGAGTTCTGAGGAAAATTAGAAGAGTAAACAGACACATGCTATTAATGACAAAAATAAAAATTAAAATGTTAGAAAGAAACTTGACATTTTCAGCATCCAAGACTGTTAGCAGAGTTAATCTGATGTGATATGATGACTTTGTCAGTCTTGGATGCAGGTGTTTGATGCTATGGTGGTGAAGAAGACCTGTAGGAAGACCAAAGTCTAGATGGATTGATGCAATTAATTTGATTTGACAATATTGGTGACTCGACAATTAAATGATTAATTAACATGGAAAAAAGTTTTTGATAAGAAGCTAATAATAATAATGAATGTAACTGTGTTGTATTAATATAATATTTTGAACACTCCTTAAGGATACATATTAGGAAATGATGTTGGTGTGGTATGTGACCTACATTTCACTATAGTCATTATAACATGACATTACATTTGTAGGTACAAAAGTAACATTGTTTTTTTTACTTTAACATATTAGGCTAATTGGCCTGTAATAAGGCTAAGTATCTTGGTTTCATTTAAACCCAGCTAATGTCCTAATAAGATAGTTGATTCTATTGATATCAGATTCTTTAAGAAATGAACTTAAAGTTCATTTCTTAAAGAATCTAGGTCTTTCCAGTCAGAATGTTTTATCAGCATGAAATTGTGCTACAAAACTGCTCTCTTTTATAGCCATTGATGTAGATGAATGTTTTTCAAATCTTCATTTATTTAGAAGAATTCTATTTCATGAAGTTAACATATTTGGAATTGCTGATCACCAGATTCCTGCTTAAACTGCTATTTAAGTTGCAAGTCAGTAGTTAAAATTTAGTGAGGGACAGGAAGACATTAATGTATGATAAGAGTGCTTGTTGTCTCCTCTCTTCAATCTGTGTTGACCATGTTGTAAAAGAAAGTGATGTTGAATCAGACCAGAGAATCAGAGATATATTAACACGTTCACTGCCATGCTACTTCGGCATTGTCTGTTCCTGTACGCCGAGCAATTTCACTTCTTCAAGGTCAGTACGGTAATCTCGTTGCCGGCGGTGAGCGTCATGCGAGTATACTCGTAGTTGGCTTGTGCAGAGCATATACCATCTATGAGAATACACAGTTTTGATGCTAGCTCCACAAGCCAAGCATTTTCACTTCTTCAAGGTTAGTACAGTAATCTCGTTGCCGGCGGTGAGCGTCATGCGAGTATACTCGTAGTTGGCTTGTGCAGAGCATATACCATCTATGAGAATACACAGTTTTGACGCTAGCTCCACAAGCCAAGCATTTTCACTTCTTCAAGGTTAGTACAGTAATCTCATTGCCGGCAGTGAGCGTCATACGAGTATACTCGTAGCTGGCTTGTGTGGCTGGTTTACCTGCCATACAAGTTCGCTACCAACTACGAGTATACTCGTAGTTGGCAGCGAACATGTTAAAATCAGCTCTGTAGTTCATACAGATGATACTATACTCCTCACTGACTCCAATACTTTCAGATTTTTTAACTGAATTGAATAACCGCTGTAACAAATATAATATGAAAATAAGTAATGAAGAGGTAAGGAAAAAAAAAAAAACATGAAAATAGGCATTAACATGGGAGTGGAAGGTGACCTTTAATTGCTTTCTCAGTATGAAAAAAGCAATTAAACCACAAAAATAGTAAACATTTTAGCTATTTTTGTGGTCAATTTTTAGTGAAGATGGAAACTGAATATTGAAATAGATATTATGATAAGAAGATCTGGTATGTTTGGTAGCAAGTTGAATAAATTTATATGAAATAAGATAAATTAGCAAAACACTAAACTATAAACAGTATGCAATATACAATTTATGGATCTGAAACTTGGGTTAGAAATAAAACAGTTGATGAAACACTTGAGAGAGATGATAGCTATGAGAGTTCTGAGAAAAATTATGATAGTGAAATGACATCATCAGAGTTGTATTTTCATATTAAAAATGAAATTCTTGGAAAGGAATTTGACACCATTAATTACATTGAAGAGTTTATGAGCAGAGCTACTCGTAAGGTGGTGTGGTTAATTAGATCAGGAGATGTACCATTATGAAAACAGAGAGTAGTTAATAGACCAAAATGTAAGATATTACAGTATTGTGGACATGTCAAATAATGGAATAATTTGGAAGAAAATTATTGATAGAAAACTAATAAAAATGTAAACTTAGTTATTTGGTATTGTTATAGTATCCTGTGTATGCCTTTTGAGCTTATATAACAGGAATTTATTAGTTTTCTGCACAAAAGCTTGACAAACAAATTTAAGTCATTGCTGTAGTTCCTTACTACTTTTGTCATCTTTTTTGGGTTTTTTTAATGGGGAATTCTTAGGAAGAAGAATTTTATGAAGAATTCCACTTTTCTAAAGTGATGAATTTAGTGCTTTACCTGGTCAATTATGTAGATGATTATGAATTTCGTCCATGGACCAACTACAATTTTTTTTTCCCCCCTAACTTAGATTTTTTTGACTCAGCCACTTCTGACTCTTGATTTTTAGCTCAATCATATGTTTTTATTGCATTTTTAAGAATCAGCTTTCAAATTGAAGAAATAAGTTATTCAGTAAATAACTTGTTACTTAGAAATTATTTATTAAATAACTAAACCCCAAGAAAATAGTCTGTTTACCATAGAAAGCCTTCAAAACCCTTATAACTACTTTTTGCATCACCACCCTTCCCAGCAGTGTGATGTTCTTAAAACTTGTCAATATTGGAAGATGAAAAACAGCAATATGGGAAAAATACACTGTCAATTTCTGCCCTCCTTCCATTGGTTCTTTATCCAATTCGCCTTTCTAATATACCTATGAATTTACCTGTTTCATATATCTCTTCTTCATTAAAATTTATCCTTCTTTATCTCTATCTGTGTTTTCTTACAAGAAGTAGACTCTTTTAACCCTAACTTTTGGAAATTGGTATTCACTTGGTTACCACCTTTCTTTTGTAGTTAAGCTCACTTATTTCAATGCATTTTAGACAAGATGGTGACAAGAATATGGCAGACAGCTGTTACTGTTATGTTGTGTTTCTAATTCTGTTTAGTATTATTATGTGAATTTTGTGTCAGATTTTTAAACTGTGTGGTTTAAAAATCCAACTTAGCTGAACTAATAAATTGAATTGCTTTATACTGTTATGACTTCCTTATTGCAGTTATGTCCATTTTCACAGTCCTGTTTATTGCTAATTTTCATACAACTATGATATAACCTTGGAGGTGTGTAGGGAACTTATTTTGAACAGCTGAAATATATTTTTCTCATTATATATTTTTCTGTAATTTATAGAAAATAATTTTTTTATTGTCAGTGAAATTTTACATGCTTTCCATTATATTTCTAGGCATCGGAAGATGCAAATCCCAGTGCCTGTAAAAAAGTAACAGTGTTGGATCGTACCACAAAAAAGTTGTTGGCAGTTTCATATGCTCCTACCCAAGACATTTTACTTTCATGGCTCAAGCAGCATCCTTCATATGAAATAATTCAACCTTCTGTATCAACTGTATCAAATGAAAATCAAAAAGATCAGTCTGCTTCAAACAGTATGTATTAGAAGGTTAAAAGAATATTTTTATTAGGACTGTTCCATTTTTATTAATATGATGAATCCTGAAGCAAATGTGTAATGTGAGATGAAAAATTTGATCTATGTATACTGCATTAATTTTTGATTTGTGTGTGTCTATCTGTAAATCCCATCTACAAAAGGTTATGAATCAATAGTTTTAGTACAGTGGATGAGCTGATACTTTAGGTTTAAATAATAAGATTAGATAATTTCAAAATCTTGGCCTCTAGAGACCAAACACGAAACTTTTCTCAAGGTATTTTTGGTCTCAAGTAAGCAGAGTGCCAGGCTTACACCAACCTATGACATTCATCTGCTACCCATTTTATTTATTTTATTTTATTTTTATTATTATTTTTTTTTAATATATGATACATACACGAAAGGCCACGAGACTTATAGCTCATTGATGTCATGTGTGGGCAAGAGGAAAAGAAGAAAGGAAGAATCTTTTCACATTTTGTTTGAACAGCCGAAGGTTGTATTCTTTGGGGAAGGCAGAGTGGGGGAGATTGTTTCAAAGAACAGAAGGATGGAATAAAAGAGGAGGCAGTGAAATTGGTTTGACACGTTTCAAGATGGACTGTAAAAGGGTGTTGGTTAGAAGTGTTTCTTGTTCTAATGATTTTGGAGGAATAATAGTGGCCAATTCAGCAGAACGTCCATGAAAGTATCTGTAGAAGAGGCACAAGACAGAAACTGAACATCTGATTGTTAAGCCTAATTGACCTCTTCTGTATAGAATTGAACAATCTAATGAGGATTTTGGTGCACCATCCCAAATGTGAGAGCAATATTCTATGGTCGGGAGATTTGGGATTTGTATAGAGTTAACAGCTGTGAGGTATTGCCTTGTGCGAACCAAGTACACCAAAGTTTTTTGGCAGTTGCAGAAGCTATAGTGGAAATGTGTTTGTGCTAGGAATGATCGGAGGTGTGGGTCAATCCCAGAAGGGAAATCAGGTAATGTTTGGATATCTCAGTATTATTTGAAGGCAAGGGGTGTGTGTTTTGGGGGTGGGGGAAAGCAAGACGTTTCTTGCAATAAACAGCTCGCATTTAAGAGATGTCCTTATTTGCCAGTAAATAATATGTTTATTTTCTATTTAGCAAACTATTTTCAAAAAATATTTCATTATATTTTTATGTAAATTCTCTTTGATTTCTGAAATAAAATTTTATTTAAAGTCATTAATGGTGGTGGTGTTCTATTTACATCATTCCAACCAAATGGATACAACAGAGCCTCCTTAGCTCAGTCAATGTAGAAGAAGCCCTTTAGTCGGAAAGACTTGGGTTTGATCCCCCCCCCCCCCCCCCCCAATCAGACTATACATATACGAGGGTTGTTTGAAAAGTTTGGTAAATTTCTAATAGATGGCGACACAGTTCATTCACTCATACCAGAGTTGGTACATATCATCTTTTTCATGACCCATGACAAAATTTTAGCCACGTGCGATGCGTAGTTCTTGTTTGGCAATGTTTAAAATGACCGTGTTCATATTTTCCATAAAATTGGAGAAAAACGAGTTTCATGCAGTGATAAAACACTTTTATTTGAAGAAGGGGACAGCTGCACAGATCAAAGCTGAATTAGATGCAGTTCATGGGGACTCTGCACCACCATTAAAGACTATTTATTTTTGGATAAATGAGTTTAAACGTGGTTGTAAGTCCATCGAAGATGAAGTGTGCTCCAGATGCCAGACTGAGGTCACTACAAAGGAAATGATTGACAAAATCCATGGTATTGTTATGGAAGACTGCCGAGTGAAAGTGCATGAGATTGCTGAGATTGTAGGCATCTCAGCTGAATCTGTGTATAATATCCTGCATGAAAAATCACACATGAAAAAGCTGTGTGCGCGATGGGTGCCATGATTTCTGTTGATCAAATAAACACACAAAAAGACATTTCAATGCAGTGTTTGGCAATGTTTAATCGCAATTTGCAGGATTTTTTGTGTCAATACGTGACTGTAGATGAAACTTGGATCCACCGCCACTACACATCTGTGTCCAAGCAGCAGTCAAAACAGTGGCCAGTGCCTGATAGAGCGGCGAAAAAAGCGAAAATCATTTTGTCAGCTGGGAAGGTGATGGCCACTGTTTTTCAGGATTCCCAAGCAATATTCAGGATAGACTATTTGGAAAAGGATAAGACAATAACAGGAGTCTATTATGCATCATTGTTGGACCATTTAAAAGAAGAACTGAAGAAAAAAACCCAGATTGGCACACAAAAAGTGCTCTTTCATCAAGATAATGCACTGTCCCACACATCGCCATCACAATGGCAAAATTGCATGAATTGAGGTTCAAATTGTTTCCACATTCCACCGTATTTTCCAGACTTGGTCCTGTGTGACTTCTTCTTGTTCCCAAACTTAAAAATTTGGCTCAGTGGGAAAAGATTTTCTTCTAACAAGGATGTCATTAAGGCTGTCAATGACTATTTTGCACAATTTGACATATCCTACTTTTTAGATAAGATGAAAAAATTGGAAACTCGCTGGACCAAATGTGTAGACCCAATGGAGACTATGTTGAGAAATAAAGGTGATTTTTTCCAAAAAAATGTGTTTAACTTATTTTTTTAGCAAACTTTTCATACAACTCTCGTACACCATATTCTCAGCTTACATCCAAGGTACAGATAGTTTCAGATAGACAGACATGATGGTTATCATGGTCAGGAAAAAGAACAGAAAAATACATCTGGAATGGACAACCAAAGAGTGGAATAGCACCACATGCTTTCACTCTCTATGCACATGATTGTCCTTGTTCTCAAGGTCATTTCACTTAATTTCTTCACTAACTATGTATTATTACAGTGCCACTAAAAATGCTGTTTGAGCTGTTTAAATGTCTCCTTGTAAATCAGTAAATAATTTATTTACATTTCAGTTTCTACATACCTTTTTTTTAAAAAATATTAGAAACTATCGCATGAATCAAGATGCAATTTTATTTATTATAGTGAATACAATAAGCTGCCCAGCATTAGACATTATACATAATTGTTGATGTAAGCTGGTTAAGTCAACATATCAAAAAAAAAAAAAGAAAAAAAAAAAAGCTTTATTGTGTTGTTGTTATTATTTGAATCTCATTCAAGAAAGGTTGTAAACATGTTGTTCATTTAGTACCACTGCTTGTCTTGAAGGTTAGATAATATAGAAACTCTGTTCTAGACAAACATGGCACTTTATTAGCCCACTTCAGGCCTTCCATAAGTAGGGTGGCAGTTTCATGCTGGATTGATGAAAATTGTATGCCAGTGTTATCAGGATATACTTGATAAACACATTTTAACATTCTGATAATTTTATACAAAAATTGTTAACATTGTTTTTTCACTATTTTGTTTTTCTACCTATATGTCACTTTTCTTTTTATTATTTATAGAGAATAAAGATCATGTGAAAAAGGCAAATCTGGTTGCTTCCTCAAAGAAGGATGAATCAAATCCCGAAGTGGCACGACTCAGTGTACGAAAAGCTTTAAGAGATGCACTTATTTGCCGGTAAATAATGTTTATTTTCTATTCAGTAAACTATTTTCAAAAAATATTTCATTATAATTTTATGGAAATTCTCTGTGATTTCTGAAATAAAATTTTATTAAAAGTAATGAAAAGGATGAACAGGCAAATTACTTTTTATAATACTGCAGTTCTTTTTTTTTTTTTTTTTTTTTTATTTATGCATAAATGTGTCTCATTTACATTACTGAATGGGTTACATTACAGTATACTGTGAATAGGTACTGTACATTAGTACTATATATTCATATTTTCGCTCACATCCAAGCTCTTTTCTTCCACTTCCTCCATGACATTTGACAGGCCTTACTTCTTGAGCAGTCAGACTTCAAGACTTTCAGCTACTGAAGATCTGTATGGCATCCTAATTAGTTTCCATACATGTAAAATTCAAAACATAATCTTGGCTTATTTCATAAAAAATAAGCTGCGATTATGTTTAAAAAAAAATCCCTACTCAAATATAATTTCATTAACCAACTTCTTTTAGCATATGCTTAAGTATATTATAGATCAGGGGTGTTCAACACGTCGATTGCGGAGCCATTTTTGGTCGATCTCTTGTGCATTCCTCCTTACTTACAAATTTAATTAAAACTGGAAACATAATATTTTATTTATCATTATTTTGTATTATTTTTAATTCGCTTTAAGTGTATTACTGTTGTTTATTTATTTTTCGTAAAAATTGTCAAATCAGTAATTTTTTTATAAGTCCTGGTAAATGAATTAATTTGGATCAGTGGAAGTCAAACAGCGAGCCGAGTGAATACGATTATAAACAAAGTGTAAAAACTTGATTGTAGCTTAAATATTCCAAAGCACATTACATCGATTTTTTACTTAGGTTAAGTCCCATGTGAATATTGTAAAAAAATAAACTTTGTTTGTCTCAGTATAGTTTGTATTAGATGTTTTTGTAAATAACTCTTTTGAAGCTAACTGTATTAATTATACTGCTTTAATAGGACTATGTTAGAGTGTTAAAAACAAAGGCAATGTTTTTGTCACCGAAGCTGTACATGGCGGCATTAGAAAGATTGTTATTGAAACTTGTATGTATGAGAAAGGCTTGCAGGCTCTAAGTGTAAACATCTGCGAAGTCAGTCAGAAAGAGTTTAAACAACTTTCCGATGGCCGGCAACTTACAATCAAAAGAAAGCGGAGGAGAACAAAAGGTGTGCTGAATTGAAACTTAAGATGAAAGACTCATACTGATTCTTTGGGTTGCCAAACTTCATGCGAGGTCTCAGAGGAGGCCTAATAAAAAGGGACTGAAGCAAGCAGAAGGGGTACCGGTTCCAGAATTGCTGTCTGAGAGGAGGCCGCCCGGTCGAGAGTCGCTGTCAGAGAGACTGCCCAGATCCACGTTGTTTGAGAGAGGAGTTTCCGCTTCCAGAAAGGAGCTTCTCGGTTCAAGACGTCGCTAGAGAGAGACTACTTCTGGGGCCGCAGACAACATTTCAAATTGCCGAAAGGAAGAGTTCCAATTGCCGGAGAAAAGTTTCCAGACCAGGTTAATGTCAGACATTAACCTGATCTGGAAATTTGATGAATCAAACGACTTCACTGATATTGCTCAGTTAATGGTATTTATTCGCATGGTATTTTAAGATTATTCAAGTAAAGAAGAACTTTTGAAAATTATACCATTATTGGGAAGGACTAGGGGAGAAAACATTTTTTCGGCATTTGATGAAGTTGTGAAACAGCACAAACTTCCGCTTTTTAAACTTGTGTCTATTGCTACTGATGATAGGTAATAAATCAGGCTTCATTTCATTATGTAAAAACGATGACAAATATCCAGATTTTTTAACGTACCACTGTATTATTCACCAGCAAGTACTGTGTAGTAAAAAGATTAAACACAAAAGATGTTTTGGATATTACATTTAAAATTGTAAATTCTGTTTGAGGAAAAGTCCTGCAACGGTGGTTATTTAAATTTCAGGCAGATGATGATAGGGAACTTCTGTTGTACGATAATGTTCGCTGGCTCAGCAGAAGTCAATTTTTAGAAAGATTTCTTGTATTAATTAGCAATAGAAAAAATTTTCTTGATGAGAAATGAGATATTTATCCACAATTTAAATTTAGAGTTACAAGGTAGAGATAAAAATTTAATTGACATATTAAGTTCAATAAAAACTTTCCAACAATACTTACTTTTATTAAAGAAAAATATAAATGACCGCCAATTTAGACATCTCCCATACTTATTAAAATTTTTTGAACAAAATCAAGAAATGCTTCACTATGATTTAAAAGAATTTAATCATGAAATAGAATTAGTTGAGGAAGAAATAAATTCAAGATTTAAAGATTTTAATAAAACTGAAATGATTGTATCTTTTATCAATAATCCATTTCAAGAAAACTTGAACATCACAGAAATTTCAAATAAAATTAGTGGGCTGTTTGATATAAACCAAGCTGAAGTAGAACTTGAGATAATAAACATTCAGAATAGTTTACATTTAAAATCAATAAACAATGAAGTCATTTGTAAGTATGCACATGAAAAATTCCCAATATTAACTGATATTGCGCGAAAAATTCTGTCGTGTTTCGGATCGACATACTTGTCAGAATCCGCTTTTTCAAATATTATATGACTGTCATAGAAAATCAATTAAGAAACCAAAATACAAATGATCATTTGGATGCGATTGGCCACTTCTTCATATCAACTTGACTATGAAAATATTGCGAGGTCCAATCAATGCCAAATTTCACAATCACTTTTTTTTTTCTTTTTAATCAACCAGCATTCCTGTAACTTGTGAGTTTGTAATCAATCTGTTGATTTTTCTAAGTTTGGTTTTCCAAAATAGAGAAATAAATATTTTATTCCAATATATTTTTTTTTATTTTTGTTGGATTAAAATAATCAAAAGTGATAAATAAATTTTTAAATACACAAAGTTTTTAGTTGTGTATTTATTTTCCAGTTGGTTATTTTAGTTGTTTATTTGTGCTTAATAAGATATCAGGTTGGGGGAACGTGATCTATAAAAGAGAGTAGATCGCTGAATAACTTTTATATAAGAGAGTAGATCACCGAATAACTTATTATAGAAAAGTAGCTTGCGTAGTAAAAAAGGTTGAACACCACTGTTATAGATGATAACAGTAATGGAATCTTATATGGGTTACAGTACTATAATACAAGATATTTGTCTTTGTGGTATTTATTATTATTATTATTATTGAACCTTCATGGAGTCAGAGACTCATTTGAAAAAGACTAGGATTGAAATTGCATCTGGGAAAATAAGAATTTTCTAAGTCTTTGGTTGCTGAAGTTGAGATAACTTAGTTAATTGGAAAGAAAATATTGCAGATGGTTTTTTCCTTCCCTCCTGGAAAATCTTATCTTTCAAACAAAACTATCGTATTGAGAACACATGCTCATGATTGTAAAATCATAATCATCTTTGACAAAATGCTAAGAATTGAGATCTAATTCCATTAACTACTTTGTGATAATTTAAAACATTCCTAATATACACTATTTACCAATAATTGTCCAGACATCCATGTTATTTGAGGTTATGGAACATTCCAGGTTTGTTAATAACATAAACAGTGTACAGATAGTAGGAAACCGTATTTCATCGTAGCAGTTGAATACAGATGGTATCCAACACATTGTGAACTCAATAACTTAGAGAGAGAGAGAGAGAGAGAGAGAGAGGTGTCATCGTGGGCTGTGACATTGGTGGCATGTCTATATGTGCCATTGCCGCTCAATTGGAGCATCCAAAATCAGCGGTAGGTTGATTTTGGATGCTCCCAATGCTAATGCAGGAAAACACCAGGGCAGCAGCCAAAAACGACCGACAAGGACAGGAGGGTGTTAAAATGGATGGCCATCAAAAACCAGCTGCAATTGGCACAGACCATCTGTGATGAGTTCCAGAGCACCAGTAACACCATACTGAGCACTAATACTGTATGAAAAGAACTCCATTTACTGGATTACCACAGAAGAGCAGTGACACACAAGCTGAACATCACAATGACGAAAAGGCTCGTTTGGCCTGGTGCAAAGAGCATGTGAACTGGACAATTGACCAGTGGAAAAATGGTACTCTCTGGAGCGATGAATCAAGGTTCACCTGTTTCCAGTTTGATGGCAGGGTGTGAGTGTGGAAGAAGCCTGGTGAATGCTTGTTACCACAGTGTGTTTGTATCCACAGTGAAATTAGGTGGTGGTGGTGGAGTAATGGTGTAGGGTGTATTTGGCTGGTTTGGAGTGGGACCACTGGTCGTTGTCCATGGTTCCATTAAGGCAGCTCAGTACCTTGATATTCTGGACAATCAGGCACTGCCTACACTATGGAGAGTTTTTATGGACCAGACTTGTGTTGCTATCAAGACAATGCCCCATGTCACAAAGCTGTAGCTGTTATGGGTATAAAGAGATGGGTGTTAAACGACTGCCCGATGCAAAGTCCTGACCTCAACCCCATCTAACACCTGGAAGACAAATTGGAGCAGCAATTGAGGTCTAGAGCAGCACATCCTCAATCTATCGTTGAACTCAATGCTGGTTTGATGGAGGAATGGAGACAAATTCCACCTGATGTCTGCCATTGGTGAAAAGGGTAAAAGCAGTGATCAAAACCAAAGGTGGACATACCTGATATTAGGGTTTGCCTGCTGGTATCAATTATAAATTGCTAAAGTGTCTGGATAATTATTGGAAGATGGTGTATATATATAATATGCTGCCCCAACCACAGTCAGTAAACTTTCTACAACTATATTATTATTATTGTTATTATTGTAACGGCACCTCCATGGAGTCCGAAGACTCGTCATGGGACATCGAAACTATCCACAAATCTATCATACCTCTCCTTGAACCTATTATCAGACAAAGCACTCACAACTGACTCTGATCTTGCAGAAGTCCAACCCCACATCTTAGGCATTTGCCCATGTGCAAGGTGGAAGTAGTGGATTGCCTTGTAGGGTGAAGCACAGTGTGGACTTCGAGGGCCCAGAGCCGATACGGTAGCTGTGAAGGCCTGCAGAGAACCCTGAAAATTGCTAGCTAGCAGAGCTCTGGCGCACCCAATTCCATGAAGAGCATCTGTTTTGATCAGAATCATGCTACTGCGTCTGGGGAAGCCGATGCGTCGAGAACTGCATTCCAGGATCTCGATGAGAAATATGCTACAAGGACTCTCAACATACTGCAGCTTAACATCAATGGCACTCAAAAAAAAGATGGAAGAGCTTAAAAACATTTTATACAAACATAACATCCACATTGCATGTCTACAACAAACAAAACTAAATCAGAATCTGAAACTTCAAAGGCTATTCAACACTAAGGAAAGACAGACCAGATCATTCTGGCAGTAGTCAAGAACGAAAGAGACATTATCAACGAATAGTTAAAACAAAATAATACAGAAGAAAACAGAAAGAAGTTAATAGAATTAATCCAAAAATTGAAGATGAAATTTCAAACTGCAAACAAGAAAAGTGGGAAGAATTCTGCAACAAACTAGATCCAAGAAAAGACTCACAACACTGGAATATCATCAGATTATTAAACAACACAACACTCACGGATACTGATCACTCTTCAAGCACAATTTCCTCGGGAAATAATTCAGCAGCAACAAAGAAACGGATGGCAAATATTCTAGCCAAACATTACTCAAAAGTAAGCAAACTGCAATACAACAACGAAGACAAAAGGTGCAGGAAAATTGCAAAACATCTACTAACACAACTCAGAACCTATCCTTCTGAAGACATCTTTACTCAGGACCCCACAACGATAGAATTAGAAACAGCAATTAGTCAAATTGACCCTGACAAATCACCCGGTATTGATCTTATCTTAGGAAATATGATTAAAAACATGGGAGTAAAAGCCAAAACCCGACTTCTGAAGACACTTCCTGGAATGCAGGCAAACTGCCAAAAATCTGGAAAACATCAGACATTATACCCTTACTAAAACATAACAAAAACCCTACTGACTGTAAAAGCTGCAGACCAATAGCTTTAACTAGTACGCTCTGCAAAGTAAACGAAAGAATAATACATACTAGACTTTAGAATTGGCTCTTAGAAAATAACAAGATCAACTTCTACCAAACAGTGCAGGTCCCAACACATACAGAAGATCAATTATTTTATTTTCGCCAATCAATCATAGGCTTTCAAGAAAAACCACCAAAGAAAACAGCAATTTTCTTAGATCTTACAGCTGTCTTCGATTGTGCATGGAGACAAAAGTTATTAAAAATTGCATACGATACTGGAATAAGGGGGAATGCATTAATTTGGGTTTCAGATTTCATGAAAGGAAGAAAAATTAAAGTAAAAGTTAATGGAACTTCTTCCAACATACATCGAACTTGGGCTGGAATCCCACACATTTCTGTTCTAAGCTCGCTTCTATTTCTCATCTATATGAACAATATTCATTCTCACGTAATAAATGACACAAAAATAACTTGCTATGCAGATGATATAGCAATCTGGCACACAAGCAGTAATCCTCAACAATCTGAAAACGTCCTAAATAAATCAATAAAAAGGTTAGAAAGATGGGCAAAGGAATTTAAATTAAAGATAAACCCAGAAAAAACAAATCAAAATAAATATTTTGCCAAATACTTATGCCTAACCCCAGATACAGAACTAAGATTTACAAACCATATCACAAATATATCTAATAAAGCTCTTAAAAAGCTTAATATCATGAAAAAGCTGTGTGGAACAAAGTGGGGTGCAAAACCGAAGACACTGAAAACTACATATACAGCACTCATATGACCCACTATAGAATATACCTCAGCAATCTGGGCCCAGCTTCCACTAGCTCAAAAGAAAAGCTTGAAAGAGTACAATCAAGAGCAGCAAAAATTATTATAGGTGCAGTCTCATCCACAAATAATTTAAAAGCTCAACATATTGTGGCTTCACATACTTGAAGACAGAAGAAAACTCTCCACAGTTAAATTCACTAACAGAATCAGGAGCCAACAACAGGATCACATCATTTCGATGCCTGGACAAATAAATCTAGACTAAATAGATCATCCACTTTACAATACAATTTGAAATTAGAAAACAGATCGACTTTGACCACCTGTCCATTGAAGTAAGCAAAGAGCCATTCCTTTCTGCTATTCTACCAAAAAACTCCTTTTTTTGAACATGGTTCTAGGAGATTTGATAAACTCAAATCTCCTAGAACCATGTTCAAAAAAAGGATTCACAGCATGTAAATAAAAGAAAAGGACTTGACACTACACACCACTTAAATAATCTAAACCATGTCATTGCCTGCACTGGTGGATCATCTGATGAAACACTCAACTAAGGAGGAGAAGGGTTTTTTTATAACTACCTGGAGGTGAGGAAATGCAAACCAAAACCACAGCTGGCAAAATAGCTTCAAACTTCACTTGTGAATTAATAGCCATACAAGCAGCTCTCATGTTCTATCTCTCTAATCCAGTAATAAATATTACAGAAGGAATAACCATCTACAGTGACTCAAAACCTGCACTTGAAGAATTAAAAAATGGAAAAACAAAACTCATACAGAAAATTCATGAACAACTAAGAACTTTAAATTTGAAAAATAAGAACTGTACACTGGAATGGATACCAGCTCATGTAAATATTGAAGGCAGTGAGAGAGCAGACAGATTAGCCAATGAAGCAAGATGCTTACCTCAAAAATCACATCCACTATCACTAACTGATGCAAACTCTGTGCAAAAATAAGACTGGTAAAACAAACTATCAAGAAGAAGAATGAAATCAGCAAAATAAATAAAAATAGAGAAAGAATAGAGAAAAATAACCACACTCATCACCAGGCCAAGGACGGAACACTTTAAAGGCATGAAATTAATCTGAATGGTACTAGAAGTTATTAAACTGCAAGAACTGTCCAGGGGTTGAACTAACACTCACCCATATCTAATCTTGTTACAATTGCTGCTGCTCTACAGAAAATTGACAATAACCCTACAGAAAACTCTTCTCCATCAAAGTTCAAGAGATTGCCAAAGCAGTTGTACAGATTCACGGTCATATCTAGAAGCTATTCAGTGGACTCGACAACAACTGACTCTGGCAATCCATTCCGCTCATTCACATCTCTCCAAGGAAAAAAAATCTAGTCCTCACACCTCTACTAGCCACACCTTTATTCAACTTCCAGCAATGACCGTTGTTCTGGCCCCTCCAGCCAAGTGCTGAAACATTTCCCCTACATCAATCGTATAAAATCCATTAAGCAACTTAAATGCTTCTATCATATCTCCTCTTTCTCCTCTCAACTAGCTTCTGCAGTTCACACACACACACACACACACTCACTTTGTCTTTCATTGAGAACATTCCACAGACCTCTCACCATCTTGGTCACTCACCTCTGAATCTTCTCCTCCACTTGCACATCCTGAAGAAACCCAGGAGATGAGACTTGAGCACAGTAATCCAGATGTGGACATATCAAGACCTTATAAAGAGGAATAACAACTTCCTTATCTCTACTTGTTAGTGTGTTCTTCAATAGCCAAGTAATCTTATGAGCAACCTTAGCAACCTTAGCAATATGTCCTCTAAACTTTAACTATGTATCTGCCACCACCCCTAAATCTCTAGCTTCCTCTATTTTGTGGAGTACAATGCCATCAATGTAATAGATGGCTTGTAATCTATTTATCCCAAAATGATGACTTGACATTTCTCCACTCATTAACTTTTGCCCATACTGACAGCCTAATTAAATTGTCTTGCAAGCTCTCCACATCGCCTTGATTGACTATTACTCTACCTAATTTTCACATCATCAGTGAACAACTGAATCTTTCCTTTCAGGTTATTTCCTATATCATTTATGTACAAATTAAACAACAATGGTCCCAGCACTTAACCTTGTGGCACACCACTAGTCACCTGTTTTTGCCTCAATTCTGCAACTCCATATACCACTTATTGATAATCTGTCCAGCAGCCACCCTCTTATCTACTTAACCAGTGTCATATCCATCCCCATTTGTTCTCATTTGCATAACAGAGTTCCATGTGGTATTCTGTCAAATGTCTTTGCAAAATCCAGCAGAATCACCGTATAGCCATTTTCTTTATCCAACTCAACTGATACTCTATTATAAAAAGTTAGTAAATTAATAAGGCCTGACCAGCCCTTCTCAAAGCCATGGTGTCCCCCTCATACAGTATCATATTTTTATCCATCCATTCTTGAATTCTCTTTTTAACCAATTTTCCTAGTACTTTTACCACCACACCTGAGATATTGATTGATCTATATCAATCTTATTTGCTGTTGCAGTCTTAGAATCTCCCTTATGCAAGGGAATTATTTTTCCCTCTTTCCACTCCCTTGGAACTCTACCGGAGCTGAGACTTAAATTAAAGAGCCCAGTCAGAGGCATTGCCAGTTCCCTTGCACATTCTCACAAAACCCAAGGTGATATCCTATCTAATCCCACAGCTGTATTTACATTCAGATTCTGCAATAGTCTAAAAACCTCCAATTCATCTATCTCTCTTCCCACATTAGTATCTGTCACATATGTTAAAGCAGTAACCTCACTAGGATGATATACCCTTGCAAAGTGTCACTCAGTAATTCAACTGTTGCCTCGTGACCACCATCACTCATTAAGGTTAATCTTCCATAGTCATTCTTCCTCTTACTTGCCACATAATGAAAGAACTATTTGGGATTTCCTTTGGCCTACTCAGCTAGATTCTTCCTATATTCAGATTTTGCCTTCCTTGTGATGCTGGTCACCTTTCTCTTTATATACCCTCCACAATATTTTCTTCTTCTGCAGCTTGTACTTAAAGATATCACTCATCCATCACTCCTACCTGATTAACCCTCTTAACTTAAGTATTGCTTCTTCTAGATGACCTTTAACAATCTCCCATTCACTACTAACATCTTTACCCTGCAGTGTCTTGTACCATGGCACAGATTTAAGCTTGTTCCTAAAAATATTCCTCATGTTGTATAATCTTCCAAGTCGAGACTGCATGGTCGGAGACAATGTGGTCACATTGATTATGGATAGCTTTTCTGATCCATTGACCAGGTCCAGTACTCTCACACACCTAGTCCCATCCATCACATGCTGCCTCAAGTAATTATCTCTCAGTAGGTGTATAAATTATATTTCCTTCCTGCCATGCAATCTATCTTTCTTGCTTCCTATTTCTCCATAGTTGAAGTCCTCCGTAATAATCACTTGTCCTGTACTCATTGTACTAATTTGCCGATGTCTGTGTTCCAGATCATCTATGGAACCACCTTGCATTATAGCAACAACTAACTGTATATTTTGTGTTACTGGCCTTAATCTCATACCAAACTGCTTCAAATGAACAGCCACCCTCCCACCTATTTCCTATTCTTTTTGGCTGCAGTTCATTCACTACCATCAGCAGTATCCCTCTGCCAATTCTATCTTCTCTATCTTTCCTGAAAATACTAAACCCTTCACATTCTATTCCTGTAACTGCATCGTCTGCTGTTAGCCAAGTCTCACTAAAGCCCGTAAGTTTTGGTGAGGTTGCACTATCCAGTGCCAAAAACTCCTCCCTGTTGTTTCTTATAATTCTGGCATTAGTATATAGAAATTGCAGTATCCCTTTAGGCCCCCACACACTGTTACTTTTTGAATTGACTAACCTATTCAATATTTTTGCTTGAAAGACTAGATCCCACACTTCACCTTTCTCCCACTCATTCTGTTCATGGGTGCCTTCACATCACTTGCTTCCACCCTAATTGCTTAAGTTTTCCTGAATATTTACTTCATCGTGTTCAGTGAACAAAACTCTCTGTCTCCATACACCTAACACCAAAACTATTTAAATGCAGTCCATCAGCATTTCACAAATCCTTCTTTCCATCAAACACAGATCAACAAATCCCACATCATTCCTCCTGCACGATCTGCATATAGATTCACTGAATACCAACACCCTCCTCCTCAATTCGCATCTATCATGGCATAGTAGGAGACTTACAATTTTCACCTTTTTGCTCTTCAGTTTTGCCTCTTCTAACAACTCCTTTACATTCTCCCTCATACTTCTCAACTCTCAAATCATTTGTGCCAACCAAGACAATCATTTCCTTCGACTTAACTTTTTGCATCTGGATGCATAGCTAATATCGTGAATTTTTGCATCCCAAAAACATGATTTTGTCACGCTTACTCCCTGACTGATCATTGAGTATCCATACATAATTTTCTTCTTATTTATTTATTTTTTCTTGTTTGTTGACTCGGTCTTTATTATTACTGAGGGCTACCTGCTTCCTTCTCTTTTCAGCCCTGCTAATCTCTTGACTCTTCTGCAATTTTTCAGTTTCATGCTTTGTTGTGCGAAAGATAACATTCAAGCTTGCTATTTCTTTATTAATGTCGATTTTGGTCTTCTCTATTTTCTCAGCGACACGTTCGACATTAATAACATCGTTTTCCATCCTATCTTCGGTACTGTCCACCCTACTAACAATTGCTGCATTCTTGTCACCTAATAGGCAGTTTTGAAGCTGACTTGCCATTGTGCATCGATTACATTTTGCTGCTGTAATCAAAAATCTGTCTTCGTGCTCCATGGTAGAGGAGTGAGGGTGACCTCTTACCAAATGTCTGTAACACATTCCATTGGTTTCAAATGCTGCCTGGATACAATGCTATGTGAGATCCAATATCTCTGGCAATATCTTTCTGTGGCATTCTTCAAACTTTCCAATAATTCTTCCCCATGTGAAATCATCTAGATGATGTCTTTGAGACATTATAAGATATCCAAGTTTGTAACTTTATTCCTTCACCAAAAGCGCTTCCTTCAAACACATTTCACTTAGCATAGCCTTTTGTTTTTTATCCCATTGAGTGCTACCACATGACCCTTTTGCACGCGATTTGAAAATTTGAGTGTGAACTCACTTTCTGCTCGAAATCATCAGTTATACAAATTGCCACGAGCTTTTTCATCTGAATTTGCAGTTATAGTCTTCAGAAATAGTGTTTGTCCTTAGGTTTTGAACACCAGAGAATGTGTGTGTGTGTGTGTGTGTGTGTGTGTGTGTGTGTGTGTGTGTGTGTGTGTGTGTGTGTGGATATTTCGAAGTTTCTATATGGGTTTCCTCTTTACCCTGTAACAGCAATTGCAGAATAGCTAGGGTTTTAATGGAGTCAGATACTCTTTCTGTCTAAACCATGCCTGCTCCTGTTATTGTATATACCTCAAACCAAGCTGATGCATGATTCTGTTATTATTATTATTTTATATTATTAGTATTTATTTGGAAATTACATTGAGTCAAAAGGCTCATCATGGGAGACCATTAGCACAATACATATCAATACACTCTCCTTTTGGGCACTCACAACCACCTCTGACAATTCATTCCACTCATTTACTACTCTCCAAGTAGAGAACTTAGTCTGCACTGCCAAATTATTTAAATCATCCTGTAAGATATCTACATTATCTTTATCAGATATTGTCTTCCCTAGTTTTGCATCATCAGCAAACAACTCAATATCCCCTCTTCAAATCTTCCACTATATCATTAATGTACAAATTAAAGAGCAGTGGTCCTAGTACAGAACCGTGGAACACTCTAATAGTCACCTTCATTCGCCTTGATTCCACTCAACCATACACTATCCTCTGATGTCTGTCTATCAGCCATTCACCTATCCATGCCACCAACCTCTCATATTCATTCCCATTTGCTTCAACTTATTGTCAAATGCCTTTATGAAGTCCAGCAGTATCATAGTGTAGTAGTATTATGAAATTCACATTTCATAATACTTCTGTCACAGTATTATGAAATGTGAATAAATTAGTGAGGGAGGACCTGCCTTTTATAGAGCCATGCTGCCCCTATAGAGTATCATATTCCTGTCCATCCATTCCTGAATTTTACTTTTAATCAACTTTTCCAGTATTTTAACCACCACTGCAGAGGTGTTAATTGGCCTGTAATTTGCTACTTATAAATTACATATTAGAGCCACCTTTATGTAATAGAACTATCTTGCCCTCTTCCCATTTTCTTGCAACCTTTCCAGAGCTGTGACTTAGATTGAACAACTTCATCAGAAACACTACCAGTTCACTTGCATATGCATGAGCTGACATACTGTCCAGGACTACTGCTGTATTCACATTGATATTTTTCAATATACTGAGTACCATCAGTTCATCTACTTCAATTTTCAAATCAGTCTCTGTCACTTCATTAACTGCAAAGATCACCACCTGAATGATATACTTATATGATATAATCTTGTAGATCACTCAGAGTTTTTGGAGAGGTATTCCTTTGCTTAAACATATCTCAACAAAGTTGAAACTGCTCTGGGTAGTGGCCTTTTCCATAATGCATGGTAAATGTGGGATTGGATGGTACACCAGCACAGGTCTTACGTGAAGCAGCTAAAGAATTGTCAGTGTCCTTGATCATATTGTTTAATCTGAGTCTCGAGTCTGGTTTAGTCCCGAAGGGGGGAGAAATAGTTCCACTGCATAAAGGAGGATCCAAGACTACTGTTGTAAATTACCGACTGATCAGCATATCAGAAGTCGTTGTCAAGGTCTTGGAGAAAGTAGTCAAGGGAAAAATACAGGAATGGATTGATGAAAATGAGATACTGTATGGGGGACAGCATGTTTTATAACACAGTGACGGCTGAACTGGATAAGGGTAAAGGGTTTACAGTGATACTGCTGGACCTGGCTAAGGCCTTTGACAGGATACCACATGGAATTCAATCCATAAACTGCAATATATGGGAATGGATATAGGGTTGGCGAGATGGATAGGAGGGTGGTTGATGGAGAGATACCAGAGAGTAGTTTACTCAGGAGTAGAGTCCAAAAGACGGCCTGTGACTAGTGGTGTGCCACAGGGTTCTGTTCTTGGAGCACTGCTGTTTAATTTGTTCATTAATGATATAGGGAAGGAACTGAGAGGAACGGTTCATTTGTTCGCTGATGATGCAAAGTTGGGTAGGGCAATAGTGAATGCAGAAGATGTCAAAATTTTGCAGGATGATTTGGATAGATTGGAGGTCTCTGCTAAGGAGAATGGATGTCAATTTAATGTGGCAAAATGTAAGGTTATGCATTTTGGGATGAAAAGATTAGCAGCAGTATATCATAGTGGTGTTACTGTACTCCAGGAGATTGATGAGGCCAGGGACTTCGGAGTGTTGGTGGATAGGGAGTTGAAGTTTAGGGGGCACATTGCAAAAGTGGCTAAATCAGCTCATTAAATCACTTGGATGCTGAAGAATACTTTGACGAGCAGAGATAAGCAAGTTATTGTTCCTCTGTATCGAGTCGTGATAAGACCCCATCTCCACTACTGTGCCCAGATCTGGTCACCTAGGTTTCTTCTTGATGGGGAGGAGGTTGTGAGGATCCAGAAGCTACTGACCAAGATGATAGCAGGTCTATGGAATGAACCTTATGAAAACAGGTTGAAGATTTGTTGGTTGCAGAAATTGGTTGATAGGTGGAAAAGGGGAGATATGATTGAGACATTCAAATTGCTGAAGGGTTCTATAGGATTAATTCAGAGGATATTTTTGAGAACAGGACTGGTGGTGGGAGGACTAGGGGACATCCATGGAAGCTGGGCAAGAGTGTGGTTAGTAAGGGTATTAGAGCTTGGTTTTTTATTTTTAGAGTGGTGAATGAGTGGAATAAGCTGCCAGAGTCTGTTGTGGGTGCTATGACAGTGAATGAGTTCAAGGCAAAGTATGATAGATACTGTGTGAATGTCAAATAGTTGTGATGGACATGATGTTTAGGGCCTCCCTCGATGAGTCTAAGTACTCCTTGGAGTTGCCCATAAGAATAATAATAATAATAAGAAAAATAATAATTTCACACACACCCAAAAGGATCTGTGCTTTGCATTATGGGATGCTAAGGCAATTGATGTGAAGCCATTAGCCTCTAAATACAAGAGCCTAGTCATGAAGATACTTAACATGTAAATTTTGTTTACACTTGAATAAAGGATTAAATGAGAATATAATTTCTTGACATCTTTAATTTAATCTAAAAATAACTGATGTAATAAATTCTGTGATAAACCTAACCTGATACAAAAACAGACAACATTTAAAGTTTATAATACACACTAGTAGTATAATACATGCATAATAACAAGTGATATTAGCACTACTACATGGAAGTGAAAGTTGTACAATAAAACAAAAACAAGCAAACAAAAAAAGATGAGGAAAGATTAATAGCAGCTAAAATATATGAGGAAAAACACCAGTGTGTGTGTACACCCTATTTGATCATAAAAGAAATGGAAAAATAATGAAAGAATTAAGCTAAGAAGCAATAATAAAGAAAATAAAGAAATATAAACATAGTTGGATGAAGCATTTTAAAAGAATGTGGATAGTGAGATTGCCCAAAAGAAGATCAGGTTATCCACTGAAGAGATTTAATAGTGTCTTCCCAGGTTGTAATAGTCCCAAATCTTTGAGTAAGATGTTGAAGATGAGTTTCTTTTTAGAAGAACCTCCAATTTGATCAACGTATTATAAGAAGCTATTATAAGAAGGACATTTTATGTCCTTCTTATAATAGGTTCTCAACCAGTCTGGCTGCCTGAGTGGTTAGCATATCCACTCAGGCAGCCAGAGTGGATATGCTAACCACTCTGGCTGCCTGAAGGCTCTCCAGCCAAAAGGCTATGAGTTCGAATCCTGCCATGGGTATGGATGTTTGTGATTGTCTGTGAAAAATACTAGTGGTGGTGGTGGACAGTAGATGGCATTGGTGTAGATGATGTGGTTGAGAGTTGTAGGAGTAGTTGCCTTCCCTCGATGAGACTTGGACTCCCTGGAGGTGCTAAATAATAATAAAAAATTATCACATAGAATTGTAAAAGGTTTGGGAAAGAAACTATACAAATATTTTTCTGCCTGCACTTTGTTAAAACAAGTTAGGTTCTCATAATTTATCAATATGCAATCATCAGTTATGCAGTAATTAAATTTCATGTTATTGTTGAATTAATGTTTCTCTACTTTGCAGTGAAGTGTGTAAACATTTTTTTTATCCCCCCCCCTCTCCTTTTAGTTATAAAGATGCTGGTGGTATTACTTATTCTGAAGAACAGATCAGTAAGATTACACATAAAATTGAAGAGGAACTTTTTAAACTCTTTAAGGATGTGAATGCCAAATACAAATCAAAATATAGGAGTTTAGTATTTAATATTAAAGACACACGAAATCAGGTGAGAAATATGTAATGAAATTTTTCAGCTAAATTAAGATTTAAAAAACAGTATTTTCCATTAGTCATTCATCTGCTAATGTGATACCTGCAAATGTGTTAAAGGTTAACTATATTTATTCATTATTGTTTTATTTTATTTACTTAATGTTTTTATTTTATTTTTTATTTTATTTTATTTTATTTGTGCATTCTTTCCACAGAACATTGGTTACATATGCTTAGAGTGGTTACATATGCTAAGAGTACAGATGTAACCACTTGGCCAACCAGGCTCTCTCCAATCAACAGGTCATTGGTTCACATCCCACTGTGGTTATGAATGTTTGTAAATGTCTTTAGGTGGGAGATGAATTTTGTTGCCTAGTGTGAGACCACCATCTAGCTTACTGAAGGCTTGAAGCATCTTGAAAAAAGTTTTATGTTTGGGGAGTAGAATTTCTGGATTATATACATAAAAAATACAAAAATATTAAAAAAAAATAATAATAAATTCCCTTAGCTCACCTATCTAATGTGGTACTCCTGTCCATGAAAAGTTTACAGCTTTTCATGGGCAAGAGCAACATGATGGGAAATGGGGGGAAAGATAATCTAGGATTCCTGTTCTAGAAACTAAAAACTAGAACTCTTGAGTTCCTTGCATAGGTGAGAATGACATGAGGGGGGGGGGGGGGAAACAACAACTAGAATCCCTTCTCAAGAAACTGAACTATGGAGCTCTTTCAAGTCACTTCAGTAAGTTACACCAGTCATTTAAATTCATCTCCCATCTAAAGGCTTTTTTAAAAATCTATGCAATAGTAGGATTCAAACACATATCCTGTTGATTGAGGAGCAAAGGTCACTGTTTGCCAGGACATATGGACTAGATATGTCATATTTCATATATATTTCCAGAATTTTTCTGGCTCCCAAAATTTATAAGCTCAGATCCTTAACAATACTTCATTTGAGTTAAGTGATGAAGAAACAAGTAAAATTGCTGTGAAATGTTTAGCATGTGCAAATGAAGTATGGTTAGTGGGCAGCTTACTAGAAATAGCCACCCAATGATGTGTTGAATGATCATCATGACATTTAGAACAATTTCAGTATGCTAGGACATTGACTCTGTGTTAATCCCATTCAGAAAAGGCTGTAAATGTATATATATATATATATCTACATTAGTATAGTGGGGGCAAGTTCAGGATACCTGTTAAAGTTAAGGATATGAATAACTAACAGTGGGTTTATTGGTCATAAAGATTTGATACTACTAATTACCTACTAGTTTCACCATGTAAACAAGTGGCTTCACCTGGGTTTGGATGAACATACAAATATAAATAAACAACATGCTTTGATTATGAATCAGAATCAAATAAGACAAAAGGAACATATTGGAGATGTCAGCAACAACAGAGAGGACAGTTTAAGGTTGGCATTCCATTTCTGCAACACTCACCAGAACATTGAATGGGATACATAGAAGATACACTGTTCCCACAACATGAAAGAGCCTACAGTGGTAATCCACTCACAAGGTACCTTAAACAGAAACAAGGGATGATTCTGTGTGACATTTGGAAGTTACTCATCAGGTCTCTTAAACACATCAGAGTTTAATTTCTCTGCTAACTATTGGATGCACCTGCTGAACAATGACTGACCATGTGCCAGCATCCACGCTCCACATGTTTCTATTATACTTGTGTAGCAGTTCCTATGCATTCGGTATTTTTTTTAGTAATGTATTGATTCATAATTAAAGCTTGTTGTTTATTTATATTTGTATGTTCATCCAAACCAAGATGAAACCACCAGTTTACATGGCAAAACTAGTAGGTAACTAGATATCAAATCTTTACAACCAATAAACCCAGTTTTAGTTATTTTTATTACGGTAGTTTTGTGGTCGAAAATAACATACTTATCATGAACAGACTTGATGGGAAAGTCAAACGAAAAGTACGTAAATTAGAACAACTTAAATGCAAGAAAGCCAAACTTCTGAATCAACTTACGTTTCTAAAAAAAATGTTGGAACAATAATATCATTCCGAAGTTTTTACTTTTCAAGGAACATTTCCATTGTAGAAGAGCTAAACAGATCTATCTGAAAACGTTATTAGCTGTGTTACATGAGGGAATACAATTCACAAGGTATGCTCTGAACCAAGTTGATTCTTTGTGTCTCGATTTACACTATACTCTATCTAACAGCATAGGTGTTCACCTATGGTTTCGTCTAGATAATATGAGCAATGATACATACAGTAAAACTTATCTAAGTATCTAAAATAGTCATATTAAGAAATTTAATGCTTTATATGAGAAGATTTTAAAATCAAGATCTACGCTACCCTATGATAAGGTACTTTTCTTCAACTTTTCGGTTCACAACTTGAAACCTGCAGAAGATAGCATCTCAAAAAAAAAAAAAAAAAAAAGGTTACGTTTTGCAGTTGCACCGGAGTACATTCCAAAAATAGATATTATGTGTGATGTTGAAAAGGTTCTTTACTTTCTACCTGAACCTGTTGCAAATGACATTACATTAAAGACTACAATTCTTCTCTTGTCTTCTCGTCCTCCTAAAAAAAATGTCAGATATTATATACTTAAGGCTGACAAAGGCAATTCAACTGTTACCTTGAATACGACGGATTATATGTCCAAAATTTCAATTTTACTTTCTGATAATCTGCTTGCTGTCAATTGGATTCTGACCTTTCTTGGATGAACCATGAAGAAACCAACAACATTTTATGCAACATGACTACATGTCCCACAGATCTTAAGAAAAAATTGAAATCAATGCATCTGTTAACTCCATGTTTATATGGATCACCAAAAGTACTCGAGACTAATATTCCTCTTCGACTGATTGTAGATGGTACTAGCTTGTCCCAACTTATTTGTTATCAAAACATCTTGCTCATCTTCTAGAGGAGCATATTAGACACATAGATGACTATAATCAAAAAATACGCAACTTTGTAGAAAAACTAGGAGAAATTTCTATCCCAAGAGCAGACATTCTAGTTAGCTATGGTATTTATAGATGAAGTTATAGTATTTATAGATATGTTCCATCAAGATATCTCTCAACTCTACAAACACTGTCTCAACTCAAATTTTTTCCGATGGGATGAAAAAATCTACAAACAACTTTCAGGCCTTGAAATGGGAGACCCTCTATCTCCTCCTTTTTGTGGATTTATTCATAGAAAAGTTCAAAAATAATGTCTTGTTATCTACAAATCTTAAATCATCATTTTAGTGGAGATATGTAGACGACATATTCATAATACGGAAACACAGTGTAGCTTGAGTTATATGATTTTCTGGCATCTACTAACTCCTTTCACCATAAAATCAAATTCACCTTAGAACTTGAGAATGAAGGAAAATTACCTTTTCTAGACGTTTTAATTATGAAACAAGCAGATGAGGGCATTTCTTTTAGTGTGTATGTAAGCTGAACCACACAGGTCGTTATCTATATTTCTCCTCGTTACACCATATTTCACAAAAATTTGGCATGTGCATACACTGAAAAAGAGGGCGATCTATTTTATAAGAGATGAAAGAACATTAACAGAAGAATTGCATTCAATTCTCCAACTGTTGATCAGCATTGAATATCCTAAAAATATAGCAAAAGAATACTACTCTCTAATCCCTCTCTACAACAAATCCATGACATTCATTACAGAACTTCAATTTCCATCTCTTTTGTTGGCGAACTTTCGGAAAAAATTGCTCACCACCACAACATTGAATGGGATAAGAGCTCCATGCCATACATAGAAGAAAACTACATGCTACATAAAAGAGGCTACAGTGGTAATCCACTCACAAGGTACCCTAAACAGAAACCAATGGATGATTGTGTGTGACATTTGGAGGTCACTCATCAGATCTCTAAAACACATGAGAGTTTAATTTCTCTGCTAACTATCAGACACACTTGCTGAACAGTGACTGACCATGTGCCAGCATTCACGCTCCACATGATTCTATTGTACTTTTCTAATGGTTCCTATGCGTTCGGTATTTTTTGTATTGTATCAATTTATAATGAAAACTTGTGTTTATTTATATTTGTATGTTCATCCAAACCCAGATGAAGCCACCAGTTTATGTGGCGAAACGAGTATCAAATCTTTACAACTAATAAACCCAGTGTTAGTTATTTGTATTACATTAGTTCATCGTCATCATCAAATTCCTGCCATGTACCCTCAAGGGGCATACAGGATATGATAGTACTACATGAAAAACTTGCATCACCACTAACTTCCTATTTACAATTTTCCTCCAAATCAGTTTTTTACCTGCCAAGACTCCAACATTATCAGATCTTATATTTCTTCTTCTATGGCACTTTTTACCATATCAATCCACCTATGTCTTGGTTTTCCTTTTGGTCCTTTTCCTGCAAACCTGGCAGAAAACACTTGTTTTGCTAATCTTTCCTTGTCCATTCTGTTTAAGTGACCATACCACCTGAGATTAGCTCTGTTAATACATTCCTGGATGCTAATAATGTCAAGTTCTTTCCTAATATCCTTATTTTTAATATGATATTGCCATCAATGCTGTCTGTTCACACCCCAAATCTTTCTCAGGTCTCTCATATCTGCAATATCTAGTCTTTGGTCAAGTGTTTTATTTCTAACCCAGCTCTCAGATCCATAAGTTAAAACGGTTTGAACACCGTCTTGTATGCAGCTAATTTAGTGTTTTGACTAATTTCTCTCTTATTCCCTATAAATTTATTCAATTCACTTCCTACCATATCAACTTTGTTGATTCTGTAGTCTGTTTCCATATTTAATTTATCATCTTCACTAAAAATTTGCCTATCTAGCTGAAATGTTTTACTTGTTCTGTAGGTTCTCCATTCACAATGCAACTGATATTTTCAATGCTTCTGCCTATTTTAATTTTCTTTCTCTTGTTATTGCTGACCTTCATACCATATCTATTACAACAGTTATTCAGTTTATTCAGGGAATCTTGGAGACTTGTACTAGATTTATTTAGAGGTATTACATCATCCGCATAAAGTAAAGAACTGAGATTAATATTTCCAATTTTGATGTCAGGTTTAATACCACTTTCCTTCATAATTGGATCCATATAGATAATGAATAACAGAGGGGATAATGCATTTCCTTAAATTCTAATTGCTGACTTACAACTCAAATAAAGGCTAAATATTGCTCCATATAATGCCTCATTGACATCATAGTGTTTTGAATAGCTTTTCTACTGGCACCTTGTCGTATGCTTTTCCAGATCTACAAAACTTACATAACAGAAATTTGTTATTATATTCCCATGATTTCTCAGCTATTTGTCATAAAGTGAAAATCTGACTCTGACAGCCTCTATTTGGCCTGAATCCAGGTTGTTCTTCACCAAGCTTCCCTTCCACAATCCTTCTCAGTTATTTCTCAAGTATACTTGAATATATCTTACCAATAACACTCAGTTAAGAAATACCTCTGTAATTTTCACATTCAGTGTTATTTCCCTTTTTATGTACGGGTACTGTGAGAACATTCTTAGGTATTCGTAACACTGCAGGGAAGAGACTAGTTGAGTTTTCTGCAGAGAATTCTTTGTTTGTTGCTAACACCTGCTTTAAACAACACAAAAGAAGATTGTACACATGGATATCACTTGATGAACAACACAGAAATCAAATTGACTATATACTTGGACAAAGAAGATGGAGAAGTGCAATTCAGTCTGTCAAGACTTTTCCAGGTGCAGACTGCGGAACAGACCATCAGTTATTAGTGGCTATGATACATGTGAAAATATGGAAACTGAAAACAACACAAATGTCCATCAGATATGATCTTGGAAACATTCCAGCTAAATACAATATTAGCATTCAGAACAGATTCAACACACTCAATTTGTGTGAAAGAGAACTAGGTGAGCTATGGGAAGAGATTAAAGATGTAATTAAAACAGAAGCAAAGAAGAATATTCCAACAGTTTGTAAGAAGTCCAAATGGCTGTCAGAAGATGCCATCAAAACTGCTCAGTCCTCATATTTGTAAATTCATCATCATCATCATCAAATTCCTGCTATGTACCCTCAAGGGGTGTACAGGATATGATAGTACTACATGAAAAATTTACATCATTATTAATTTCCTATCTACAATTTTCCTCCAAATCAGTCTGTTACTTGTCAAGACTCCAACATTATCAGATCTTATATTTCTATCATCTAAGGCTCTTTGTACCATATCAATCCACCTATATCTTGGTCTTCCTCTGGTTCGTTTTGCTGCCAACCTGGCAGAGAACACTTGTTTTGCTAATCTTTCCTCGCCCATTCTGTTTAAGTGACCATACCACCTGAGATTAGCTCTGCTAACGCATTCCTGGATGCTGACAAGGTCAAGTTCTTTCCTAATATCCTCGTTTTTAATATGATATTGCCATTGATGCCATCTGTTCACGCCTATAATCTTTCTCAGGACTCTCATATCTGTGGTCTCTAGTCTTTGGTCAAGTGTTTTACTTCTGACCCAGCTCTCAGATCCATAAGTTTAAACTGGTTTGAACACTGTCTTATACAGCTAATTTAGTGTTCCGACTAATTTCTCTCTTATTCCATATGAATTTATTCAATTGACTTCCCACCATTGATTCTGCATATTTTCATTGTCTTTGTCTTTTTATTGCTGACCTTCATACCATATCTATTACAACAGCTATTCAATTTAGTCAGAGAATCTTGCAGACTTGTAGTGGATTTATTTAGAAGTATAACATCATCCGCATAAAGCAAAGAGCTGACATTAACATCTCCAATTTTGATATCATGTTTAATACCACTTTCCTTCATAATGTGATCCATATAGATAATGAATAACAGAGAGGATGATGTACATCCTTGTCTCACACCAGATTTCACATTAAACCATCTTCCTGTACTTCCTTCAATTCTAACTGCTGACTTACAACTCAAATAAAGACTAATTATTGCCTGATATAATGCCCCATTGACACCATATAACTGTAGCGTATTGAATAGCTTCTCTCTTGGCATCTTGTCATATGCCTTTTCCAAATTGACAAAACTTAAATACAGATTTCTGTTATATTCCCATGCTTTCTCGACTATTTGTCGTAAAGTGAAGATCTGATCCTGACAGCCTCTATTTGGCCTGAATCCAGCTTGTTCTTCACCAAGCTTTTCTTCCACAATTCTTCTCAACCGTTTCTCATGTATACTTGCATAGATCTTGCCAGGAACACTCAGTAGGGATATACCTCTGTAATTCTCACATTCAGTTTTATTTTCCTTTTTATATATGGGTACTATGAGAGCTCTACTCCGATCATCGGGAATTCGTCCCTCTGTCCAGGCTTTCTGAACTATGCAGTGCAGCCTCTGTAAGACTCTTATACCACCATACTTCAGCATTTCTGGTCGAATATCATCTACTCCTGCTGCCTTTCCACATTTCAAGCCTTTGATGGCTTTTTCTACTTCAAGTATGGATATGTATTCCTGACTGCATGCCTGGTCAGTGTTCTTTAGCACTGTGCTGTCATCACTGCTTGTTTCATTTAGAAGTTTTTCAAAGTAATTACTCCATACTTCAAGGATATCTTTTTCTCCCGTTTTCATGTCACCTTTATCATCTCTAACTCCTTTTATAGCACACTTTCCTCCATTCCTAAGCTTCTTCAACAACCTCCAGAATATTTTGCCACCTTCTTGATATTTATTTTCTATATTCTTGCCAAAGTCCTCCCATGACTTTTGTTTAGCTAGTTTTACACAGTGTTTAGCATTCTTGCATTTGTCTCTATATTCTCTAAGAGCACAAGCTGACTTATTTGCCAGGAACTTTTGATATGCTTTCTTCTTTTCCTTCACTGCCTCTTTAACTTCCTGTGTCCACCAGGGAGTTCTGATTTTTTTTCCTTACAGACAACCTCACCACATGCCTCTCTGGTCTGACAGAATCAATCAATGTTTTCTTCAGAGTTTGCCACTGAATCTCCAAGGTTTGATTCCTGTTCTCAAACTCTTTCATTTTTTCTTCAATAATCTTTGTTTATTTTAGTCTACAGTTCACATCTGAGAGCTGCTCAACTTTTATTCACTTTAAAACTTTCTTACATGTTATTCTTTTCAATATGAAATTCAATTTTATCTTGCTCAAGAGTAGATAGTGATCACTTCCAATTTCAAATCTTCTGTACACTCTGGTGTCCTGCACCAGGGAGAAAACACCACTATCAACAATAACATAGTCAATGAGACTTTTCTTATTCCTTGCCTCTTCTCTCCATGTGAATTTGTGCACATTTTTATGTTGGAACATGGTGTTAGTAATAACCAGTCAATGTTGTGAGCAGAAATCCAACAGATATTTGCCATTATTATTAGCTTTGCTCTTTTCTCCAAATTTTCCCAAAATATTTTTGTATGTCTCACAATCATTTCCTACTCTGCTATTTAGATCCCCAACAAGGACCAATTTTTCATTGTGTCAGTGGCTTATTCTAAAGCCTCAAAAAATTCCTCCACTTCTACCTTAGTAGAACCTTCTGTGGGACCATAGGTACAAATAAGTCTCATTGTCCAGTTACCTATTCTCATATTTGCCTACATTACTCTACTTGTGACTGACTGCCATTCAAGAAGTTTAGCCTCGTATTTTGTGTTGAATACTATGGCTACTCCTTCTTTTCCTTGATTGTCATTGCCTGAATATAACATTTTGTATTTATTGCTCAGAAAGATCTCACCAGTTTTGGTCTTTTTTGTTTCAGTCACCCCTATTATGTCGATCTGGTACTTATCTAATTCCTCGGCCAGCTGCATTTCTTTGCCATTCAGGCTTCTTACGTTGATAGTACCGATCTTTAACTCTGGTGATGTTGAGTTGGGGTTTGTTTTCAGATTTGTTTTTGTAAATTTAGGGACACAAAAACACACGTGTTTTACAGATTATTTTATTAATTACTAATAAAATAAAACTTGACATTTCGACCCCTGTATCGAGGTCATCATCGGAAGAATACAAGTGTATAAGTAACCAAGCTACATGCTCATGCCCTGTATACCGGTAAACTAAATCTACGTAGTTAATTAATCCTTTTCCCTAGCCTGACCTCTAGTGATAAAAAAAAAAAAAAAAAATTAATAATTATAAAAAATAAAAAATAATATAAAAAAAATAAAAAAATAAATACAACTACAATAAACTGCTAAAGTCCTCATGTATTAATATTCTTCTGGATAGTTCTGATTGTTATAATATGATTTCTTTAATTTGCTGTTGAATGTTACAAACACTTCGCCCGGTTGTCTTCTTGTAGTGGGATTTTTCTATGGCTAGTTTAGGTTGTTATACAGGTTGTAGATGAGTCCTCCACATTCTTGAAATGGTTAGGCCATCATTTTTGTTGAGATTTGGGTTGTGTTTGAGCATTTCACATGACTTTAAATTTTCTCTCAAACCAGGTTTTGGTGCGGTGTAGGGAATTGGTATTTTTCCAATCAATTCTGTGGTATGTTTGGAGTGCGTGGTCAGAAAGGCTGGTTTTACCAAAATGGAGGTATTTAATGTGTTGTTTGTGTTCGTCTTGTCTGATTGGTATAGTTCGCCCTGTTTCCCCTATGTATGGTATGTTACATGTGCATTGTATTTTGTATACCCCTAGGTGGGTTAGGTGTGGAAGAGGATCTTTAGAAGAACTGAGTAGGTGTCAACTTATTTGGGGGTTTAAAGGTGGTTTTACTGTTGTATTTGCGAAGTGTTCTGTCTATTTTTTCAGAAATGCCTCTAACATAAGGAATTGCAATAGCATTCTTGAAATCTTTTTTGTTTTTATGGTGTCTTTATGGAGGATCTTGTGAATAGTTTTTTTACTGTATCCATTTTTGATAAATGTTTGGTTGATGATCTCGTATTCCTGGTTTAGAGCCTGTTCATTAGAACAAATAGTTAGGGCTCTGTGTTTAAGGGTGCTTATGACACCTGGTTTTTGTGTTGGGTGGTGGTAAGAATTTTTGTGTTTGTATTGGCCTGTGTGTGTAGGTTTGTGGTAAACTGAGAAGGAGAGAGACAGCCAGAGGGAAGACGTGTGACAAGTGTGTCTAGGAAAGGAAGAGAGTTGTTTTTTTCCATTTCAATGGTGAATTGGATACGTTTGTGTTGTTTGTTTAGGTGGCTAAGGAATGCATTTAGAGCTTCGCGGCCGTGGGGCCAAATGGCGAAAACATCGTCGACGTATCTGAGTCAAATTTTGGACTTTAGACATGCTGTCTCTAGAGCATGTTGCTCAAAGTCTTCCATATAAAAGTTGGGGCTATTGGGGGAGAAAGTGGTGAGCCCATGGCTGTACCTTATTTTTGAAGCTAAAAATTGTTTTGCCACACGAAATATCCAGAGCGGAGTACGTGGGCAAAGAGGGCTGTGATGTCATGTGGAAATATGTTCTGTAGGAGCAAGATTGTGTCATTGATTGGGACATTGGTGAAAAGGATAGTTATGTCAAAGCTGACTAATAAATCTTGGTCGTTGAGTGTAATGTTTTTAATTTTATTAATGAAATGTTGTGTATTTTTGATGTAGGAAGTGACTGACCTACCAATTCCTTCAGTGTGGCAGCTAATTTTTTGGCTAAGTGATAATTTGGGCTGTCAATTCCTTCAACAATCGGATGAAGCGGTGTGCCTGGTTTGTGTATTTTTGGCAGGCCATAAATTCTGGGCACACGGGTATATTGAGGTATTAATTTTTTTGTTGTTTTTTCGGGCCATGTGTGGTCGGATTTGATTAATTCAGTTGTTTCCTTTTTGTTACGTTTTGTGGGGTTGTAGTTTACCATTTGGTAGGTGTTGTGGTCCGATATTAAATGGTTAATTTTTTCAGTGTATGTTGTATGGTCTAACAGGACAGTGGCATTGCCTTTATCTGCTTTTGTGATTAGAATGTCTTGGTTATTTTTTAAGGATTTAAGAGCTAGATTTTCGGTTTTGGCATTTTTTTCTGGCATTTCTCTTATGGAGAGAGAAATGCCAGATGAACAGGCAGGATTTCGAAAAGGCAGAGGAACAAGAGATCAAATCGCCAATGTGAGATGGATAGAAAAATCCCACTACAAGAAGACAACCGGGTGAAGTGTTTGTAACATTCAGCAGCAACTGAAAGAAATCATATTATAACAATCAGAACTGTCCAGAAGAATATTAATACATGAGGACTTTAGCAGTTTATTGTAGTTGTATTTATTTTTTTTTATATTATTTTTTATTTATTATTATTTTTTTTTAATTTAATTTAATTTTTTTAAAAATTTAATTTAATTTTTTTAAAAATTTAATTTAATTTTTTTAAAAATTTAATTTAATTTTTTTTAAAATTTATTTATTTATTTTTTATTTTTTTATCACTAGAGGTCAGGCTAGGGAAAAGGATTAATTAACTACGTAGATTTAGTTTACCGGTATATAGGGCATGAGCATGTAACTTGGGTCCTTATACACTTGTATTCTTCCGATGATGACCTCGATACAGGGGTCGAAACGTCAAGTTTTACTTTATTAGTAATTAATAAAATAATCTGTTCAACACGTGTGTTTTTGTGTCCCTAAATTTACAAATATAAGTGCTGATCACCGTGTAACCTTAAAAGAAAGAATGCTCAGGAATGGAAGAAAATGAAGGCCACAGGAAATTTGTAGGAAGTACAGCATTTGAATGCAGAGTTTCAACGACAAGCCAGAAGAGACAAGGAAAATTACTTTAACCGGGAATGCCAACGAATAGAAGACCAAAACAAGAAAGGAAAAATAAGAGATCTTTTCAAAAAGATCAGAGAACTAACAGGGAAGTTTAGTGCCAAGGTGACAATATTGAAAAGTAAACACAAAGGATATCTTACAGAAGCTGCAGACATCAAAGAAATATGGAAAGAGTATACAGAAGCCCTTTACAGAAAGGACTCCAAAATTACTGAGAAATTTGAAGAGCAGGATTATACACAGGAGCCAGTACCACTGGAGTGTGAAGTGAGGTTGGCACTGCAACAGCTATCCAGTAGGAGATGGAATACCCATCGAGCTGCTCAAAGCCCTAGGAGAAGAAGCAGTTAAAATTTTAAGAGCTCTATGTCAGCGAATTTGGATCACAACTACATGGCCTAGGGAATGGAAAAAATCAGTTTATATACCTTTATTGAAGAAAGGCAATGCAAGAGAGAGAGTGTGAAAATTACAGAACTATAGCACTGATTTCTCATGCAAGTAAAGTCTTACTTAAGATCATTCAGAAAAGACTGGAACCATTCATGGAGAGAGAAATGCCAGATGAACAGGCAGGATTTCGAAAAGGCAGAGGAACAAGAGATCAAATCGCCAATGTGAGATGGATAATAGAAAGAGCACAGGAATATCACAAGAATGTCTACCTTTGTTTCCTTGACTATAGCAAGGCTTTTGACTCTGTAGATCATGTGAAACTGTGGAATGTGTTAAGAACAGTGGGAGTCCCAGAGCATTTCATTATCCTTCTGAGGAATCTTTATTATGAACAAGAAGCTACTGTCCGAACAGATCTTGGAGAAACTGAGTATTTCACAATAGGTAAAGGGGTGCAACAAGGATGTATTTTATCTCCGTACCTGTTTAACTTGTACAGCGAATACATTTTAAGAATGGCAGGGCTGGAGGAGTCTCCAGTTGGAATTAAAATTGGTGGAAAAAATATTCATAATTTGAGGTATGCAGATGATAACACCTTGCTAGCAGAATACAAAGAAGATTTGAAGGAACTTATTATGAAAGTTAAAGAAGAAAGTGCTAAACATGGTCTTAAACTCAAAAAGACAAAAATTATGGCAACATGTGAACTTAATGATTTTGAAGTAGATGGGAAGAAATTGGAAGCAGTTAACAATTTTGTGTTCCTAGGATCCCAAATTGATAAAGATGCTTATTGTACCAAAGAAGTTAGAAGAAGATTATTACTCGGAAACAAAAGCAATGGCAAATTTAAGCAAGATCTTTTAAGATATTAGCCTCACAACAAAAATCAGAATCATGAAAGCAATGGTATTCCCTGTGGTGCTGTATGGATGTGAAAGTTGGACCCTGAGAAAGAGTGAAAGAAGGAAGATAGATGCATTTGAATTATGGGTTTGGAGACTCTTACTAATTACTATGGACTGCAAAGCAAACCAAAAATCAATGATAGACAGAATAAAGCCAGATTGCTCCCTTGAAGCTATGATCATCAAGCAAAAATTGTCATACTTCGGACATATTATGCAAGCAAATGACAGTCTGGAGAAGATGATGATGCTTGCTAAAGTTGATGGAAGCAGGAGAAGAGGAAGACCAAGAATTAGATGGGGGATGGAGTTAAAGAAGCAACTGGAGTGCTCTTGGAGGTTCTGAAAGACATGATCAGGAACAGATCGGAATGGAGAGTGTATGTTCGTGGAGTCGCCAGGAGTCGGAAACAACTCGATGGATCATAACAACAACAACAACTGTGAGAGCTCTGCTCCAATATCTGTAATTTGTCCCTATGTCCAGGCCTTCTGAACTATGCAGTGCAGCCGCTGTAAGACTTTTATGCCTCCACACTTGAGCATTTCTGGTCGAATATCATCTACTCCTGCTGCCTTTCCACATTTCAGGCTTTTCGTGAATTTTTCTACTTCACGTATGGATATTTATTCCTGATTACATGCCTGTTGAGTGTTTTTTTATCACTGCTTGTTTCATTTAGCAGTTTTTCGAAGTAATTACTCCATACTTCAAAGATATCTTTTTCACCAGTTTTCGTATCACCTTTATCATATCTATTTCCTTTTACAGCACTCTTTCCTGTATTTCTGAGCTTCTTCAACAACTTCCAGCAGGATATCTTGCCACTTCTTGATATTTATTTTCTATGTTCTTACCAAAGTCTTCCCATGACTTTTCTTTAGCTAGTTTTACAGTGTGTTTAGCTTTCTTACATTTATCTCTGTGTTCTGTAAGTGCATAAGCTGACTTATACACCAGGAAATTTTGATATGCTTTCTTCTTTTCCTTCACTGCCTCTTTAACTGTATACTTGCAGACAACCTCACCACATACCTCTCTGGCTGAATCATTTATTGTTTTCATCAGGATTTGCCACTGAATCTCCAAGGTTTGCTTCCTGTTCTCAAACCCTTTTACATTAAGTTTTGTGTTGAAAATAACATACTTATCATTAAGAATATGATTATTCAAAAACCCTGCTCTGGAGATTTGACTCCCCCCCCCCCCCCAATAACAAACTAGTGGTTTATAAATCACGTAAAGAGATTCAAAAAATTCCATGCCTACTTCGGGATTTAAGCACTCAGCTTGTTGGTTTGAAAATGGAGATGTTATCTACCAGACCTGCAAAACTTCGGTTTTAATCAAGATATTTATATTTAATTTATGACCTTTTGATGGGCCATAATATAAGTGTACATATTGCTAAATTATTTTTGACCCAAATGGAATCTATGCTGTAGTATTCTCTTTCATCTGGTATTGATTTTCATAGACGATTTGATATTCTTTGGAAATGCAAACATAATACAGAACCTTCATACTGATTTCAACAGTTAGTGTTCCAGTTAACCTTCTCTTTAGAAATTGAAGGGGGAAAAAACATTCTATGAATTCATAGTATTACTTCCAGTGCAAACTTCATTGACAAAAACATTTAAGTAAAAATTGTCTAATTCTACTAGTTTCTTACACTTTATGGCACATATGGGTAACCCACGGGCCAGATCCGACCTTCTACTTCTTTTGATCCAGCCCTAATCTATTTCAGCGAAGTTTGTCTGATTCATGGTGGGAGAAAACATGGTGTGTTCTACTAACTCGCATTAAGCTGACATCATATGATTTGCGCAAAACACACTATGTTTTCTCCAACCAAGGTCTTTTTCTCACTTTGACTAGCGGCATGTGTGAACGTGTTACAATGTGTCAGTTCGGTATTTGCGTTGTTGTGCTTTGTTCAGTGCCTGCATTGATGTTATGTTCTGTTTGGTGCCCGCGTTGATGTTGTGTTCTGTTCAGTGCCTGCGGTGTAGAAGACAGTTTTGTTTGACAGTTCTGAATATCGCTTATAAATTTGGGACAATGTCAGGGGTTATTGCAAAAAAAAAGAAAAGTAGATGCAGAGAATCGTCAATTTCAAGACAACTGGATGGAGGATTATTATTTTATTCTGAATAAAGGTTTGCCTGTATGTTTGCTGTGCAACGAATCCATCAACAAAGAATACAACTTGAAGAGACACTTTACTTCAAGACATGCGGATCACCCAAAAATTGATGGACAACTACGAAAAGATGAAATACAGAAGTTGAAGAAGAACTTGGATACACAGCAGCAAATGTTCAACAAACAAAGAACGCAGCACCACAGCATTGTCAAAGCCAGCTTTGTGGTAAGCGAAAAAATCGCTAAGCATTCTTAGTCATTTGGTGAAGGAGAATTTATCAAAGAATGTCTACTGGATATTGCATGTTGCATGTATAATATGTCCTGAAAAGAAAAAAGACTTAGAGAATATTCGTTTGTCGAGACGTACTGTTGTCCGACGGATAGAAATTATCGCTGATGATATCAAAAAAAGTTTAAAAGAGAAGATTGCTAGATTGGAAGCATTTTCAATTGCTTTGGATGACAGCACCGATGCCTCCGATACAGCACAACTAGCAATATTTATTCGTGGAGTTGATGTGGATTTCAACATCACAGAAGAATTATTGGCGCTTCGGCCGTTAAAAGGAACAACAACCGGTGAAGATATATTTGAAACAGTCAACACAGTCTTCGAGAGATTTGGGCTTAAATGGAGTTCACTATCTGGTATATGCACTGATGGAGCCCCTGCAATGGTTGGTGCACAGAAGGGATTTATTGGAGTAGTTCATGAAAGAGCAATAGAACTTCAGATCTATCCAGTAAATTTAACAAATTTTCACTGCATTATCCACCAACAACATCTGTGTGCAAAACCGATTAAATTCACAAATGTTATTGAAGTTGTAGTAGCCAGTATTAACTTTATTAAGTCACTTGCACTTAATCACTTCCAATTTAAGGAGTATTTAGCAACCTATTTTCGGATTATGAAGATGTGTCTTATTATTGTGAAGTGAGGTGGTTGAGTAAAGGTAAAATGTTAAAACGATTTTATGATCTGAGACAAGACATTGCAGATTTTATGGACATAAAAGGAAACACAATTAACCAAGTAAAAGATGATGAGTGAGTGTGTGATTTAGTATTACTTGTAGATGTCACCGGATACCTAAACGAACTGAATCTTAAATTGCAAAAAGAAGGACAATTGGTTCATGAACTGCATGGACATGTCGAGGCTTTTTGTAATAAACTAAGATTGTTGGAAAGTCAGATAAGAGCTAAAAATTGTTATAATTTTCCTACTCTAAAATATCTTCCTACTCCTACATAAAAATATCCCTTATAATTGTTATGGAAATGAACTGAAGGCACTAATACAGCAATTTGATACACGGTTTGCCGACTTCAAAAACAAAGACTCCCATTCGCTATATTTGCTCGTCTGATGGATGCTGATGTAAATAATGTGCCAGAAAACTTACAGATGGAACTTATTGAGCTTCAGGCAGATTTAGTGCTAAAATCGCAATTTAACAACATTGCTTTGACGGATTTTTATAAATTTTATTTGGTGGAAGAAAAATTTACAAATTTACGTGCCTTTTCAAGAAAAATCATTTGTCTTTTTGGCAGCACATATATATGTGAACATTTTTTTTCGAGGATGAAATACAATAAATAAAAAATTCGGACAAGAATAACGGACGAAAACCTCAAAAATTCTATGCAATTATCCTTAAATAATATTAACGTTAATATTGATAGTCTCGTAGTTGAAGTACAAGGCCAGTCTTCACATTAAATTGTTATGTCGTTCATTATATTATAAAATTTATGTAGAGCTTTATACCAAAGCATTATATATAAATGAAATATGAAGTAGCAACTTGTTTTAATTCATTTAATATTAATTTATTTTATTTAATAATTTGGTCCGGTCCTTGACTCGGAGACAGAATGATAATTTGCCCCCCCGAACTAGGAATGGTTGCCCATGCCTGCTTTATGGCATACTTCATCAATAATAAAATATTTTAATTTGAATAATTTATAAACTTAAGACTTCTAATATTTGAACTACCATAGATATGTTTGACAATGTGTCATTTCAGCAACTCCTTTGAATTTGCCAACATAATTAAATCCAGCATATGGCATTCTTGTTTTTTGAGCCAAATTTGTGAACTCACCTTTTCTCTACATCTTTAATATGTTCATTTATGTAAATCTCTTCCAAGTGTCCTGTCTGTCCAGTGTCCTTATACCGTACATGCAGAAAATTTTATATACACATGGTCTCGTAAATTATGAATGGGATTGTCATGGTGACCACAGCATCACAGACACTTATGTCACATCATGAAAGCAACTTTTAAGTTTTAACATGGTAGCAATTTTATTCATGACATTTTTAAATAAGGTAAAGAAATTTCACCTTTATGATCTTCTCTATGTAAAGAAAGTCTTAGGTGCCATTCATCGTTCATAATAATGCTTAATGGTATAAATGACACTAATAGGAAGAAAATACATTTATTAAACACACTAATATTTCATTGCTTTCTACCTGACATCATCAGAGCACAGTATTAACTGTGACAGGCACACAGCACTAAACTAAGTAATTGTAGAAACAAGTTACAAATTGACACATGGCATCCTTGTGTGTGTGTTTTTTTTAATTATTTATTTATTTATTTATTTATGTAGCAATTTTTCATCACCAAGAAATCCAGGTGACAGATCTTTGTGCAATAGTCCAAATGTGGTCTTATTAATGCCTTATAAAGTGGAACAGTTACTTCTTTGCTTGTCAGTGTATTCAGGTCACCCTATTTGCCTGTACCTTGTACTGCTCATGGGTATGCTGATCACCTCTTTTATTTTTCAATCTTTTCTTTATCTGCATCTCCTGCTTAATAATACTATTCCTCCGTCTTTCTCCTACTTGGTTTCTCCTCCTGACTGGCAATACAGTATACTGCTTTCCTTAAACACTTTGTGACAATTCCCATGCACCATCAACATCTTTCCCCTTCAAATTCTCATGCCAAAGCAATCCTGAAAGCTGACTTCTCAGCTTGTCATAATCATCAGCCTTATAATTCCACTTATGCCCCTTCTTAACAGAATAATCAGCACATCTTACAGTCTCCCAGATCAACACCAATTGCTTCCCCCAAGTGGACACAGTAACTAATTTCTTTAGGTGGTAGTCAGTTTCATACTTCAGTGTAAGAAGTATTGAGACGACCGTCATTCTGATTACTGGGGGCCTGAAGTGTCTTGAAAAAAAGTTTCATACTTTGGGGATATAGCAGCATTTCAGGATTATTTGTAATAATCCTGACCATATGTTAATTTAAGATTTACATAAAAAAATAAAAATAAATCAAGAATATGTGAGCAGAACTAATTTATGGTAGTATGCTCACTTAATAAAAGAGAATGAGGTGGTAATGTTACCAAAAGAGGTATTTGAAAATGTGTTGAATGATTTGGAATTCTAATTTATTGCATAGAAAATAATTATTACCAAACATGAATTAACAAAATCTAAATCTACATACTTTGTAGATTATATAACCATCTAAAGACATAAAAATGTAATATAAATTATAAGAAAACTGTTATTTCAAAATATTCACAAAATTAGAATAATTTTTATCATGGCTCAAAATATTAGGATAATGCAAAAATAAATGCACAAAAATTACAGTCAAGGGAAGCAGCATAATAATTAGTACTTTGTTGCATTTCCCCTTAGCTTTTATGGCATTCGTAAATGGTTGGGCATATTATTTACTAGCAGTTTGCAGTCTTTTTTTATCAAAACATGCCCATATGGTCTGTGGACTAGAAACAAGTTCATTTTTGTTTTTTGGGGCAACTTCTTGAAGATGTTTCTTCATAATTTCCCGCAAATTCTCAATGGGGTTTAAATCTGGTGAGTTTTCTGGCCAACAAATTACATTGATTTGCCTTTCTTTGAGCCATCTAGTAGGTCTTGAAAGAGTGACAAGAAGCTGAATCTTGCTGAAAAAGGAAATCGCCATCACACAAATCTTCCGATGCTGGTAACATATAGTGTTCAAGAATTTCATGGATGTTTGTGATTGACTGTAAAAATACTAGTTGCAGTGGTGGAAGTAGATCACATTGGTGAGTGATCGATTGGCAGAGATAGAGTTGTAGAGTAGGTACCCTCCCTCGATGAGTCTTTGGATTCCCTGGAGGTGTCACGAAATGTTGTTGTTGTCTTGTCCTTTGAAGAGTATTAATCATCATCAAATTCCTGCCATGTACCCTCAAGGAGTGTACAGGATATGATAGTACTACATGAAAAAAATTACATCATTACTAACTTCCTATCTACAATTTTCCTCCAAATCAGTCTGTTACTTGTCAAGACTCCAACATTATCAGATCTTATATTTCTATCGTCTAAGACACATTGTACTGTATCAATCCACCTATATCTTGGTCTTCCTCTGGGTCGTTTTCCTGCCAACCTGGCAGAGAACACTTGTTTTGCTAATCTTTCTTCGCCCGTTCTGTTTAAGTGACCATACCACCTGAGATTAGCTCTGCTAATGCATTCCTGGATGTTGACAATGTTAAGTTCTCTCCTAATATCCTCGTTTTTAATATGATATTGCCATTGATGCCATCTGTTCATGCCTGTAATCTTTCTCAGGACTCTCATATCTAGTCCTGAGAAAGATTATAGTCTTTGGTCAAGTGTTATACTACTGACCCAGCTCTCAGATCCATAAGTTAAAACTGGTTTGAACACTGTCTTGTATACAGCTAATTTAGTGTTCCTACTAATTTCTCTCTTATTCCATATGAATTTATTCAATTGACTTCCTACCGTATACCAGCTTTGCTGATTCTGTTGTCTATTTCTATATTTAATTTACCATCTTCAGTAAAAATCGTGCCTAAGTAACTGAAATGTTTCACTTGTTCCACAGGTTCTCCATTCACAACACAGTTGACATTTTCAATGATTCTGCCTATTTTCATTGTCTTTGTCTTTTTATTGCTGACCTTCATGCCATATCTATTACAACAGCTATTCAATTTAGTCAGAGAATCTTGCAGACTTGTAGCGGATTTATTTGGAAGTATAACATCATCCGCATAAAGCAAAGAGCTGACATTAACATCTCCAATTTTGATATCATTTTTACACTTTCCTTCATAATGTGATCCATATAGATAATGATTAACAGAGGGGATAATGTACATCCTTGTCTCACACCAGATTTAACATTAAACCATCTTCCTGTACTTCCTTCAATTCTAACTGCTGACTTACAACTCAAATAAAGACTAATTATTGCCTGATATAATGCCCCATTGACACCATATAACTGTAGCGTATTGAATAGCTTCTCTCTTGGCATCTTGTCATATGCCTTTTCCAAATTGACAAAACTTAAATACAGATTTCTGTTATATTCCCATGCTTTCTCGACTATTTGTCGTAAAGTGAAGATCTGATCCTGACAGCCTCTATTTGGCCTGAATCCAGCTTGTTCTTCACCAAGCTTTTCTTCCACAATTCTTCTCAACCGTTTCTCATGTATACTTGCATAGATCTTGCCAGGAACACTCAGTAGGGATATACCTCTGTAATTCTCACATTCAGTTTTATTTTCCTTTTTATATATGGGTACTATGAGAGCTCTACTCCGATCATCGGGAATTCGTCCCTCTGTCCAGGCTTTCTGAACTATGCAGTGCAGCCTCTGTAAGACTCTTATACCACCATACTTCAGCATTTCTGGTCGAATATCATCTACTCCTGCTGCCTTTCCACATTTCAAGCCTTTGATGGCTTTTTCTACTTCAAGTATGGATATGTATTCCTGACTGCATGCCTGGTCAGTGTTCTTTAGCACTGTGCTGTCATCACTGCTTGTTTCATTTAGAAGTTTTTCAAAGTAATTACTCCATACTTCAAGGATATCTTTTTCTCCCGTTTTCATGTCACCTTTATCATCTCTAACTCCTTTTACAGCACACTTTCCTCCATTCCTAAGCTTCTTCAACAACCTCCAGAATATTTTGCCACCTTCTTGATATTTATGTTTTATATTCTTGCCAAAGTCCTCCCATGACTTTTGTTTAGCTAGTTTTACACAGTGTTTAGCATTCTTGCATTTGTCTCTGTATTCTCTAAGAGCACAAGCTGACTTATTTGACAGGAACTTTTGATATGCTTTCTTCTTTTCCTTCACTGCCTCTTTAACTTCCTGTGTCCACCAGGGAGTTCTGATTTTTTTATCCTTGCAGACAACCTCACCACATGCCTCTCCGACAGAATCAATCAGTGTTTCTTTCAGAGTTTGCCACTGAATCTCCAAGGTTTTATTCCTGTTCTCAAATTCTTTCATATTTTCTTCAATAATCTTTGTGTATTTTAGTCTACAGTTCACATCTGAGAGCTGCTCAACTTTTATTCGCTTTAAAACTTTCTTACATGTTATTCTTTTCAATATGAAATTCAATTTTATCCTGCTCAAGACTAAATAGTGATCGCTTCCAATTTCAAATCCTCTGTACACTCTGGTGTCCTGCACCAGGGAGAAAACATCACTATCAACAATAACATAGTCAATGAGACTTTTCTTATTCCTTGCCTCTTCTCTCCATGTGAATTTGTGCACATTTTTATGTTGGAACATGGTGTTAGTAATAACCAGTTCATATCCTTCGCAGAAATCCAACAGGTATTTGCCATTATTATTAGCTTTGCTCTTTTCTCCAAATTTTCCCAAAATATTTTTGTATGTCTGACAGTCATTTCCTACTCTGCTAATCAGATCCCAACAAGGACCAACTTTTCATTTTTCATTGTGTCAGTTGCTTTTTCTAAAGCATCAAAAAATTTCTCCACTTCTACCTTAGTAGAACCTTCTGTGGGACCATAGGCACAAATAAGTCTCATTGTCCAGTTCCCCATTCTCATATTTGCCCAAATCACTCTACTTGAGACTGCCTGCCATTGAAGAAGATTAGCCTCATATTTTGTGTTGAATACTATGGCTACTCCTTCTTTTCCTTGATTGTCATTGCCTGAATATAACATTTTGTATTTATTGCTCAGAAAGATCTCACCAGTTTTGGTCTTTTTTGTTTCAGTCACCCCTATTATGTCGATCTGGTACTTATCTAATTCCTCGGCTAGCTCCATTTCTTTGCCATTCAGGCTTCTTATGTTGATTGTACCGATCTCTAACTCTGGTGATGTTGAGTTGGGGTGTGTTTTCAGATTTGTTCCAGTAACTGACTTTTCGCTGTTAGCCCTGGTTTCCTGGCGACGGAAAAAACAAGGGTGGCTTGTTTAACTGAGCGATGCCCCAGCCGGAATGAAATTTTGTCATGTTGTACCAGCAAATGGTTTGGATATATATAGATATTTTGGTACATATACCCAATCTGTAATATTGTAATAAATCAGTCTTGTGTTTCAAACACAAGACTGATTACTATGAACATCAAAATGCATATAGTATTTCCACACTTTATAGTTTTTCATGTTCAGGACAGTTGACATCTTCGATCACGGGGTTACAAACAATAACAGATCATATAGATTGTTGGTGAAAAGTATGAGCAACTGCATTTATCACTTGTCTGTGTCCCTCCATTTGAAATAAACTCATAAACTCCACCTGTATTCACTCCACTTCTAATGCGATTTCACTTGATTTGGCTGCATTTTATAGGGTGATGCCAACAAAAATTCATAATTTTTTTAAAATTAATTTTATATTTTTAATACTCTTAGATTGTGTTAGGTAAAATTTTGAATTTTACCTAACACAATCTAAGTAAAATTTTGAATTTTGTCAGGTAAAATTTTAGCATGTCAGCATTAAAGGTTCTCTTAATATTAGTAAGGAGACACTGCCTTAGATTAAAGAAATGAAAAAGTATAACCAAACTAGAAGACAATATTAATTAAGAATTTGCATACCTATACTGAATACATCACAGCACTGTCTTTGTGAATTCAGCATCATTAAAATATTGAACCATTCAGCAAGTGCACTGTTGCACTTACAAATAAAATGAAATTAGTTTATTATTATGACTTCTAAATAGTTGCAGTTTAAAAATAGTGAGGGTTAACTATTATACACAATCAACATACACTCATGACAGCAGCATCTTACATTCATGAAAAATGTTTCTCTATGCATTGCTAGTATTCTTTGAGAGCAGAAAAATTTTATAACCTATTCTTGCAATAGACCAAGTCAGAAACTTCAGTTGTTCATTTACAAAAAAGATTAATAATAATTTTCAAATACTGTAGACTCTGTTGTTGTAATCATGTAGTATGTGTGGACACTGGTTCTGGGATATCAGGAAATGTAAGAACTTAACTAATATATATCTGGAATCCTTAATCTGTTACTATGTCTTACCATGCAATCAGATTAAATCTGATTTCTAATTAGAAATGAGTTGTATCTCAGGAGTGATTATGTGCCTACCTTGGTGGTTAGGTAGATAGTAATTATTTGTTTTGTTACCAAACTGTAGGTTCATATCCTACTGTAGCATGGATATGCTGTCTGTTTTTTTAATGATAATCCTGTACATGAGGTTTTTCTAGTTGGAAAAATATGAACAACTATTTAACAGTTGAAAAATAGGCATAATATAAACAAATTGTAACTATTATAATTATTTAGTTATGATATTTCACATCAGTAATCAAAATGGAATTATTTGCCCATGTAACAGTGTACTGTTACATTGCTTGCATTATATTGTATGAGTTTTCACATTTGTGTTTCCTTTTCACCTGATTTTGTTTTATTTTAACATTTGCAGGGTTTATTTCGAAAGATTCTTGCTGGTAAAATTGTGCCCAATAAACTGGTGAGGATGTCACCCGAAGAACTGGCTTCATCAGAATTAGCTAAATGGAGAGAGAGAGAAAATAAACATGTAAGTGGATATTTTTTGCTATTTATCTCTTTTCAATGTTGAAATGTTAACTAGGTTTTCCCTTAGGCAATGCTATTACTGATCTCAGACTCAAGTGTTCTCAAATCTGAGATCAGTTTCTTTACTCAGTATAAAGAAATCTTATCTTAAATTATTCTAACTGTAGGCAGAAATGACTACAGGTATGTCAGAATGAATGGTTTAATAAACTGATATTATTGATATTATTTATTTATTAATTATTAATTAATATATGCAAAATCATTAGTCAACGTATCGGTGCAAGTCATTGTAACTGTAAATTAGTAATAAATATTTCATTCTCACACACGCACATGCACACACACACACACACGCACATGCACACACACATACATTTTCAGTTTAATCTGTGTGTAAATAAAGCAGTAGCACAATAAACAAACTCATAATGAAGAAACACCCAAAAATGGCATCACCCATCGATTCATTACCCACTGTATTTGAGAAAGAAATGAAGCAATTGTCATTTTAATACCAGTCCATTTCCGTGTTGGTTCATTATCAAATGCATCTTCAGGGATTAATACACTGGTATTAAACATGTGCATGCAAGCATACTTTAGTAACTTCCTCCTGATATCTCAGCTCTGTTTCAGTTCATTATGAACTGAGACTATTTTGTTTGACAAAAAAAATTCTACGAACAAATAGAGGGTACAGCCATGGGTTTCCCTCTTTCTCTATCTCCCCCCTCCTAATTTTTTCATGGAGACTTTTGAAAAATGCCCTAAATTCTTCCCCCTTAAACCCATCATTTGGCTATGCTATGTGGACATAGCATAGCTCAAATGATAGTCACAATTTGCCTTCCTAGACACCCTAGTTCCAAAACAACCAAATGGATCTCTGACTTTCACACTCTGCGACCCCCCCCCCCCAAGGTAAATACTGCCATCAACAGTCACATCATACCTTCAACAATTTGGAACTATAAAAACTTTAGTCCACCGAGCAAATTAATCCTTCAGATAACATTGCATTTAACACAGAACTCACCCACATACCCCCCCCCCCCCCTCCTCAAACATAGACTACAGCAAATCCATCACCATCACTTATATTCATAATGTCTCAAAAAAGGTGACCAAGATCCTAAAAAAAAAAGCACAATCTTGTGACCACTTATGAACCACACAGAAAACTAATAACCATTATCTGCTCCCCAAAAGACCAGCTACAGCCTCTGGATTTATTTGGAGTGTACCAGGTATCCTGCAGCTGCAACTGTTCATACTATGACCAAACAGGTGGGACAGCCAACATCCATATATCAGAGCACAAGGATTACATCTGTTTCCACCACTACAGCCACTCAGGATCAGCAGACTATGCCCTGGATACCTGGCACAGCATCTGTTGGGAAAAAAGCCACCTTACTGCACCGAAGGAAATTTAAATTTGAGAGGCGGCTTTTCCTCTAATTTGTTGCATCTTTTACCAACTATCCCAACCTAAATAAATATGGTTGTATCAAACTGCCTCTCATATGGGAAACCCTCATCAGCCAGGTCCAAGAGCCAAGAACACCCAACCAAACCAATAGGTGGCGTAATTATAGGACCTTAGGTCATCATAGGAACTAATAATTAAATATTTTTAGTTATTATCTATTCTGCATTGTCTGCGCAGTTAGCCGAGTGGTTACGCACTCTGCTACCATATGCCTGGTAAAGGAGTGTCTTGCATGATTCTCATTTCCGACATGAAGAGCTAAATATCTTTCTCAGACATCAAGTTATCCAGTCTTGGGCGTGGCCTGCAGGATTTTTTTCCTCCAGCAAAGCAGGCAAACCGGTCTTAAGAACACAATGCTTCACAGACAATTACACATGGTTGAGCATGAGGGTAATGACCTCCGTCTCGTAGTGAAACCCAAAAATCGGAGATAATACCCTACATGGTGCTATAGTGCCAATAGAAGAAGATCTATTCTACATTGTCAGAATATTCACTGCTAGAAATGCTAACCATTCTTATATGAGAAATTACAATTTTTACACAACATTATGCAATCACATATATTAAAGTAGTTTCTTCTGTTTCAGTCACTAAGAACATGAAATATCAAGTTGATTTGCTACAAAATTCTGTGTGGGCATTCTTCATTTCACACTCAATTCCACTTGAACTGTTTAGCTTTTTCAATAAAGTTAGAATTTTTGTAACCTGTCTGAATTTTTTAATCTTCTGTTTTTTTTTTTTTTTTAAATCCTCAGAATACTTCTCTTCTTTGCTCATTGGCATATTCTGAATTTCTGCTCTTGTGTCTGTTTTTCTTTTCTTTTTTTGTCAAAGATCGAATGTGGGCACTGTATATCAATATAATTATTATTATTACAAAAGACCCCCAGGGAGTTAGAGACTCTCGAGTGAGACTATATATCTCTCACATCACTTGTACGTGCATCACCTCGGAAACCAGGAGAAACAAGATCTGCACACAATAGTCCAGATGATATCAAGGCCTTGTAAAAAGGCAAAATGACTTCCTTTTCTTGAATTTGTTCACATTACCTGTACTGACCACCTCAAGAGGCAAGCAATTTCAAACATGCACCACTCTTTGATAGAAAAATCTAACTCTTAAATTCCATGCATGTTCCTACATCTTCTCACCACCCTCCATAAAATGAAATATTCCCTCCTGGTCTGCTGTTTGAGCCTTTCAAAAGTTTGTAAGTCTTTCTTTATCATATCACCCCACTTTCTCCTGTTTGCTAGCTGCAGTCACAAATTCTCAATCTATCCTCATCATCCCATTTCACAAACTCAATATCATCTTTAACACTCTCCTTTGCACCCTCTCCACCATTGTATCTGTGTTATCTTGAAAAGCAAAGACAAAATAGGTGCACAGTAGTCTAGATGAGATCAAAGCCTTATAAAGAGGCAAAATGACTTATTCATGCTGGCCACTGTTTGGTTCAGCATTGCAATTATCATCCGAGTTATATGAGTATTTGCAATTTTCACTCTATGATCCTGAACTTTTTCTCTCTACTAAAACTCCAAGATCCCTAGCTTGGTCAGTTTCTATCATAATCCTGTGAATATTACATCAACTATCTATACAATATATTCAATATTAGTAAATGCATAGTTATATACATTTACTAACATTGAACTGATTGCCGTTTTCATATGCCCACAATTCCAGCTTATTCAAATCATTCTGCAACTATTGCATGTCACATTCATTTTTGATTTCACTACCTATCTTTGACAGGAGACATGCAAATAGCATCTTCTGTTAAATCTGTTCCAATATCATTAATGTAAAGATTGAATAACAATGAGCCAAGGACTGATCCCTCTAGCTCTCCACTGGTCACCTTGAATCTTGCACACTCACATTCCCCCATACACCACTTTTTCATATCAGTCAATCAGCCAAACTGGTAGTTAATAATCCAGTCCTATATCCTCCAATTTATGCAGTAGCTTTCCAATACTGAATCCTGCCAAAAGTTTTAGAAGTAGAGGTAGCAAAGTCCAAATGTATCATGGTGTATTCATTCCTCTTGTCTATTTCAAACATGACCTTCTGTTATTAAATCCATGCTATTCATTGCCAGGTGTAGATTCTCTGTCAACCTATTTCTGCATGTAATCTTTTATTAACTTTTCCAAAATATTCACTACCACTCCAGAGATGTTAATAGATCAATAGTTAGACACCTGTGAACGGTTTGAGGTCTGATGATTAATAAACCCTCAACGACACAGTCAAAGGAACAGCCAGTTCAGATGAACACTTTTAGTATTTGTGCTGATATCCTATCAGTCCCTATTCTTGAATTCATATTTTGTTTATGCAACAGCTCTGGTATCTTCTCCGTACATACCTGAATTCTTCCTTTTCCAGAACAAAGGTAGCATATAGCTCTATGTCACACACACACACACACACACACACACACACACACACACACACACACACACACACACACACACACCAACTTGATAACTTTTAGAAATTGGCACTCATTAGTTGAACAATCTCTTCTGCATCTGATGGCTATATATCATGTGCATTGACAAGAATTATTCTTTCACGTTCATTCTTTCTTTCACTTGCAAGATGATGACAGAATTCTTTTGGGTCATTTTTAGTTTGCAGAGCCAATTTCATTTTTATACCTTCATTTAAATTTCTGTACAATAGTTGTAATGCTTCTGGTCACCTTATAATGTTCATAACTAACATCTTTATATAAAAAATATTCCTTTTACATAATCTTTTTCTTAAGAATCTCTTGTTTAATAAGACTGCACATCTATTTCGCTTCCACTCTTTTCGTTCTTTGAACTCTAGGGACATGTTCTGATATTGTATCATCTATGTTTAAATACTTCCCATGCACTGCCTACTTTTCCCATCTAGCAATCAACTCCATGGGATTGAGCTTAGTGTTCTCTTTAGATAGTCATAATTTCCAGATGATAGGGTATTCACTTTGAAGTTCAGCATATAATCTTTTCTTAATGGAATATCCATACACTTAGTCACTAGGCAAGTCATTACAGCCTAATGACTCTCACCAACCAAGACAGAACAGTCACATTTTTTACTGGATTCCCCCCCTCCCCCCCATTATTATAATCAGGTTTAATACTTTGTGACTTCAACAAGTTCCTTCCATTACATGCTACTTCAGGAAATTGTCACTGAACAGCTCAATAAATCCAGCTTCATTCTTTTCATGAGATTTTACTGCTATCTCGTTGTTCCAATTATTATTATTATTGTTATTATTATTACGAGGTATCTACATGGAGTCAGTAGACTTCTCGTGGGAGACCCAAACTATCAAAACAATATCTATCATATTTCTTGAGTTCATTCACAGACGAAGAACTCAGCTGAGTCAGGCAATGCATTCCACTCATTCATCACCCTCCAGATGAAAAACCTCGTTCTCACACCTTGTTAACCACACTTTTCTTTAATTTCCAGGGTTGACCTCTTGTTCTTTCATTTAGTAATTTAAATATTTCTGTCATATCCCATCTTCTCTGCCTGTCAACCAATCTCTGCAATCCACAAGCTCACAATCTATCAATGTAGAGAGCATTTTTTACATCACTCACCAACTTAGTCACTCTCCTCTGAACCCTCTCCACAACCTCCTCATCTCCAAGGAATCCTAGCGACCAGACTTGAGCACAGTAATCCAAATGTAGAAGTAAACCTGAATTATTGAATGTTAGTGTGTTCTTCAATAACCAACTAATCCTATGTGCAATCTTGGATACCTTAGTAATGTGTCCTCTGAACTAAAACTCCCTATCCACCAACACTCCCAAGTCCCTAGCCTCATCAATCTCTTGGAGTACTGTTCCATCAATGTAGCACAGAGCTGGTAATCTTTTAATCCCAAAATGCATAACTTTACACTTTTCCACATTGAACTGATATCCATTACCTTTTGCCCATTTTGCCAGCTTATTTAAATTATTCTGCAAACTCTCAACATCAGCTTGATTTTTTTTTTTTTTTTTTTTGCACTACCCAACTTTGCATCAGCAGTAAACAATCGAATATCTCCCTTTAAACTATTTCCTATATCATTTATGTACAAATTAAACAATAACGGCCGAAGCACAGAGTCCTGAGGCACACCACTGGTCACCTGCTTCATCCTGGACTCTGCTCCTCCATACACCACTTTCCAGTATCTCTCCCTGAACCATTCTCTTATCCATATACCAGTTTAGTATCCATCCCCCGTCTGCTCCAATTTGCGCAACAGTATTCCATGCGGTATCCAATCAAAAACTTTAGCAAAATCCAGAAGTACCACTGTGTAGCCATTTCCTTTGTCCAACTCAGATGTCATTCTATTATAAAAAGTTAATAAATTGCTAAGGCAGGATCAACGTTTAACAAAACTATGCTGGCCCCTATAGAGTATCATATTCTGATCCACCCGTTCTTGAATTCTGTCTTTAACCAACTTTTCCAATATTTTTACCACCACTCCTGAGATGATGATTGGTCTGTAATTAACTACCAAGTTTTAGAGCCACCTTTATGCAAAGGAACTACTTTGCCTTCCTTCCACTCCCCAGGAACCATACCAGAGTTCAAACTTAAGTTAAATATCCAAGTAAGAGGTGTTGACAATTCCTTTGCACATTCACGCAACATCCAGGCTAATTTTCCATCTAAACCTACAGCAGTGTTTGCATTTAAATTTTGCAATATACTAAATACCTGTGATTTATTAACTTCATTTCTCACATTACTTATTGCTACAAGTACAGAGATATCCTCACTTGGGTGATATACTTTTGAAAAGTGATCACTTAGTAACTCTACTATTACATCTGAATTGGTCACCTCAATACCATCAGCACCCACTAAAGTTATCCTTCTGAAGTCATTCTTCCTTTTACTTGCCACATAGCGGAAGAACTCTTTGGGATTGCCCTTGATCTCCTTGGCTAAGGTCTTCTCATAATCTGATTTAGCTTTTCTTACTATGCTGGTAACCTTCCTAGCTTGAGCTTTATACTGCTCATGGGTGTACTGATCGCCTTTCTCCTTGTAAATTCTCTATAACTTCTTTTTTTTTTGCAGATTAAGCTCGATACTGCTACTCATCCATCTAACACCTACCTTGTTTGTCTTCATCACCATGGGGAATATGGTGATATCAGAATCACCATCTGATTCTGATATTGCCTTCCACAGATACCTGCTGATTTTATCCCATGCACTGCTAATATCTTTCCCCCTGTAATATGTTCTTCCATGGGATGGTTGTAAGAACATTCAGAAGCTTGTTTTAATTGCCTAACCTGTAGTTCTGTATATACCCCCCCCTCTTAAGAAAGATATCCACAAATTTTGCAATCTCCCAAGTCAATACCACATGATCACCTTTACCAGTTGGAGGTAACAAGGATACCTTATATTTATGCATATGTCCTCTGAGCCAATGACCAGGTCCAACACACTCACACCATGAGTCCCTTTAGTTATGTGCTGTTTCAAGTAATTATCTCTTAGAAGATGTATGAATTCCATTTCCTTTCTGCCATGTGATATTTCCTCCTTCCAATTGATATCACTATAATTAAAATCCCCCATAATAATCACTAACCCTGCACTCATTCCACTAATTTGCTGATGCATGAATTCAATATCACCCCCTGGCCTATAGCAGCAACCAACTGTATATTTGGTGTTGCATTGGAGACTATTTCACACCAGACCGCCTCGATTGAACTATCATTCACATGTCTATCCTCTTGATATACTACTTTCTTTGGCTGTAACTCATCAGCTATCATCAGCAGTACTCCTCTCCCCATTCTATCTTCTCTATCCTCCCTGAAAATACTGTACCCATCACATTCGATTCCAGTGACCACATCTTCTGCTGTCAGCCAAGTTTCACTGATGCCTACAACTTTTGGTGAGATTGCACAAACCAAAATTCTTCCCTCTTATTTTGAATACTTCTTGCATTAGTATACAAAAATTGCAGATTCCCTTTAGTTCTTGTACCAGCTTTAGAACTGATGTACATGTCACTAATTTTTGTAGTCCCGTGCCGATTTTTATTCACTCTATTTTGCAATTTATTCTGCGAATAAAGATCAACAAATATACAATCACTGCTTAAGTTTCTCCCTCTTGCACTCAGCCTTTTCGATTTTAGTTTTCCTGCCCATTTACTTCAACTCGTTCAGAAAACAGTAATTCTTCAATCGCTTATGAATTTCGATGTTCAGATGCAACCCATCTCTTGCATACAGCTGTCTCTTGCCTTCAAAAATACTCCAGACCTCTCTTTTTTTTGCACATTCTTGCAGTCATATCATTCATTATCATTGCTTTTCTTCTTCTTCATCATCAAATTCCGGCCGTGTACTCTCAAGGGATGTACAGGATATGATAGTACTACATGAAAAATTTACATCATTACTAACTTCCTATCTACAATTTTCCTCCAAATCAATCTGTTACTTGTCAAGACTCCAACATTACCAGAACTTATATTTCTATCGTCTAAGACACTTTGTACCGTATCAATCCACCTATATCTTGGTCTTCCTCTGAGTCGTTTTCCTGCAAATTGGCAGAGAATACTTGTTTTGCTAATCTTCCCATTCTGTTTATGTGACCATACCACCTGAGATTAGCTCTGCTAACGCATTCCTGGATGCTGACAATGTCAAGTTCTTTCCTAATATTCTCGTTTTTAATATGATATTGCCATTGATGCCATCTGTTCATGCCTCTAATCTTTCTCAGGACTCTCATATCTGCGGTCTCTAGTCTTTGGTCAAGTGTTTTACTTCTGACCCAGCTCTCAGATCCATAAGTTAAAACTGATTTGAACACTGTCTTGTATACAGCTAATTCAGTGTTCCGACTAATTTCTCTCTTATTCCATATGAATTTATTCAGTTGACTTCCTACCATACCAGCTTTGTTGATTCTGTTGTCTATTTCCATATTTAATTTACCATCTTCACTAAACATCGTGCCTAAGTAGCTGAAATGTTTTACTTGTTCCACAGGTTCTCCATTCACAACACACAGTTGACATTTTCAGTGATTCTGCCTATTTTCATTGTCTTTGTCTTTTTATTGCTGACCTTCATATCATATCTATTACAACAGTTATTCAATTTAGTCAGAGAATCTTGCAGACTTGTAGTGGATTTATTTAGAAGTATAACATCGTCTGCATAAAGCAAAGAGCTGACATTAACATCTCCAATTTTGATATCATGTTTAATACCACTTTCCTTCATAATGTGATCCATATAGATAATGAATAACAGAGGGGGTAACATACATCCTTGTCTCACACCAGATTTAACATTAAACCATCTTCCTGTACTTCCTTCAATTCTAACTGCTGACTTACAACTCAAATAAAGACTAAGTATTGCTTGATATAATGCCCCATTGACACCATATAACTTCAGCATATTGAATAGCTTCTCTCTTGGCACCTTGTCATATGCCTTTTCCAAATCGACAAAACTTAAATACGGATCTTTGTTATATTCCCATGCTTTCTCGACTATTTGTCGTAAAGTGAAGATCTGATCCTGACAGCCTCTATTTGGCCTTAATCCAAGCTTTTCTTCCACAATTCTTCTCGACCGTTTCTCAAGTATACTTGCATATATCTTACCATGAACACCCAATATGGATATACCTCTGTAATTCTCAAATTCAGTTTTATTTCCCTTTTTATATATAGGTACTATGAGAGCTCTACTCCAATCATTGGGAATTCGTCGCTCTGTCCAGGCATTCTGAACTATGCAGTGCAGCCACTGTAAGACTTTTATACCACCATACTTCAGCATTTCTGGTCAAATATCATCTACTCCTGCTACCTTTCCACATTTCAAGCCTTTGATGTCTTTTTCTACTTCAAGTATGGATATGTATTCCTGACTGCATGCCTGGTCAGTGTTTTTTATCACTGTGCTGTCATCACTGCTTGTTTCATTTAGCAAATTTTCAAAGTAATTACTCCATACTTCAAGGATATCTTTTTCTCCTGTTTTCATTTCACCTTTATCATCTCTAACCTCCTTTTACAGCATTCTTTCTTCCATTCCTAAGCTTCTTCAACAACTTCCAGGATATTTTTCCACCTTCTTGATATTTATTTTCTATGTTCTTGCCAAAGTCTTCCCATGACTTTTGTTTAGCTAGTTTTACACAATGTTTAGCTTTCTTACATTTGTCTCTGTATTCTCTAAGCACACAAGCTGACTTATTTGCCAGAAACTTTTGATATGCTTTCTTCTTTTCCTTCACTGCCTCTTTAACTTCCTGTGTCCACCATGAAGTTCTAATTTTTCTATCCTTGCAGACAACTTCACCACATGCCTCTCTAGCTGAATCAGTCAGGGTTTTCTTCAAGGCTTGCCACTAAATCTCCAATGTTTGGTTCCTGTTCTCAAACTTTTTCATCTTTCTTTCAATAATCTTTGTGTATTTTAGTCTACAGTTCACATCTGAGAGCTGCTCAACTTTTATTAACTTTCAATTTTTCTTACATGTTATTCTTTTCAATATGAAATTCAATTTTATCCTGCTCAAGACTAAATAGTGATCACTTCCAATTTCAAATCTTCTGTACACTCTGGTGTCCTGCACCAGGGAGAAAACATAACTATCAACAATAACATAGTCAATGAGACTTTTCTTATTTCTTGCCTCTTCTCTCCATGTGAATTTGTGCACATTTTTATGTTGGAACAAGGTGTTAGTAATAACCAGTCCATGTCCTGAGCAGAAATCCAACAGGTATTTGCCATTATTATTAGCTTTGCTCTTTTCTCCAAATCTTCCCAAAACATTTTTGTATGTCTGATAATCACTTCCTAATCTGCTGTTTAGATCCCCAACAAGGACCAACTTTTCCTTTTTCATTGTGTCAGTAGCTTTCTCTAGAGCCTCAAAAAATTCCTCAACTTCTACCTTAGTAGAACCTTCTGTGGGACCATAGGCACAAATAAGTTTCATTGTCCAGTTCCCCATTCTGATATTTGCCCAAATCACTCTACTTAACACTGCCTGCCATTCAAGAAGATGAGCCTCGTATTTTGTGTTGAATACTATGGCTACTCCTTCTTTTCCTTGTGTCATTGCATTGCCTGAATATAACATTTTGTATTTATTGCTCAGAAAGATCTCGCCAGTTTTGTCTTTTTTTTTTCAGTTACCCGTATTATGTCGATCTGGTACTTATCTAATTCCTCGGCTAGCTCCATTTCTTTGCCATTCAGGCTTCTTATGTTGATTGATAGTACCGATCTTTAACTGTGCTGATGTTGAGTTGGGGTGTGTGTTTTCAGATTTGTTCCAGTAGCTGACTTTCGTTGTTCGCCCTGGTTCCCTGGCGAAAACAATGGGGGCCTTGTTTAACTGGGCGATGCCCCACTGGCATGAAATTTTGTGATGTTGTACCATCATTTTGTATTTTGGTTTAACCAATAGGAATATAATTTGGTCGGCTAAATCCCAAATTGCCAGCCTGTCCTCGTTCGTTGCATATCCAGGTAGATACCCAATAGGGTGCACCACAAGAAGGTGAGGATTGGACATTAGGTCAGAAGCCCTGGTCGGTTCTCTGCATTCCTTTAAAGGCTATGTGGAGGTCTCCTCTCAGTTATACAGTTTTGACACTTGTTCTTAAATCTTTTGCTATCACATTTATACTACCACTCAGGTCATTTGTTCCCACCATAACTATCATCTTTTCTGCATCATGCCCTCTCTTTATTGCTAAAGCCACTCTCTCTCTCTCAATTGTTCCACCAGCGAAGCAATCCTCAGGCATACCCTTAATAATAGAATCACCATATATTGTACCATTCTTAACTTCATTCAAATCCAAACAAGCATCACTCACAGCCTCATTTTCTATGCTATTCAGCATGACTCTCCCATTGTCATTACTTTCCCTCAATGCTGTTATACTTACTCCCTCACTTTCACGACATCTCATTTCTTCTAGACCTCTTGTGCTTTCATTCTGTTGCCTCCCAATCACTCTCATACTATTTATTACTTCACCAAAGACTCTCCCTTACTTAATCCTGTTCTAGTTACTTCAGCTAAAGTAATCTACATAGTCCCAATTTCTCTATTCAACACATTTAACTCAGTTTTAATTACGGAACCTTCTTATTGAGCACTTCCACAATTCCTCTTGCAGAAGATGGTCACTTTTCATTTTCGTGAACTCCTGCCAAAGCTCTTCTGCTACCGTCCTAACGTCTGCTTTCATTCCTAATCGCTCCAGTCTATCCCAACACTTCTCACATATGTCAATGTTTTCATTCTTCTCATTTAGCTAAATAGTCCACAGATCCTTCACATTCTTTGGCACTTACATTTAGCAGTTTCTGCAACTCATCCACTGTGAAAAATCTAAGGCAGGGACAGACTTTCGTGTAGAATTCCTTCGAGCCTCTCACGTACTTCTCTTGTTGGACGGCATCTTTAGATGCTGAAGTAGTAGTGAAACAAACAGCAGCGAAAATACAATATATACAACAAAGTTTCAAACAATAACTCCACTGAAGGACACTTGTATCCAACAGAAGCACAACTGCAGTGCAATTTGAGGCAAAAAGCCACACTATACTTTAATTTAAAACACTTTTTCTAGCATTGCTCAATACCAATTGAAATCTCCAATGATGAGTAATCATTTAGTACTCATTAGTTTTATATGTTGATGCATTTCATCGTCACATAGAGCTGATCCACTAGGTCTGTAGCAACACCCTACCATGTCTTTGATCTTGTTCAACACCATCTCACATTTCAAACTCATTGTTATATGTAAAACTGTTACCAATGTTGCAATCATAGCTGTCTTCCCTAATTGCTAATTAGACTGAAATCATCCAATATCATTAGTATCCCATCCTCTTTTACCTTGTCTATCATTCCCAAAAAGTATTGTATCCTTTACATGCTTACATCAATGCCAGGTCCCACTAATGCCAATAATCTGAGGGGACAGCATATCCACCAAGGCTAGAAACTCAACTCTTCATTCCTTATACACCTGGTATTTGTGTACTGATATAATAAGTTACCTCTATGCATTTTTGTATACTCTAATTTGTAGTTTGCATGATTCAGTTGGACAACTTTCTGATTCCTGGTCATATCTAATGCTTCACATATATTCCTTAGATATACCTTCATATATACCTTAGACATCCTTACACGTTTAATAAGTCAGAACCGGATGAACACAGAATCATCTTGTAATGATAATTATGTTTCTTATTAAGCATATTCATATCATTAATATAGTTGCATATTGCCCTTACACACAGATTTGTGCAATTCCTTCTATCATAATTTAGTTTCCCTGACTCTCTGTATTAGGTCTCATGCGAATAAATTTCTCAAGACTCCTGATACTAGATGCATTCAAGTGCAGGTTGTCCTTTTTATGTAAATCCCTTCTTTCTTCAAACTCACTTTACACATATAAAAACTAGCAACTCTTCTTTCTACACTGCCTACACATTAAAATGTTTGTCATCATAGCCTTTTTTAATTTTATGTTATCATATCTAGATAATATACAAAGTGTTTTCACTTTCTCCAGCAGTTGTTTCATATTCTCTCTCATGCTGTATTTGTCACTAGACAAATGATTTGTTCCTACCAGAAGTAATATTTCTTTTGCTTTTACTTTTCTGCTTTTCAATTGAATTCACTAAAAATTTTTGATTTTAGTATGCTTAAAACTTGAAGTAGTAACACAGTCATCGATTGTGTTTTATAATTGAATCACCATACCATATAATATCCTTTGTATTATAAATCTGTTTTACCTGTCTGATTATTGTTATGCAATATCCTACCTGATATAGTGCTTTTTCCTTTTACTGCTTACCCATCATATCCCTCTGATGCCTCTGTAATTGCTCTTCGACTTTATCCAATTCCCTTATCATCCATCTAATAATTTTTTGTTTTGTTTCATGTAAGCAATATATATAATGAAATCCAGCATCTTCCTTTCATCATGTTCATGCCAGGAAGCATCCAAGATCAAATGCTTAAAATGAAATATTCCTCTAGAGAATTCGAAAAGTAATCAGTAAAATCTTTTGTAACAGCTGTGCATATGTTTATCCTACTTAACATATTGGAAAACAAATACTTGCAGGCTCTCTCTACTGGAATTTACTTTGCCATTTGTATGTTGCTTCTGTATCAGACAGTTGCATTTTCACAAATTTTATGCAGCATGTTAGTTGCAACTTTTCAGTGGAATTTTATTTTTAAAATTACCACTTGTGAACTCTCTTAATGATATCAAAAATCTCAAATGCAATTCAAACTGATTTCAAGGCATGCGCACACACACACACACATACACATGCCATATATACTATTACGATTTCTGCACACCCCACCCCTACTGCTGTCCACAAAATTATGCACGCCTCCACCATAATCTTGTGGGAATGCAGAAAGTGATGTCGCGAGAGATTAGCATTTCACAGAAAACGATGTCACGTGTACTAACTAGGCCTAGGGGTGATAGCATATCATTCTACTGGACACTTCCACCACAACTTATGCAGAAGAGGGTGATAAAATCAAAGGCACTTCTCTGGCAATACATGAACAACAGCAACAGAGATATCTTCTTCAGATGAGAAGTTTTTCATCATTGAAGAGTCATTTAACCACCAAAATGATTGAGTATATGCCCGAGATGGTCGCACAGCATGTGCTATAACACCCAGGATTCAGAGAGGTCATCACCCTGCATCAGTAATGGCTGGGTAGGGGGTTACATATCAGGGTATATCCAAGTTGCATTTCTACGAAAAATGGGTCAAAACCTCTGCTAATGGGAGTGTGTATATCAACACACCGTGCTGACATCTGTGGTATGGCCTCTGAACACCTTATTTCACGGTAAAGCTTGAACCTTCCAACAGGACTCAGCCCTTGCATACAAGTGAAGGACCACAAAACAGTGGTTGGAGGCAAATGTGCCCGACCACATATCAACATCTAATTGGCTGCCTGGAAGTCCTCATTTGAATCCACTGAACTTCAAATTGTAGTCAGAGGTTGGGAAAGTAGCCTGCATGAAATGACACTCCAGCATCGCCAACCTGAAGGTTGATTTGGAGCAAGCAATGACAACATTTCCATTGGATGTTGTGCCACCATCAGTATGTGTCCTCACAGACTTTGGGTTGCAGAAAGGCCAAAGAGGGACATTTCGAACATTGAGTGCTATATGCACATTATACATGTGGTTTGTATATGTTGGAAGTTGTAAATGATTTATTGATAGATTAAAGGTTAATGTGCTGTTCAAGTTGTAACAGTATTTATATCTAGACTGGGTATATATATATTATTTTATTTTATTTTATGTTTTTTCGAAAAATTAACCTTAGATAAATTGTTTGCTTTCTGTCCCCAATTCACCACATTACAAACAGTTGTCATGTATTTTCTGCAACTTGAAATTTGAAAGATGATGTTGGGACAAATGTATTTAATTAAATACTATATTTGGTACTTCAGTAAATCTGTTTTTCTTAAATGCATGCGATATAATGTTTGTGGGATGGGATGTGGTTTTCTTACTGAAGTGTCATTCCAGTTGTCTCCAGTTACACTAATTGTTGCTAAATATATAGTACACAGACTGTAAATGTCCCTGTACTGTATTTAGCAGTACAAAAACTAATTCTTCCCCCCCCCCCCATATAGTGTGTATTGAGGATGGAATGTTTCACTATGGGAACATTTTCATTCCAGTCTTTGGAAAGGGCAAATTGTAGTGAGTAAAATTTCATCTATTCTTGAATAAAAATAAATCATGCAATGCATTATAAGAAGTAGACTGCATCCATTGATATCTCCAACAAAATACTAGCATGTTAGCATATGTGAGATATCTATTATTGATAAGATACAAGCTGTTGACAAAAAAAAAAAAAAAAAAAAAGTAGTTATATAATGAATATAAGATTCACAAAAGGGCAGATAATTCCAATGATCATCAGAAATTATTTATGTATGTATTACTATGTAAGAAGTATGATATCACCAAGTAAAAGAAAATTCTTAGAAAACCGTGCAAAATGTAAATAAAACATAGAAATGAATGCACATAACAAGCACAACGAATTGTTCAAGATGATTTGCTGCTTTATCAACCCATGTGTACCTCCTCCCCCCATATTATTATTTACTCAGCTACCAAATGTGTACAGGTGCTTCTTATTATTGTTTAGTTATTTATATTTTGCAAACAGATCTTTCCCCTCGCATAAGTTTTTTTCAAATATGCCTATCATAAATGCAAATATGTATGTCTATAATTCATAAGATTGCATGTTATTCACTTCGCCCAGCAACTTATAGTACACTCATATCATATCACAACTCCAAACTATTAATAATTCATTTGCCAGTGATGAAAGTATTCCTATTCACACCTCTTCTTTTTCGCCCTTATATCTGCCACTCTCACATAGCTCATTAATGCTGGTTCATACAATTATACCTGTTAGTAATTCAATATACTATATAAATATGGCATTTTTTTCAACTATTGTTTTCTGATATATCCTAAAACAAACATATTCAACCCCCCCCCCCCCCCCCCCCAAACATAGATTTGGTTATAATTGAAGAACCCATCATGATATGTGATGCATCCACCAATACACAAATATAAAATTGTGGTAGAGTGCATTGTTTTCTCTTATCCCACCATGAATGTGTGAAGAGAGGTGAGGATATCACTCTTCAGGTATATCTATTGTTGTAGGATATTATTTCTGCCAGTTTTTATTATCCATCACCAGGCTAGTAACCTGACATGGAAAACAGGTGCTGCTTGTTATTGTTTAATTATTTCCATTTTGCAAAAAGATCTTGCCCTCTCATAAGTTTTTTCAAATATGCTGTATCATAGATGCAAATATGCCTGTCTGTAGTTCAGGATTACATGTCATTCACAGTTCTAATTTCATTTGCTTTGAAAGCAAATGAAATTAATGTACTTCAAAGCTAATAGAGAAAGATAATCGAAATGAATCTATGGAAAGCAACCCTAGAATGGAAACGGTAAAACAAAAATGGAAACGACAAAATATAATACATATAGCAAACTGGAATGTAAGAGGAATAGCATATAAAGAAATAAAATGTGATCAAATATTAAATGAAAGAAATTTTCAAATAGCAGTAATCACTGAAACATAAAAGAAATTAAAAGGAATCATGAGAACCAAAAATTTTAATGTAATATATAGTGGAGTCAACAGAAACTAAAGAGCACAAGCAGGGGTTATTATTTGGATTCATAATTCCCTTTCAAAACAGTTAAAATATAAATTATGGATGACCAAATAATAGAAGCTAGAATAAAAATAGAGTCATCATCAAATTCCTGCCTTGTACCCTCAAGGGGTGTACAGGATATGATAGTACTACATGAAAAATTTACATCATTACTAACTTCTTATCTACGATTTTCCTCCAAATCAGTCTGTTATTTGAAAAGACTCCAACATTATCAGATCTTGTATTTCTATTGTCTAAGGCACTTTGTACCGTATCAATCCACCTATATCTTGGTCTTCCTCTGGGTCGTTTTCCTGTCAACCTGGCAGGGAACACTTGATTTGCTAATCTTTCCTCCCCCATTCTGTTTAAGTGACCATAACACCTGAGATTAGCTCTGCTAATGCATTCCTGGATGCCGACAATGTAAAGTTCTTTCCTAATATTCTTGTTTTTAATATGATATTGCCATTGATACCACCCGTTCACACCTCTAATCTTTCTCAGGACTCTCATCTCTGCAGTCTCTAGTCTTTGGTGAAGTTTTATTTCTGACCAAGCTCTCAGATCCATAAGTTAAAACTGGTTTGAACACTGTTTTGTATACAGCTAATTTAGTGTTCCGACTAATTTCTCTCTTATTCCATACGAATTTATTCAATTGACTTCCTACCATACCAGCTTTATTTATTCTGTTGTCTGTTTCGATATTTAATTTACCATCTTCACTAAAAATCGTGCCTAAGTAGCTGAAATGTTTTACTTGTTCCACAGGCTCTCTATTCACAACGCAGTTGACATTTTCAATGACTCTGCCTATTTTCATTGTCTTTGTCTTTTTATTGCTGACCTTCATACCATTTCTATTACAACAGTTATTCAGTTTAGTCAGGTAATCTTGCAGACCTGTAGTGGATTTATTTAGAAGTATAACATCATCCAAATAAAGCAAAGAGCTGACATTAACATCTCCAATTTTGATATCACGTTTAATACCACTTTCCTTAATAATGTGATCCATATAGATAATGAATAACAGAGGGGATAAGTTTCATCCTTGTCTGACACCAGCTTTAACATTAAACCATCTTCCTGTACTTCCTTCAATTCTAACTGCTGACTTACAACTCAAATAGCGACTAGGTATTGCTTGATATAATGTTCCATTGACACCATATAACTGTAGCGTATTGAATAACTTCTCTCTTTGCACCTTCTCATATGCCTTTTCAGATCAACAAAACTTAAATACAGATCTTTGTTATATTTGCATGCTCTCTCGACTATTTGTCGTAAAGTGAAGATCTGATCCTGACAGCCTCTGTTTGGCCTGAATCCAGCTTGTTCTTCACCAAGCTTTTCTTCCACAATTCTTCTCAACCGTTTCTCAAGTATACTTTCATAAATCTTACCAGGAACGCTCAGTAGGGAAATACTTCTGTAATTCTCACATTCAGTTTTATTTCCCTTTTTATATATTGGTACTATGAGAGCTCTACTCCAATCATCGGGAATTCGTCCCTCTGTCCAGGACTTCTGAACTATGCAGTGCAGCCACTGTAAGACTTTTATACCACCATACTTCAGCAATTCTGGTTGAATATCATCTACTCCTGCTGCCTTTCCACATTTCAAGCCTTTTTTTATAGCTTTTTGTACAAGTATGGATATGTATTCCTGACTGTATGCCTGTTGAGTGTTTTTTTCCACTGTGTTATAACTGCTTGTTTTATTTAGCAATTTTTCAAAGTAATTACTCCATACTTCAAGGATATCTTTTTGTCCCATTTTCATGTCACCTTTATCATTTCTAAGTCCTTTTACAGCACTCTTTCCTCCATTTCTTAGCTTCTTCAACAACCTCCGAATATTTTACCACCTGCTATTTATTTTCTGAAACTAAATGAAAACAAGTTTAATAATCGATTATAATTTTATTTATCATAGGTCTATGATAAGAGAAGTAAGATACAAATTGTAGACAAGATGCATCCAAGTTTCTGGTGAAAGTTCAGATCACGGTGACCACCGTGGTCTGGAGGTAAGTGAGATTAAACTCGCATTCCATAAAGGTCCTGCAGTGATCAGTTTTGTGACACAACAGCAGAGTGCAAAGTTATACTGAGTTGAAGTCACCGGTGATGATGATGGGTGTATACAGGTCTGGCTCGATACTGGGGATTATTTTCTTTATGCTTTTCAAGTATTGCAGCAGCAATTGATAGATACAACATTGTATCACTGATGATGTTGATGCATTCAGATGAATGTACACAGCTCTGAGGACAAATTTAGATACACCATTGATCGTTACGTCGTCCAGGCATATATTTCCCACTAATGGTTCTTCGACTCTAGCTTTCAACTGACATCAATGATAATGATACGTTGATAATTGGTGAAGCTGTTGAGGTTCCTGTATATGACGAATCCACTGACGGTGCATTTGGGCGATGATGACGAAGTTGACAGTTGAATGCACCACCTTTCTATGGCTGTATTCTTACGTGCTTTAAGTTCGAAACCAAACACATTCACAGGTGTGGCATCATCCATCTAGGTTTCACTGATGACCAAGTAGTCAGATCTTCATAATGGACTCAGTTTCGATATATTCGGCATGCTCCACCAAACTCTGTGCATTGATCACCGAGACAGGTAAGACTCAGCGCCTTGAGTTTTTTCCATTGTCATGATCATCATTTACGTTTAATATCTGGACCTCTTCTGTAATCACAGCAGTTGATGATCGTCGACCACAGAAACTGTCAACTTGCTCAACCAGCATCGGCAAGTGGTGTTTCTTCATTCTCTCATATTCGTCTTGTATCTCCCTGACACTGGGTGCTGAATTTCCTTAACCGTGATAAAATTTATAACCATCTCTCTCATTCATCAAATACAGTCCGTTGATAGGGGTGACTCTGCTCATGAGAAAGTACACCAGTTGATTATGTTGAGATTTGCCGTACAGAAAGACGACTTGATCGAAAGTGGCAATTTGTGAGTCGTTGTGGCACAAGCGGGCTTGCCGACCTCCAGTTCTCTTCCGTTGTCGCCGATCTTCTGAAATCCACATCCATTTCATTCAATCCATCTTCTGAAGCTGTGGCATAGTTGGCTTACTTTATTTACATCCATGGGTTCATGCGCTGCTGCCGCCAAAGTGCTGACGCCGTCAGCCACTCGCTGTGCCGCTTCCAATTTCTTTTGCTCCCAATACTTCCTGATTCGTTCTGACCCAGACATTGGTATATTATTGGAAAGCTGACGAGCTGCTTTTTTCCGTTGTATGTGTTCAGCATATTTCTGGCGAGTATAGGCAGATATTGTGAAATTTCTAAAATTTTTCAACTTCAATCAACATTTTCTTCATCAACACTGTATTGAAATTTAAGAATTATGCATTAAATTGATAGATCTTGACTGTTGATTGACACTAAAACGAGCATCGTACCACAACAGAGTTCAGAGTTATACTGAGTGGAAGTTTCTGAGATGTGGCGGATTGTACAGAAAATGGCAGAGCCCCCACTACCACCTGCGGGGCACAGTGTGCTATCAGAAGGTCACTGACGAATCTTTATTCCCTCAGCTATCGAATGATATAAGTTTGGTTTGGCTACCTTTAATACTTTAGAAATTATTAAGCCAAACCTTATCGAATGATTTCGTTACACTCAACTTTTTGTCCTGTACCCCCTAGTACTGTTCTGAATTTAAAGACATATTCACGTCAAAAAGAAGTATATCATAAATGGTTACGCAGTAAAAGATTAGAAGATGAAATAGAATATAAAAGCATAAGATCCATAGCTAAAAAAGAAGTCAGAAAAAGATATAGAGAATCATGTCTTTTGTTTTCTATGTGAACATGATTTATTATGATTTAGAACATGATTTATATAAGAGAAGACCCAATATATATAAGATTTTGAAACATTTAAGTACAGATACTAAAGGAAGCATAAAATTAAACACCGAATTTAAATTAGAAGAATTTCTAAATTTCTATACAGAATTGTGGATAGATTAATATTTTAAAAAAGATAACTGGCAAACATTTAATGAAAATGAAAAGGAAATAACTAAAGAAGAATTAGAAATCAGTCTGAAAGAAACAAGAAATGGAAAATCACCAGGAGAAGATACGTTAGATTCAGAATTATATAAATATGCATTAATAAGGTTCAAAGAAAGACTCTTATTATTCTTAAATAAAATCTGTTCAACAAGTAATCCACAAGTAGAATGTAAAAAGCAATTGTGATTCCCATCTTTAAAAAAGGTACTAGAGATGACCCTAAAAATTATAGATGTATAAGTATTCTAAATTCCTGTTACAAAATATATAGCAGAGTTTTAAATGACAAACTATTAAAATATTCTGAAAGCTTTATTTTAGAAGTACAAAATGGATTTAGAAAAGGACGATCATGCATAAATCCAACCTTTTGCCTAAAATTAATAATAGAGAAAAGAAGAGAATACAATTTAGAAACACATTACGTTTATTGACTTTGAAAAAACATTTGATAAAGTTAAAAGAAGTATTTTATTTAACATATTAAAAGAAAGATAAATACCAAATAATATTCTAAAAGCTATCATAAGTATATATGAAAATAATCAAATACAAATAGGATTAAATTATGAACTGTCATATCTGAGAGAGATAAAGCAAGGAGTCTGACAGGGATGCCCTCTATCAGCAACTCTTTTTAATATTTATCTAAATGAAATAATAATAAAATGGAATAAAAATTTCTGTCAAGGTATTAAACTTTCTACTGCTATGAACTTAAACACTCCTTTTTGCTGATAATCAAATAATAATTACAAATTCTGAAGATAACTTATAGAAAGATATTTAAATGAAATAGCCAAAGATTACGGAATAATAATAATATTAACAGAAAAATCAAAAACAATGGCCTTTAAAGGATAAGATCCAATAAGTACTAAAATAGTAGATAACAAGATTTTACAACAGGTGAATTCATTTAACTATTTAGGATGTATGATTACATGTGAAAATGGGGGAAAAAAAAAAAAAACCCTAAAAATTGTGAAATATTTAAAAATAACAGGTGTAATTAACTCTATATTTAAACCTAACCTAGTTCAAACACAAACCAAACTAAAAGTATACAGTACATGAGCCCTACCAGTATGGAAGTAAAATGTGGACAATAAACCAAAAAGACAAACAAATATTAATAACAGCTGAAATGAAGTCTTTGGATTTAGAAAAAGGAATTAGAGATGTTAAAGGTGACGTGAAAACTGGAGAAAAAGATATCCTTGATGTATGGAGTAGTTACTTCGAAAAATTGCTAAATGAAACAAGCAGTGATAGCACAGTGGTAAAAACACTCAAGAGGCGTGCAGTCAGGAATACATATACATACTTGAAGTAAAAAAAGCCACCAAAAGCCTGAAATGTAGAAAGGCAGCAGGAGTAGATGATATTCGACCAGAAATGCTCAAGTATGGAGGTATAAAAGTCTTCCAGTGGTTGCACTGCATAGTTCAGAAAACCTGGACAGAGGAATGAATTCCCAATGATTGGAATAGAGCTCTCATAGTACCCATATATACAAAGAGCAATAAAACTGAATGTGAGAATTACAGGGGTATTTCTCTACTGAGTGTTCCTGGTAAGATTTACGCAAGCATACTTGAGAAATAGTTGAGAAGGATTATGGAAGAAAAGCTTGGTGAAGAACAGCTGCATTCAGGCCAAATAGAGGCTGTCAGGATCAGATTTTCACTTTACGACAAATAGTTGAGAAATCACAGGAATATAACAAAGATCTATATTTAAATTTTGTAGACCTGGAAAAGGCATATGACAAATGCCAAGGGAGAGAGAGAGAGAGAGAGGTTATTCAAAACACTACAGTTATATGGTGTCGATGGGGCATTATATCAAGCAATACTTAGTCTTTATTTAAGTTGTAAGTCGGCAGTTAGAATTGAAGGAAGTACAGGAAGATGGTTTAATGTGAAATCTGGTGTGAGACAAGGATGTACATTATCCCCTCTGTTATTCATTATCTATATGGATCACATTATGAAGGAAACTGGTATTAAACCTGATATCAAAATTGGAGATGTTAATCTCTGCTCTTTATGTGGATGATGTTATACGTCTAAATAAATCCGCTTCAAGTATGCAAGATTCCCTGACTAAATTGAATAACTGTTGTAATAGATATGGTATGAAGGTCAGCAATAACAAGACAAAGACAATGAAAATAAGCAGAAGCATTTAAAATATCAACTGCATTGTGAATGGAGAGCCTATAGAATAAGTAAAACACTTCAGCTACTTGGGCATGATTTTTAATGAAGATGGCGAATAAAATTTTTTAAAATAGATAATAGAATCAACAAAGCTGGTATGGTAAAAAGTCAACTGAATAAATTTATATGGAATAAGAGAGATATTAGTCAAAACACTAAATTAGCTGTATACAAGATAGCATACTAACCAATGTTAACTCATGAATATGAGAGCTTGGTCAGAAGTAAAACACTTGACCAAAGACTAGAGACTGCAGATATGAGAGTTCTGAGAAAGATTAGGGACATGAACAGATGCTATCAATGGCAATATCATATTAAAAATGAGAATATTGGGAAAAACTTGAAATTGTCAGCATCCAGGAATGTGTTAGCAGAGCTAATCTCAGGTGGTATGATCACTTAAACAGAATGGGAGAGGAAAGATTAGCAAAACAAGTGTTCTGGCAGGAAAAGACCCAGAGTGTAACCAAGATATAGGTGGATTGATTCGGTACAAAGTGTCTTAGCGGGTAGAAATATAAGATCTGATAACGTTGGAGTATTTGCAAGTAAATGACTGATTTGAAAGAAAATTGTAGATAGGAAGTTAGTAATGATGTAAATTTTTCATGTAGTACTGTCATAGCCTGTATGCCCCTTGAGGGTACAGGCTATGATAGTACTATGATGATGAAGTGTTTGAGGAAAACTACCAAGTAACTGTATTCGAATAAAAAAAATGAAGAAATGAAAGAATTAAACCAGGAATCAGTAATAGAAGAAATTTAAAAAATATAAACATAAATGAATGGAACACATTGAAAGAATAAAAATAGAAAGATTACCTGAACAAGCTTTAAATTACAAGCCAATAGGGAAACAAAAACCAGGACATCCTCTAAAGAGATTCAACAATGACTTCTAAGTCCAGAATATGCCACTCTATGCCTAAATCCTTGAAAAGCATGACGATGATAATGATGAATTTTTATTTTTAAGTGATTTCCACTCACCAAAGATAGAATAGGAATTTTTGAGCTATTAGTCATGATTTTTGTTTTTATAAAATTCAGGTCTCACCAATTCGCTTGCATCGAGTTTATCATCTCCGTGCATTCATCAGGGTTTCTGTGAAGATATCAATATCATCAGCAAATTACAGATTGCTTAGTTTCTTTCCTAAGATAACGATATCCTTATTACATCCTTATTACAAATGTTCATATGCAGCTGTAAAAAATCTGTTGCTTTTGAGTCACCTTCAGTAGCAACTTCTGTTTTCCTTTCTTTCTGTGTAAACAGCTGCTTGACAGTTTCATTTAGGTCATTGCTGCCAGCAAATATTCAGTTTCTCATCCAGCTTGAATAGTGGAATTTGCAAAAGGGAGCCACTTGTAGTTGTGTACATTAAATCATCAAGGAAGATGACTTCACTGTTATGGTAATTGGATTGCTGGAAATTAAGCTTTAAGGATAAGTCACAGAGATCAGAATGGTTTTTAGAATTGAGGAATGATGACAGCAGATGAATGATACACAATGAGCAACAAAAAAAGCCACAGAATGTCAAATAGAGTAGATTCAAGATTGGGCATTCTCTGGCATGGAATACCCAACCACACAAAAGCAAAGTACCACCCTTGTGGCAAAAGAAGTCTAATAGAGTATAGTTCAGACAATGAAGATGAACTGTGTGGTTGTTACAGTTCACTCTGTGGGAGATGAAGAGAAAAGACTACAGGAAAATGCATTGAGAGAGAGATATATTCTTAGCTGTGCTAGTCTTCATGCTATAACATGTCTCCACAGTGATGACCCTGCATACCACTTCATGGCCTCCATGCACAAACTGGGATTGTAGAAGGCAGCGGGATTATGTAGCTGCTGATTGGGAAGCCTCCTGGACATGTTACCATCAGGTTCAGTATGTATACTGTCTGGCAGTCAGCATTTTTAACTGCTTTACTGCTGTGCACTTCAAGATGAGGAGGATCTCCACAGTGTGTTTGTGATGCCCTTAAAGTATCCACTCTTACTGCATGTTAGAAGATGGATGGAGAAACCAGCTCTATGTGTAATGCATAGCATCAGCCACTTCAAACCTGCAATAAACAAGATGCTGGTAGTGGCGTTTCACCAGCCAGTCTCATTGGCATTTCTTCCAACTAGACCTACTAGATGACTCATTTTGACGTTAGGATTGCTCATGGCACCAGAGTCCCTTTAGGTGGAACCATGCCTTGCACCTCAAGAAGGTGAGATTGACTTGACTCGGAATGGCTATATTGCACATTATCAGTCAGTTAGCTGTTTAAGCCAATTGAGAATATAATTTGGTATCCTGGCTACTCCCAAATTGTCAACCCATCTTTCTTCACTATCCATGTGCATATCCACTGACTTGGCATACCACAAGAGAAGGTCATCATCCCTGCCATGTATCCTCTACTCAAGGGGTGTACAGGATATGATAGTACTACATGAAAAATTTACATCATTACTAACTTCCTATTTACAATTTTCCTCCAAATCAGTCTGTTACCTGTCAAGACTCCAACATTAGTAGATCTTATATTTCTTTCTTTTAACGCACTTTTTAGCATATCAATCCATGTATATCTTGGTCTTCCTCTGGGTCTCTTTCTTGCCAACATGATAGAAAACAATTGTTTTGCTAATCTTTCCTTGCTCATTCTGTTTAAGTGACCATACCATCTGAGATTAGCTCTGCTAATACATTCTTGGATGCTGACAATGCCAAGTTTCATTTTTAATATGATATTGATACCACCTGTTCAAGCCACTAATCTTTCTCAGTACTCATATCTAGTCTTTGGTCAAGTGTTTTACTTCTGACCTAGCTCTCAGATCCATTAGTTAAAGTGTTGGTTTGAACACTGTCTTGTGTACAGCTAATTTAGTGTTTTGACTGATTTCTTTCTTATTCCATATAAATTTATTCAGTTCACTTCCTACCATACCAGCTTTATTGATTCTGTTGTCTGTTTCCATATTTAATTTACCATCTTCATTAAAAATCGTGCCTAAGTAGCTGAAGTATTTTACTTGTTCTATAGGCTCTTGTTCACAATGCATCTGATATTTTCAATGCTTCTACTTATTTTCATTGTCTTTGTCTTGTTATTGCTGACCTTTATACCATATCTATTACAACAGTTATTCAGTTTAGTCAGGAAATCTTGCATACTTGTAGCAGATTTATTTAGAAGTATAACATCGTCTGCATAAAGCAAAGAGCTGAGATTAACATCTCCAATTTTGATATTAGGTTTAATACCACTTTCCTTCATAATGTGATCGATATAGATAATGAATAAGAGATGGTATTATCTACATCTTTGTCTGACACCAGATTTAACACTAAACGATCTTCCTGTACTTCCTTCAATCCTAACTACTGATTTACAACTCAAATAAAGACTAAGTGTTGCTCAATAATGCTCCGCTGAAACATACAACTGTAGCATTTTGAATTGCTTCTCTCTTAGCATCTGGTTATATGCCTTTTCCAGATTTACAAAACTTAAATATTTCTCAACTTTTAGTTGTAAAGTAAAAATCTGATCCTGACAGCCTCTATTTGGCTTAAATCCAGCTTGTTCTTCACCAAGCTTTTCTTCCGCAATCCTTCTCAAGTGTGTACTTGTGTAAATCTTACTAGGAACACTCAGTAGAGAAATACCTCTGTAATTCTTGCATTCAGTTTTATTTCCCTTTTTTTTATATGGATACTATGAGAGGCTCTACTCCAAACATCTGGAATTCGTCCCTCTGTTCAGGCCTTCTGAACTATGCAGTACAGCCACTGTAAGACTTTAATACTTCCATACTTGAGCATTTCTGATTGAATACGATCTATTCTGCTACCTTTCCACATTTCAAGCTTTTGATGGCTTTTTCTTTTTCTGCTTTAAGTATGGATATGTATTCCTGACTGCATGCTTGAGTGTTTTTTACCACTATGCTATTGCTGCTTGTTTCATTTAGCAATTTTTCGAAGTAATTACTTAATTCTTCAAAGATATCTTTTTTTTTCCCACCAGTTTTCATATCACCTTTCTCATCTCTATTTCCTTTTACAACACTCTATCCTCCATTTCTGAGCTTCTTCAACAACCTCCAGGCAGGATATCTTGCCAACTTCTTGATATTTATTTTCTATGTTCTTGCCAAAGTCTTCCCATGACTTTTGTTTAGCTAGTTTTACACAGTGTTTAGCTTTCTTGCATTTGTCTCTGTATTCTCTAAGAGCACAAGCTGACTTATTTGCCATGAACTTTTTTTGATATGCTTTCTTTTTTTTTCCTTCACTGTCTCTTTAACTTCCTGTGTCTACCATGAAGTTCTGATTTTTCTCTTCTTGCAGACAACCTCACCACATGCTTCTGGCTGAATCGATCAGTGGTTTCTACTAGGCTTGCTATTGAATCTCCAAGGTTTTTTCCTGTTCTCACACTCTCTCATCATTTTTTCTTGAATAATATTTCTGTACTTTAGTCTGCAGTTCACATCTGAGAGCTGCTCAACTTTTATTCGCTTTAAAACTTTCTTATATATTCTTTTCAATATGAAATTCAATTTTATCCTAGACAATGGTGATTGATCACTTCCAATTTCAAATCCTCTGTACACTCTGGTGTCCTGCACCATGGAGAAAACATCACTGTCAACAATGACATAGTCAATGAGACTTTTCTTATTCCTTGCCTTTTCTCTTCATGTGAATTTGTGCACATTTTTTTGTTGGAATATATTGTGTAACAACCAGTCCATGTCCTCAGCAGAAATCCAACAGGTATTTGCCATTATTGTTTGCTTTGCTGTCTTCTTCAAATTTTCCCAAAATATTTTTGTATATCTGACAATCATTTCCTACTCTGCTGTTTAGATCCCCAACAAGGACCAACTTTTCCTTTTTCATTGTGTCAGTTGCTCTTTCTAAAGCATCAAAAAATTCCTCCACTTGTACCTTAGTAGAACCCTCTGTGGGACCATAGGCACAAATAAGTCTCATTGTCCAGTTTCCCATTCTGATATTTGCTCACATCAGTCTACTTGAGACTTCCAGCCATTCTAGGATTAGTCCCATATCTATTGTTGAATACTATGGCTACTCCTTCTTTTCCTTGATTGTCATTGCCTGAATAACAACATTTTGTATTTATTGCTCAGGAAGATCTGACTAGTTTTTGTCTTTTTTGTTTCAGTTACCCCTGTTATGTTGATTTGGTACATATCTAATTTCTCATCTAGCTCCATTCCTTTGCCATTCATTCCTCTTATGTTGACAATCGATATCTTGAACTCTGGTGATGTTGAGTTGGGGTGTGTTTTAAGATTTGTTCCGGTAGATGACCATCGTTGCTTGTACTGGTTCCCTTGTGAAAATAACGGGGGCCTTGTTTAACCAGGTGATGCCCCGGGAGACATAAATCCCAAATTACCAGCCCATTCGTTCAGTATCTAGGTTGATATCTAACAGGGTGCATTACAAAAAGGTGAGGATTGGAAATTATATCAGAAGCGCTGGTACGTTCTCCACATTCTTACAGACTATGACGAACCCTTCTTTAGTGTGTCTAGCTTTGACTTAAGTTATATCTTACATTTTAATCATCTGTATTAAATATGTTGAATTGGTAATTCACCATATTAATAATTTTTAATTATTTATTTAGATTAGTAATGACATTTTGTTTTATTAGGCACTTGACATTATCAAGAGGGACCAGTTTGAACAGCAACAGCAAGCTGCAACATCACATGTCATTAAAAAAACACATAAGGGAGAGGTTGAAATTGAAGATGAAGATATGAATTTAATGGAGGTAAAAATCACATTTAATTTTATTAATTTTCTCTTTCTTTCTCAAATTGTAGAGCATACCATTGAAAAAAGTATATTTTTTATGTATTGTTTGCAGATATTGGATGCCAAGGTACATTCTGTTTTCATAAAACCTGGTGTAGTCATTTCCAGTCTGCTGGTATTGCAGTAAATAATGACTGATGTTTAATATCGTTGTACTACACTGAATCACTTACTAATTGATTTTAACATATTTATTATTGTTGAATACAAAAATGACATTAATTTTTTCACTATCCACAGTTTGCTTAAGAAAACATCTTTTGTTTAGTAAAAGTCAGCATTGTTCACTTCTTGGAATAAATTCAATTCAGCACTCTCCAGGGCATAAAGATGTGCATACCTAGAAGATCATCACATTATGTGATACTGTTTGTGTACCATTGTCACTGTTCAGCAAGATAGGTTTGTTCATATGCTGTGAATACACTACAGTGAATAGTTGAGAACAAGTAGATGTATGGATATATGGCTTTCACTGTGAGTGACACATCTGGTTTTATATCCATTCAAGAAAGTCAAGTAAGCTAATTAATTTATTTCAGATGGAAAATTAAGATCATGACCAGAAATGGGCTCTCTATATATCTTGCAACAAGTGTGCAACTATTTAACCTGGCATTAGTAAGGTGGGGATGTCACAGACCCCAAAGATATAGAAAGAAATAACTGTGACACCCCCACCTTATTAATGCCAGGTTAAGAGAATTAAATGCTTTTCCATTGTTATGGTGGAAATATAGAATAGAAGCAAAGCAAGTAATTGTTTTTTTTTTTTTTTTTTTTAATTAATAGCTCTGTGGCTTTTCTCTCCAAACTAATTAAATACCAAAATTTTCAAGTGCTCATTATTAGATCAATATCTTATGGCTAGCACATTGCATGCTCATTCATCATCATCATATTCCTGATATATATATATATATATATATATATAACCTCAAGGGGTGTTCAGGATATGATAGTACTACATGAAAAATTTACATCATTATTAACTTCCTATCTACAATTTTCCTCCAAATCATTCTGTTACCTGTCAAGACTCCAACGTTATCAATTGTTATATTTCTATCTTCTAAGGCACTTTTTACTGTATCAATCCACCTATATCTTAGTCTTCCTCTGGGTCTTTTTCCTGCCAACCTGGCAGAGAACACTTGTTTTGCTAATCTTTCCTCTCCCATTCTGTTTAAGCAGCCATACCACCTGAGATTAGCTCTGCTAACACATTCCTGGATGCTGACAGTAGCAAGTTCTTTCCCAATATCTTCGTTTTTAATATGATATTGCCATTGATGCCATCTGTTCATGGCCCTAATCTTTCTCAGGACTCTCATATCTTCAGTCTCTAGTCTTTGGTCAAGTGTTTTACTTCTGACCCAGCTCTCAGATCCATAAGTTTAAACTGGTTTGAACACTGTCTTGTATACAGCTAATTTAGTGTTCCGACTAATTTCTCTCTTATTCCATATGAATTTATTCAATTGACTACCTACCATACCAGCTTTGTTGATTCTGTTGTTTATTTCCATATTTAATTACCATCTTCACTAAAAATCGTGCCTAAGCAGCTGAAATGTTTTACTTGTTTTATAGGTTCTCCATTCACAATGCAGTTGATATTTTCAATGTTTCTGCCTATTTTCAATTCTCTTTGTCTTTTTAATCTGACCTTCATACCATATCTACTAAAACAGTTATTCAATTTAGTCAGGGAATCTTGCAGACTTGTAGAAGAATTATTTAGAAGTATAACATCATCCACATAAAGCAAAGAGCTGAGATTAACATCTCCAATTTTGATATCAGGTTTAATACCGCTTTCCTTCATAATGTGATCCATATAGATAATGAATAACAGAGGGGGATAATGTACAACATCCTTGTCTGACACCAGATTTAACATTAAATGCTTATTCTTATGTTATAAAACGTTCTGTATTTCTCAGCCCTACTTTGTCTTTGTTGTTTTTTACTTAAAACCTCATGAATGGTCGACTGCCACCATTTATATATTTCTTTTAGATTTTATATTCTCATGCTCTATAGTCTAACAAATTTATTTGTTTTACAACTGCACCAGTTAAACTATGTATTGAGTATGAGATTATAAGATTTTAAACTAAAGACAAACCAGATATTGTCAGCATTCCCTGGTTATGTTAATCTTTATCTTTAACTCATCGTGTCTTGATTACTATTTACTTAAACATTATCTTATGCAGGTTCAAAATTTTCAGGATAGCGCATTGAAAGTATCAGTCGAATATGTTGTTCACAAACCATTTAATTAAACCAAAAAGGGGATATTTACAGTTTGATTCATATTAACATATATATACAATTGGATTACAATTCTTTTGTTATCTTCCATTCTTCCTAATTCAAAGTTAGTTCTAATATTCTTCTACTTAGCTTCAAACTTCACTTTAAAATTCCTTTAAAGCTAAGTGACAATCCAGAATATTTTGCCAGTCATATATGCACAAACTGACAATAAAACATACCTTGAGTAAGCTTATCTCATTATCAGTTTACATTATCTTATTGTACCCATTCATGTGTATCATACTGACCCAGGTAAGAGAAGAATCAGAAACATAAGACAAAGTCCTTCTCGACGTCTCTCCTTATATAAGCCTGGACTTCCCTTGCACGCATGCACACACACGTCTCTCAAAACTTCCATAGATGGTCATGTATTGACATCCAACCATGATGACGTTACTTCGTGTGTCTTTTGAAATTGCCACATATGGCAATTCTTAGAATTCTTCACTATTCTTAGAATTAGACTTACTACTTAGACATAAGTTAACAGCGTTAACAGTGTCATGCACTGTTAACGCTGTTAACTCATGTCATGCATGTTAAATGCATGTAATGTCATGACATTACATGATAAAATGTAATGTCATGCATGTTAAATGCACAACATTATTTTAACAAAGGGTCATGGTTAATTTATTACAATCACAAGATTATTACAGACAGAATTTTACATTTCTTTAAGTGCAGTCTCCTTAGAAAAATATGTAAAAGTGAACATAATAAGTTACATATCATGATTGATTTTACATTTATATCACCTGAGACACAGACTGTGAATGAAAACAACTGTCAGACCTGAAAATGTAGTATCACAATCTTGTGAACCAACTTCATATTTTCTGCAATTAGTAATGATAAACCTTCATTTGATAAACCATCAAAATTGTTTTTACTGTTGTATAACCAACACATAAGTTTAAATGTACACATTAATGAGATCTGGGGAATCCATACATAACAACTGTTTATTTGTCTTTTTTTGCAATAAACTATTAAAATCGTTATGACTAATTTTATAACCCAGGGCTGAATGGATGATCATATGATACATGCTGAAATTTTTAGACCTAGATTACAACATGATCCAAAAGTTCTCACCATATGCCCAGAAATTATTTTTCTATCAGTGGTGAGCTTTTTTCCAGTAATGCCAATAAGTTACTAGTTAAGCTAAGCGGAAAGATGATGTTGATAAATGGTATTTGTTTATAGATGTATGAAAGCTTAACTTGAATGTATCTAGACACTAGAAATAAATATCTCTCTAATTCTGGTAGATATTCTGCGAGTATGAATGAATCTGATCAGAATATGTTTTTGCTTCTTAAATAAATATATTTAAATGTGCTGAATACTGGTAGAACATTTATAATGACTTCAGAGCACTTTTAATGGGCATGCAGCTAGGCTTCACAAAATGTTGCTTTATATGAAAGTGTGATAATCACGATATATATATATTGTTATGTCGTTGCTTTCTCTATATTTTACTGATTTATATCTTCCTATTCTATCTTTCAATCGCTAATTTACTTCTTCAGATATCGGGCCTAATATACCTACATCTAGGATTGTTTCCTCTTCGAATACTGGCAAATTTATATTATGCTGCGCCAGCCAGTATCCTATAGCAGAAAAGATCCTTGCTCAGGGAGACTATACTAGATTCTGAGGTGTTCTTACACAATGATTTATTTTAACACTGCCGTATAGATTCAGCCTGCAGTCGTGACCTAAATCTATAATTATATACACATTCTAATTCCTTCCCGCCAAAATAGGTTCTATTTTTATAAGTGGTAAATCGGAATCGGAATTAGGCATGACTCAGGTTTAGGTAAATAAAACATGTTTATTGGAATATCAAAGCAAAATACACTAAAGAAATTCATACATTCAATTTTAGTTTCAGTGCTAAATAAGGAAGCTCGAGTTAAGAGATTAACATACTCTAAATTAAATCAAGGTTATAAAGCATGCAAAATACAGTAACTGACAATTTGGGATAGATAACATGTGATATGGTATTAAGCTAACATTCCTTTCCGCAAGCAATTCATGAGATAGTATAACAAACACTCTAATGTTATTCAGTTACTATAAATCTACAATCTTAATCTCGTTATGTTAAATCAATCACATGCAAAACAAAAGATCTCTTCTAAACAATTCTTCTTATTTTCAAAAAGAATGTTTAACTATCTAATTAGCGTCTGTCCACGAAGTTAATATATTGAGAATAACGTTCATAATTTTCATTCACAATTAATTTTCTCTCTCCTAAGGAATTCTAAACACAAAATAGAGTAATTCTACTTTACCGAACTTTTTCCTGACGTCTTTCAGCACCACGTCTATGTCAGGTTACCTCTTGTTTATTGGCTGTCCTTACGGCAGCGTAGGGGCTACACTATCTTCATAATTACTGCCGATCACGGACTCGATTCTCTGCATCTCAGGAAACATCTCTATTCCTTTCGATGGGACTTCTCTGTGAGGGCTCAATTCTGCTAGGCTGGAAATTTCACCTTCAGCTCTGCGTGGAATCCTACAGCATTCTCAGGAAAACTCTCTGTCTGACATCATAGCACTGACGTTTCATCTCCCTCACTCGAACCACCGGCTAACTACCGAAGCAGGAAAACGAAAAGACGAGAGCACCGATACGGCGCTCATCCCATTATATTCTTCGTTTGAGCTCCCCCCTTTTTCGGAGTCCCCTTTTGCACATGACCTATATCTTTTCTCCTCTTGGGCTAATCTCTTGCTCTCTCCTTTGCTGTTATGCTCTTGTATTCACGGAATTCGCGTCGACGTATATCTTCCGCATAAGCTATTGCCGCTGCGTAACCTGGACATGTGTAGTTGTATACCTTCTATGAATTGTTACTTAATATCTATCTGGTGACTCACAGTCATTTTATACAGCTTAAGTGAGGCTTGAAATAAGTTAAATTATTCCTCTTTTAAGACATTCTCTAATTTGATCTTAATATGATCACAATAGATTAAATACATGGTACATAAAATTAATGCGCGAAGAAGTTTCACTTTAATTTCAGCTGATGTGCAGCTATTTCTCTTTGTCTGTGTAGTTTAGTATGTTAGATTCTGAATGAATGATTTCTTTGTAAGATTCCTTCATTCAGGATCTAACAATATGGCCATTATCAGATTAATATCCACTGTTCATAAAATAGGAGAAAATGTAAAAGAGAGTGAAACCAAACTGTCAATGTTTTTGGTCATCATTATTTTCTTCGGATATTGCATTGAATCCCTTTCTGAAGAAAAGATTGATTGATTGAGCAAAGAGGTGTAACACGGAACTGATCTGCAAAGATAGACTAATCAGAACTTTTCATGGTTTGATTTAATACAATGAAAACAGCACAGTTACATAATTAAACATAGGTTTAATGGTTTCAGTATTTCATCTCTATCACAGAGACATCATATGGGATATATTATATTATAAAAAATTGTAATAACACACATAAAAACACACCAACTATAAGTGGAAGAATTTAGACTGGAAGCATAAAGTCCTAATAAAAGTGTTCTCTGTGGGTGCTTAATAGCCAGCCTTGGCTGTTGGTTAGGAAGTCTAAGAATTACTGTTTCCAAAATCTTTGGAAATATCATACAACCATATTTATTTGGATTTGGTTGGTCTTGTAAATCTACTGCTGATTAAAAAAAATAAATAAATAAAGTTTGTTTTTGCTGCAACACAGTATAGCACCTGTTTTTCCATTTCTGTGCAAGATACTCGAGGTTAGCTAGATCTGACTGATCATTGTTCTGGCATAGAAATATATTTCTTGCATTCTTCAAGGTGGATGTTAGTAGATCTTCCAGTTTGTCTATAAAATGGCAAGTTGGAAAAATAAAGAACCTTATACACACCTGGAACAGAGAGGGAGGGACTTGATCTCTAGAAGATCAGATAAGGACAACTAGCTTCATATGAGGGTCGGAAGTGGTGCAGAGATTATAATACTTTAAAGTTTAGTTTTGGCTCAATTTTCGGAGGTGTCCCAGATATAGGGAATAGTAAGAGAATTACTATAATCTGTGTGATGAAAGGTTGTAATCATTGGTGAAAACAGTGAGGGGTAGACTGTTTCAAAGAACAGAAGGTATAAGGAACAGAGTTGGCAGGAGGAAAATTATATTGTTAATCTTTGGATAGGAAGGTAGAGCAAATAAGAGTTTAGATATTGAGTGGAGTCTGATTGGAACAGAGGGTGGAGACTCAATAAGGGTTTTTATCACACCATATTGTTGGGAGGGGATGAATAAGATAAGGACACCTAGCTTCATATGAGGGCCAAAAGCAGTGCAGAGATTATAATAAAGTTTAGTTTTGGCTCAAATTTCTGAGGTTTTCTGAAATTTGTGTGTGTATCTATAAGTGTAGGTAGGTTTTCTGCAAACTGAGAGTGTCACTGGGAAGACATGTGATTAGTGTCTAGAAAAGACAGATTATTTCTGTTTTCTCTTTTATAGTGAACTGGATTCTAGATTGAGGTGGAGGAGAAAAGAGTCTAATGAATCTGAGCTGTCTGGACAAATAATGGATGAAGAATATCAACACAAATTTGTGATGAGTAGACCAAATATCTCTGTGTTTAAAGGCTAAGATTTTAGCCTTTAAACACAGAGATATTAAATAAAATTAATATTTTAGCCTCATTAAGTTGACAAATTAGTAAGGACTTGTCAGCTTGTATTTAAATATAATGAGCTTTGGAAGACAGGTCTCTTTAATCTTATAGTGAGCAGGAATCGTTAACCTTTACAGCATATCTTAAGGAAGCTACCAGTTTATGCACCCTGCAAATTTAACTAAAAGTTTGCTATGATAGTTCTGTTGTTTAGAAATAGGCTTTCGATAAAGCTCAGAGATATAATGAATTTTAATCAGCCCCATACAAGAAAGGTCCCAAGACCTGTGACATGACAGTAACATATATGGGAAAGTGATTAGAAAGAGGAAAGGAATTTGTTGATATTTCTTGAGGACCTGAGGTTGTAATCATTGGTGAAAACAGTGAGGGATTGTCTGTTTCAAAGAACAGAGGTATAAGGAATGAAAGTGGAGAATGAAAAGGTTTGAAGTTGAATTGTATATGGGTGTTGACCAGCAGCTGCTTCTTCATACATGATTAGAGGAAAGTGGAGGGATGGTAGTCATCAGTTCATTGGAGTAGTTCAAATGAAAATACCTATAGAAAAGACAAAATGCAGCAACAGAGCATCTATGGAAAATCAACTGGAAGGAGTCAGGTGAAGAAGGTGCTGCCAGGAATAGTTTCCTTCTGAATACTATAGCATTCTAAGGGAGGCCTAAAGCACACAATCCCAATATGAGAACAGTGTTCTAAGGTTGGATGAATTTAAGTTTGATAAAGTATTAGGAGTTGATTAAGGGAGAAATACTTTTTAGAACAAAACAGAATACCAAGCTGCTGCTTTTTTTTTTTTTTTTTGCTTTTTTTTTGAGGCTGAAGAGATTATGGACATGTACTCATACCAGCATATGTTAGAGTTAAGCCAAGAAGCAAAAACTTACCTTGTTTGGTAAACAACTGATTATTTTCAAAAAGTGAGAGAAAGTAAGGCATAGTCTTTCTTCCTGGAAATAAGACAGGATTGTGTTTTATTGGCATTAAAATTGACCAGGTTAACCTCACTCCACTTGAGAATAGCAAGAAGATCAGTATTTAAGGCACTGGCTAAAGATTTGTTGCATGAATTACCTGAGTTGTTACAAGTTTTTGAAAATAAAAATGAGAAACAAACAGTGGAGGGTACATCAGCAAAACTACAGGTGTCAAAGTGAAAAAGAGAGAAAGAGTAGATCATTGACATATATGAGGAAGAGTGTAAGCGAAAGCACAGCGCCTTGAGCTATATCAGGTTGAAAAATGTGATGAAAGGAAATGATCCACAGTGAACAACTGGTGAGGAAGCTGGCAATCTATTCACTGAGGGAGGGAGGAATACCATAAGATGATAGCTAGGTAAGATTACATATGCCTTTGAAATATTAAGAACAACCACTTGTGTGTCTTTGAACTTTTCCGTGACTTTGCATCGAGAGGTGGGTAATGTTGGCTAGATCTGCTGTGGAATGATAATGGCAGAATCCATATTTGTAATCACTGAGTAATTGGTGAGTCTCCAAGTAGCGAAGCACTTGGCTGTTAAAGACTTTTTCATTATTTTTGAGAATACTGAGGTCAGAGCAATAGGGAAATAGTTTGATGGTTGACTTTTATCTACTTTTTTGAGGAAACAGATTGGATAAAAGCTTGCTTCCGAGCTGTTGGATAGATGATGATGAATGTGACAGTTTTAAGAGCGAATATATGATGGATGTTTTTCTGTAGCACAAGCTTTTAGTACATCTGGAGAAATACCATCAGGGCCAGGATACTTATTGGTATTAAGGCTACTGAGTATTTCTCTGCTGTCCAGCTGGAAAAATTTCAGAGGAGGCATACAGTATTTGTGGAGGATTGTTTGTGGGATGGTGGAAAGAAATCTGTCATTGTCGTCTGTACAACAGTTGGGGCAAAAAACTGATACCAAGAAATCTTCCTTTTCATTATGAGATATTACCATAGTACCATTAGGATATGTGAGAGGTTGAAACATGGTAGGACAGCAGTTGTATATCCATTACCTTAGCAAGGGACCAGAAAACTCCACTGCCATTTGGACAAGAGAAGGTTAGTTTATTTAGCCCTTACAAAATTGACTGGATTTGTTGTTGGTTTTTTGCAGCTGATACAAGCTGTAGTGTAAAGTGAATAAGAACTGGAGCTTTAACTTCAGAAATTGAATATATGCTGATTTTTGCTTGGAACCAGTATTTGGATAAGGGTTGAGGATTTTGAGTGGAATAGGGAATAAAAGCACTCATCCCAACAACAGTAAATTCTGTTATTAGATCAGAGCAGATGCTAAGATCAGAAGAGTAGAAGCAGACCAGGCCATGAAAACTAGGCATAGAAGTCCTAAGAGCCATCCCAAATGCCGCCATTGTAGTGCCACAGGATATGGAGCTGAGAATGACTGGGAGAAAGTAAATCGGTGGAAAGGAAGACATGGACAAGGTTATGGTCAGACTTCCCAAGAGGAGAGCTACTAGTTTTGCCATTAAGCTAGTGGCTTAAATGTCGAAACTAGTCTCCTTCTTTCAATTCCAGATAATAATTCTAGTAGCCTGTTATGGGGCTATCCTTAGCCTTCTAAGATGTACCTGTCCCGAGGATAAGGTGGCTAGCCCTATGCCTCCTGGTATTTATTATGTCTGTAGATGCGTGTGTTCACGGGGCCAGTTTGCCTTCTTGAGGGAGGAAAAATCCCAGATAAACTGGGGAGAAACCCTGCTGTCCAGCCCAAGACTGGCCAACTTGGCTATGTCTGAGAATGATCCTTAAGATCATCATGTCGACGACGGAATCGGACCCAGGACACTCTCTTTCCCAGGCATATGGTTGCGAAGCTCATAGCCACTCGGCTAACTGTGTGGATGCAAAACTAGTAGGTTTATTAAATAATTATTATGACCTATAAACCCAGTGTTAGTTATTTTTTATTACATTAGTTTTTTGGTAAAAAAATCAACATACTCATCATCAGTGGTGTATTTGGAGGAAGAGAAGATTTGATTAAGAACAGGCCAGGGTATTGTGAGAATAGCAAGGATTATTTGGACAAGGTTATGGTCAGTAATGATTTAACAAGTTGTTATGTGAACAATTTGTTAAATCATTACTGATAGCAAATATTTATTTTAGAAATTATGGACTTTACATATCAAGGTCATCATCTGGAGTATATACAAGGACAAGCTGAGTTACATTTCACACAGTAAGCTAAAGAAACAATGATTTGATCACTGGTTATTCTACTGGCATGATCTCTAGTGAAAAAAAAAAAAATAATAATAATACAAATAAGAATTATTTAGAAACTACATCAAAGCTAAATTCTATTTTAGATAACATGAGAGAAACATTCTTTCTTATAGATAGTTTTCTTATAGTAACAAAGATGTTCTATTTTTAACATTGCAATTGTTATTTAGATTTAGGATTCGGGATTATCTACAGTCCTGTTTATAGTTAACTCTTAGGGAGAAAGGTTCTGTGAGTAGAATATGTGCCTTCCATATGCTTGGGATTTTTAGATCATCATTATTGTTCAGATTGGGGTGGTTGATAAGATCTCAACCACCTTAAATTTGCATTCATACCATGTTTTGGTGTAATGTAAACAACTGGTGCTTTTCCAGTCAGTTCTATGTAAAGTATTCAGGGCATGATTAGAAAGGCCATCTTCACCATAGTTATTATATTTAATGTGTCATTTATGTTCCTTTTGTCTGATAGGAATTGTGCATCCTGTTTTCCCTATATATGGTCGATTACAGGTGCAATAAGCACGGTATACCCCAGGGTGGGCTAGCAGAGGGAGTGGGTCTTTGGATGAGTTGAGTAAGTTTTTTAATTTTGCAGGAGGTTTAAAGGTGGCTTTGAGGTTGTATTTCTGTAGTATTCTGTTTATTTTATCTGATGCTCCTTTAATGAAAGGAATGGTTGTAGTTTTATTGTAGTCTGGTTTGTCTTTGTTTTTTATTCAGGTCTTGTAGAGAATTTTGTTAATAGTGTTTTGGCTGTAACCATTTTTTAGAAAAGTATTGCTGATAACTTTAAATTCATCTTTCAGCACTTGTTCATTGGAGCATATCTTCAAAGCTCTGTTTTTTAGCGTATTAATGACACCTAGTTTTTGTGTTGGGTGGTGGTAGGAGTTTATGTGTATATATTGGCCAGTATGTGTTGTGTCTGGTAAACAGTGAAGGAAAGACTGCCAGAAGGAAGACGTTGACAAGTGTATCTAGAAACGGAAGTATGTTCTGTTTTTCAATCTCAATTGTGAACCTTGTTTATGTTTGTGTTGTTTGTTTAGGTGGCCGAGGAAAGTGTCTAGTGTCTGGCGACCATGGGGCCAGATTGCAAAAACATTGTCAGTGTATCTAAGCCAGACTTTGGGTTTTAAAGGAGAGGGATCTAGAGTATGTTGCTCAAAATGTTCCATAGAAAAGTTAGCAATGGGGGGGGGGATAATGGCAAGCCTATGGCTGTGCCTTCTTTTTTGTAGGTAGAAAGCGTTTTGCCACAAAATAACCCAGAACGTAATACATGTGCAAGGAGCACCATGATATCTGGAAGGAATTTGTTCTTTCAATCCTTCTGTAAAAGGATTGTGTCATTGATTGGGACATTTGTAAAGAGGGCAGAGACATCAAAACTGATGTCTCCAAAGCCATTATTATTGTTCAGATTGGGGTGGTTGATAAGAATCTTACAGGCTTCCTTAAATTTGCATTCATACCATGTTTTGGTGTGATGTAAACTGCTGGTGCTTCTCCAGTCAATTCTATGTAAAGTATTCAGGGCATGATCAGTAAAGGCCAGCTTCACCATAATTATTATATTTGTTGTGTCATTTATGTTCCTTTTGTCTGATAGGAATTGTGCATCCTGTTTCCCCTATATATGGTAGATTACAGGTGCAATAAATACGGTGTACTCCAGGGTAGGCCATCAGAGGGGGGTGGATCTTTGGATGAGTTGAGTAAGCCTTTTAATTTTGCAGGAGGTTTAAAGGTGGCTTTCAGGTTGTATTTCTGTAGTATTCTGTTTATTTTTTCTGATGTCCCTTTAATATAAGGAATGGTTATAGTTTTATTGTAGTCACACAGCATTAGACACACATTGTTATTATACATAAATGTTTAAAGATCTCCAACTAAAGGTAAGGATTTAAGGCTGTTCAGAAGCAATGGCTACATCTTTGATAATATTGTGGAGGTCTGCTGGTTCTCATTATGTTTCATTTGAGCATCTCTTAAGGGATAGTTCAGCGAGATTGGCGATTTTGCAGTAAAAACTCTTTCCTGTCGTTTCTATCGTGATTGTTCTCTTTCAGTAAGTTATTTTCATCCGTATTGTCCTAGTTGTAAAGAATGCGATTTGTTTATCGAAGGATATTTTGTAAAGAAAATTGACCTGCGTTTATAATATTCAAGAGGTGTGGTTATTACTATTATTATGTGACACTCCAGGGAGTTCAAAGACTCATCGAGGGAGAGTGTACCAACAACATCGAACGATTGGTTCCCTTCCAACTACTAACTGTGCTCAAACTAGCTTAACTTTTTGCGAGCCATTAGTAGTAGAGGCTCTACCAATCGACCAACCTTTTCTGCCTAATGTTCATGACTTTTCTCGTTCTTTATGTTATGGTTCAGTCTGAGCCGTAGCACTTGGAGTAGATAATCTCTCTCTGAGGAGTAGAATGCTAGAATGAAAATATATCTGAAATGATATGCGAGCGCCTAAATTCTTAATTGCTGGGTCGTTTATTAAGTGCATGATCAGATACGATGCTTTTCTGGCATGATCAAGTGAAAGAAAGTTCGAACCAACAAAATATTTTCTTTTGTATTATGGAAGTGGTTTCTCTTCGGGATTTGTCTCGTTCATTATTGTAGTCTGGTTTATCTTTGTTTTTTATTGAGATCTTGTAGAGAATTTTGTTAAGAGTGTTTTGGCTGTAACCATTTTTTAAAAATGGTTACAGCCAAAATTTAAAAAATTTAAAGTTATTGCTGATAACTTTAAATTCGTCTTTCAGCACTTGTTTATTGGAGCAGATCTTCAAAGCCCCGTTTTTTAAAGTATAAATGACACCTAGTTTTTGTGTTGGGTGGTGGTAGGAGTTTATGTGTATATATTGGCCAGTATGTGTCAGTTTCCAGTAAACAGTGAAGGAAAGACTGCCAGAAGGAAGACATGTGACAAGTGTATCTAGAAACGGAAGCGTGTTCTGTTTTTCAATCTCAGTTGTGAACTGTTTGTGTTGGTTGTTTGTTCGTTTGCGCTGAAAGTTATTTAAAGTTATCAGCAATACTTTTCTAAAAAATGGCTACAGTCAAAACACTCTTGACAAAATTCTCTACAAGACCTCAATAAAAAACAAAGATAAACCAGACTACAATAAAACTATAACCATTCCTTACATTAATGGGAAATCAGATAAAATAAAGATTAATACAGAAATACAACCTCAAAGCCACCTTTAAACCTCCTGCAAAATTAAAAAGCTTACTCAACTCATCCAAAGTGGGTCTTTGGATGAGTTGAGTAAGCTTTTTAATTTTGCAGGAGGTTTAAAGGTGGCTTTGAGGTTGTATTTCTGTATTAATCTTTATTTTATCTGATTTCCCATTAATGACCCACTCCCTCCGCTGGCCCACCCTGGAGTATACTGTATTTATTGCACCTGTAATCTACCATATATAGGGGAAACAGGATGCATTATTCCCATCAGACAAAGGAACATAAACAACACATTAAATATAATAACTATGGTGAAGCTGGCCTTTCTGATTATGCCTTGTAATGTTAAAAATAGGACATCATTGTTATAGTAGGAAAACTATCTATAAGAAGGAATATCTCTCTTGTGGTATCCTAAATAGAATTTAGCTTTGATGTAGTTTCTAAATAATTAATTAATTTGTAATTTTATCTGTTTTTTTTTTTTTTTTCACTAGAGGTCATGCCAGTAGAATAACCGGTGATCAAGTCATTGTTTCTTTAGTTTACTGTGTGAAATGTAACTCAGCTTGTCCTTGTATATTTGTATATACTCCAGATTAGCGTTTCCCAAACTTTTCCTAGCGGAACACTCTTCACAAATCCTGAAATTTTCACGGAACACCTTGGTTATTTTGTAATGTATTAATTAATAATTAATTGTTAATTTAGCTGATTTTTTATTAATTAATAATTGATCAGATGTTAATTAATATTTAATTTGACATATGCCATTCTGATCACCAAAATTTTATAATATTATAAGTACTTACGAGTGAATGCAGACTTTTTCTCCTGTGTGCTGGTAGTTTTCTCCTCCTTTTATACATCCTGGAGATCACGTTGTAGGCTGGTGGTGGATGACTCACTATCTGTTGCATCACAAACACCTTCAATAAGAGATTTCTTAATACCAAAATTAAACAAAGTCCCTTGTCTCTTATTCATATTATAAAATTTAAATCTGCAGGCCTATTACTTTTTAAAAATCACAGCACTACGTTTTTCGAAACATTCACCCTTCAATACAAACTTGCGAAAAAAGTATTCACTATTACTAGATTTGAGAACCGGATACAGACTTCCTTGCCGATTAATCACTAACATTTGCAACACAGATGTTATTTTTTTCAGTTTTGAGAACAGAGGATATGCCGCTCATTGTAATTGGCTTGCAGGCAATTTTTATGATCAGTTATGAACAGCGGTATTCCCTTTCCCGATTGTTCAGAGATTTCGATGTGTGAAAATGAACGATAATTCATGAATATTTCCATTTTAAAAATATGCTGCTTGGTCACTGACATTTGCTACACAGATGTCATTTCCTTCAGCTTTGAGAACAAAGGATATGCCACCCATTGTTATAATCTGCTTGCAGGCAGTTTTTATGACCAGTCATAAACAGCGGTATTCCCTTTCTCAAATATCGAAAGGTTTCGATGTGTGAAAATTAACGATACTCAGATGTTATTAGGCATTCTGGGTCTGAGCTTTTTGACATATTCACGAATATTATTCTCTTCAGAATATTTCCAGTATGAAATATTTATTCATGAAAAAATGCTTAAACAACTAAAATGACATATTCCAGGAGAACTTCTTGCGAAACACTTATTCACCTTCCGCGGAACACAGTTTGGCAAACCCTGCTCCAGATGATGACCTTAATACGAATGTCGAATAGTTATTTATAACACAGTTGTAAAGTCCATAATTTCTAAAATGAATTGCGGAGTTTGAAATCGCTCAGCAAAATTTCTCATTGTTAGAGTAATTAGACTGTGTGATCAACTTTCTGATGCAAATAGGTTAGTGAAATCATTGGAGTTAGGAGAATGGTACTCGTAGATGCAGCGAATGAAGACAGAGAAATGAGGTAAGGAAATCTTTAGCCAAAGTAGATCATATAACAGGATTCCACATCCAGTAATTTTTGGCATGGAATCTCAGACCTGACAAATGCTTAAATCTTGCCTTTCCTATGAAAGGCATCTTGTAATGATTTCCTCATTACAAGGTGAGATTTAGTAGATGCTAGTTATGGTGTTCAGTGATGAGTAACATATCAGGCTTGAATGTTTGTAGATGCACACATTATTGATAATAGAATTAAAACCTTGGATTGTGTAAAGTTAATCTGTAAGTAGTTTTTTTTTATTGCATGGAATTCTGATATTTTGTTGGACAATTCTTCTCCCTACCCCACCCCACACACACAAACTACTATACTTGGACTTCCTCCATGCACAACCTGCCAAAGTAAGCAGCAGCAGGGTTTGCTGATTGGGAAGCCTCCTGAAAAGTTACATATGTTTAAAGACTGAGGATATTTTTGCCTCGTTAGTTAACAAATTAGTAAGGGCTTGCCACCTTGTATTTAAAGCTGGCAAGCTGGTGACATAGTGTGTAAATGGTGGTAATGGTGTTGTGTCTCAATGGAGGATATAAACAGTGGTTTATGTGGAGTAGAGTGCCCACTGCAATGAGTCCTTAGGCTTGTTAGAGTCATGTAATTATAATAATCAGAATGCAAGAGATATTCTTTAAGTTGGTGTTAAGGTTTATATTCATGACTGTAGTTTTTTGAGAGAATTACAACTACTAATGTTAACTACAATAAAGTCAATTAATATTTCTCTAATATTTTGGCAAAGTCAGATTGCTATCATCAGGGAACACGTGCATGCACAACATGATATGTGCACGCTTGCACTACACTAAGTAATGAGGCTGTAGCACAGCAACCAAACTAAGTCCAAAGTTCTAAATAGTGCCCCTAGTGGGTTAAAAAGGGTGTCTTTGGCTATTGGGCTGAAGTATGGAAGATGAGAGCTTCCCAAATTTGGAGCTGTTTAATGCAATCAACTAATTGATTCCTAAATGTTATTAATTCAATATTAATGTGATGTGACTCGCATGCTATTTTTGTCAGATATGCCAAGTTTACTAAAAGAAATACCATTATTTAAATATAGTCGGATCATCATTCATTTTATAAAATTATTTTCTTTTTCTTTTCTTTTTTTTTTTTTTATGATGGCCTCATACCTGATAGGTCACAAGACCTATAACACAACAGTGCCTTGTATCGGTAAGCGATTAACACATTCATGTTGGGATGATCGGACTTCTCTTGCTGCCACCCTAAACTCTAAACTAATCTGGCAATGTGAGAGAAAACACTGTCCCATGCCAGTTTTGTGCTTGCATATCAGCAGATGTACCATTTATCATGGCAGTTCTTTGATTGTAACTAAATCTGCTCAGAATGTGTGTGTGTGGGGGGGGGGGTGTGTTTATTTTAGTATATGTCCGAAAACTAATCAAGGAGAAAGCTATATTTGATTGGTATATTTGAATTACTAAAAGCTTTAAATATGTGAACCATCGTTACTGAGTCATGTGAGAAAGAACATGTGTGAATAGAAATACTTTCATTATGTCAAATTAATTATTAATAATTAACATTTGTTGGGTGAAGTGAATAACATTTGATCCTATAAACTCTATAGATGTATATGTGCAGTCTTCTTCTTCCTAACATGGATTTTAGGCTAGGTGGCCTGTTCCAGTCTCATGCCATCTCTTTCTTGTTCTTCAGATTATTCATTTTTTACTTATTTCATATCTGTATAATATTTTTGGTAGTCTGCTGTTGTCCATTCAATTTAAATGTTCGATCCATTTTTGTTTATATTGTCTTATGTAGTAATTAATTGGTTTTATATTCAGGGCCTGTAAAATTTCTTCATTTGTTTTATGGTCCCACTTGGTATATCCAGCTGTTTTTCTGAGAAATTTCATTTCTGCTGTTTGAATTCTTTTTTCATCTTTCTTGTTGATGGTCCACGTTTCACTTCTGTATAGTAAAGTTGGTTTTGACAAGACATGATATAGTCTGATTCTGGTGTGTTTTTGTACTAGGGATGGCTTAAATATATTATTTATTATGCCATTTACTTTGACAAAGTTTAATATTTTGGTGCCTATGTCTTTTTCTTCTTCATATGATAAATCACATCCCAAGTATTTAAAAGTATTTGAAATCTAATATTTTATTATCTATCACTGTTTTACTTCTTATTAGATTTTCTCCTGTGAGTGCCATTATTTTTGTTTTTTCTTTAGATATTTTCATATTATATTGTTTTGAGATATCATCTAACGATTTTAACGATCTTTGTACATCATCTTCTGATGTAGCTAATACTGTTTGATCATCTACAAATAGTAGTGTATCTATCTTCATTTCTGGGGTTATCTGGGTTATACTGTTTTCAGATTATTATAATTTTATACTGATGTACCCTCTCACTTTTGGTGAGAGGGGTACATCTTTGTCATACTCCTCTTGATATATCTTTCCATTCTAAGATGCATTCTAATTTAACTGCAATTTTATTTCCTGTATATATTTCTTGAATGGATTGTAAAGGTTGGTTTGGTATATTTAAATCAGTTAATGCAGGGTGTCCACAAATGTTTACCCTGATTATAATATATTATAATTCTTCAGTGGATACTTGAAATGGAACACAAAGTTCAATGCATAACATATAGAAAAAAAAGTCACAAGACCAATGAGGAGGGGGGGGGGGGGGCTCCGTCCTGTTGAAAGATAACATTTGGTTGCATCTCCTGTAGCAGGGGGGGGCACAATTATTGAGCATGTCTAAGTGCACATTTCCATTAATTCCTTTTTCAAGAAAGAAGAAAGGGCCAATCACTCTATGATGCATTAGTCCACACCACACATTGAGTTTTGGACTAGCTCGAATGTGTTCTCTTATGGCATGTGGGTTTTCAGATCCCCAGATCCTTACATCATGTCTGTTGACTACTCCACTCACATGAAATGTTGCCTCATCAGAGAAACAAACACGCTGCAAAAAATCATTATCCTCATCGATGCGGTTCAAAATGTGGTTAGCAAATTCTTCACGCCTTGGACGATAATCTGGCTTTATCTCCTGGACAATTTGGACTTTGTACGCAAACAATATGAAACATTTGCATACCACTTTGTGGACTGTACTCCTTGGCATTTAAAGTTCTAGTGAAGCTCTTCTGATTGACTTCTGCGGTGACCGGGTGAAGCCAGTTTGAACTGCCTCAACTGTCTCCTTGGAAACCGATTATCTGCCACTGCTTGTACCCTTCTGAACTGAACCTGTTTCTAAACACTTTGTCTTCATTGACTTAATGAGCTTGACATCAGGTGGGGGTCTTTCCATACTGTGCCCTAAATATTTGTTGCACTGTAACTGGAGATTTTGTTTCTGCTAGCCACAGAACACATTGGTCTTTTTCCTGTACAGAAGCCATTTTTAAGGAAAATCAGCAGCAGCGCTGCTGGTGGCAAAAGCAGTATACTGAAGATACCAGTATGGAAACTTTATGAGTGCCCAAGTTTACCCACAACAAAATTTATTCAGTTAGTTTCATTGTTAAAATATTATAGCCAGTTAAAATCAGGATAAACATTTGTGGACACCCTGTATTTTAAACAATTTTTGTCAACTAATTTTCACAAAGGCTTTTTCATAATCAATAAAGGTCATGTGTGTTTCTTTTCGAAATTAAATTCTCTTCTCTTTTCTATTAATAATTTTAGAGTAAAAATTTGATCTACGCAATATCGACCTTTTCGGAAACTGTTTTGTTCTTCTCGTGGTTTGTTTTCTACAATACTGTTTAGCTTCTCTTTTAATATTCCTGCATATATTTTATATCCTGTATTTAGCAGTCTAATTCCCTTATAATGATTACAACTGTTTTTATTTTTTTTTTTATAGATTGGGATAGATAACCCAGTGTTTTTTTTCCAAGAGTTAAATGAGTTTTTCCAGATATCCAAACCATATTAAAATTTTTCAGGAGTCTTTCATTAAATTTTTCACCTGCATTTTTGTATAGTTCATCATCATCGTCATCATCAAATTCCAGATATGTAACCTCAAGGGGTGTACAGGATATGATAGTACTACATGTAAAACTTACATCATTACTAACTGCCTATCTATAATTTTCCTCCAAATCAATCTGTTACCTGTCAAGACTCCAACATTATCAAATCTTATATTTCTATCTTCTAAGGCATTTTTGCTGTATCAATCCACCTATATCTTGGTCTTCCTCTGGATCTTTTTTCCTGCCAACCTGGCAAAGAACTTGTTTTGCTGATCTTTCCTCTCTCATTCTATTTAAGTGATCACACCACCTGAGATTAGCTCTGCTAATACATTACTGGATGCTAACAATGTCAAGCTCTTTACTGATATCCTCATTTTTAATATCATATTACCACTGATGCATCTGTTCACGCCACTAATCTTTCTCAGGACTTATATCTATAGTCTCTAGTCCTTGGTCGAGTGTTTTATTTCTAACCCATCTTCTCAGATCTATAAGTTAAAATTGGTTTGAACACTGTCTTGTATACAGCTAATTTAGTGTTTTGACTACTCTTATTCCATATAAATTTATGCAGTTGACTTCCTACCAAAGCAGCTTTATTGATTTCCATACTTAATTTACCATCTTCACTAAAATTATTGCTTAAGTAGCTAATTTAGGTTCTCCATTCACAATGCAGTTGATATTTTTTTCAATGCTTCTGCCTATTTTCATTGACTTTGTCTTGTTATTGCTGACCTTCATACCATATCTATTACAACAGTTATTTAATTTAGTCAGGAAATCTTGCACACTTGTAGCAGATTTACTTAGAAGTATAACATCATCCACATAATGCAAAGAGCTGACATTAACATCTCCAGTTTTGGTATCCAGTTTAATACCACTTTCCTTCATAATGTGATCCATATAGATGATAAATAACAGAGGAGATAATATACATTCTTTTCTGACACCAGATTTAGCATAAAATCATCTTCCTGTACTTCCTTCAATTCTAAATCTGATTTACAACCCAAATAAAGACTAAGTATTGCTTGATATAATGTTCCCTGACACCATACAACTGTAACATTTTGAATATCTTTTCTCTTGCACCTTGTCATATAACTTTTCCAGATTTACAAAACTTAAATACAGATCTTTGTTATAATGTGAAAATTTGATCCTGACAGCTGCAATTTGGCCTGAATCCAGCTTGTTTTTTGACAAGCTTCCCTTCCAAAATTCTTCTCAACCTTTTCTCAAGTATACTTGCATAAATTTTGCCAGGAACACTCAGTAGGGAAATATCTCTGTAATTCTCATTTTCAGTTTTATTTCCTTTTTATATATGGATACTATCAGAACTCTTCTCCAGTCATCTGGAATTCGTCCCTCTGTTCAGGCCTTCTGAACTGTGCAGTGCAGCCATTGTAAGACTTTTATACCTCCATACTCGAGGATTTCTGGTCGAGTATCATCTACTTCCACTGCATTTCCACATTTCAGGCTTTTGATGGCTTTTTCTACTTCAAGCATGGATATGTATTCCTGATTGCATGCTTGGTCAGTATTTTTTACTACTGTGCTGTCATCAATGCGTGTTTAATTTAGTATTTTTTTAAGTAATTACTCCATACAACAAGAATATATTTTTCACCAGTTTTCGTATCACCTTTATCATCTCTAATTCCTTTCACAGCACTCTTTCCTCTATTTCTGGGATTTTTCCACAGCCTCCAGAATATTGCCACCTTCTTGATATTTATTTTCTATGTTCTTGCCAAAATCTTCCTATGACTTATGTTTAGTTAGTTTTAGACAGTGTTTACTTGTTTTAGACAATGTTTAGCTTTCTTACATTTGTTTCTGTATTCTCTGAGAGCACCAGCTGACTTATTTGCCAGGAACTTTTTGATATACTTTTTTCTTTCCCTTCACTGCCTCTTTAACTTCCTGTGTCCACCATGGAGTCCTGATTTTTCTATCCTTGCAGACAACCTCACCACATGTCTCTCTGGCTGAATCAATCAGGGTTTTCTTCAAGGCTTGCCACTGAATATCCAAGGTTTGGTTCCTGTTCTCAAACTCTCATTTTTCTTCAATAATCTTTGTGTTCAATTCACATCTGAGAGCTGCTCAACTTTTATTCCCTTTAAAACTTTCTTAAATGTTATTCTTTTCAATATGAAATTCAATTTTATCCTGCTCAAGACTAAATAGTGATTGCTTCCAATTTCAAATCCTCTGTACACTCTGGTGTCCTACACCAGGGAGAAAACACCACTATCAACAATAACATAGTCAATGAGACTTTTCTTATTCCTTGCCTCTTCTCTCTATGTGAATTTGTGCACATTTTTATGTTGGAACATGGTGTTAGTAATAACCAGTCCATGTCCTGAGCAGAAATCCAACAGGTATTTGTTATTATTATTAGCTTTGCTCTTTTCTCCAAATTTTTCCAAAATATTTTTGTATGTCTGACAATCATTTCCTACTCTGCTATTCAGATCCCCAACAAGGACCGACTTTTCCTTTTTCATTGTGTCAGTTGCTTTTTCTAAAGCATCAAAAAATTCCTCCACTCCTCCCCTTCTACCTAAGTAGAACCTTAATAAGTCTCATTATCCAGTTCCCCATTCTCATATTTTCCCACATCACTCTACTTGAGACTGCCTGCCATTCAAGAAGATTAGCCTCGTATTTTGTGTTGAATACTATGGCTACTCCTTTTTTTTCCTTGATTGTCATTGACTGAATATAACATTTTGTATTTATTGCTCAGAAAGATCTCACCAGTTTTTGTCTTTTTTGTTTCAGTCACCCACTTTTAAGTCGATCTGGTACTTATCTAATTCCTCAGCTAACCGTTATTTCTTTGCAATTCTGGCTTCTTATATTTATATTACCGATCTTGAACTCTAGTGATGTTGAGTTGGGGTGTGTTTCCGGATTTGTTCCAGTAGTTGACTTTTCGGTGTTTGCCCTGGTTCTCTGGCGAAAACAACAGGGGCCTTATTTAACCAGACAACGCCCCAGCTGGCATGAAATTTTTTCATTGTACTATCATTTTATATTTTGGTTTAAGCTGATAAGAATACAATTTGGTTGGCTAAATCCCAATTTGCCAGCCCATCCTTGTTCAGTATGTTTTGTGAGAATTTGTTTCAAATTTTCCCATTCCTCTTCTATGTCACTTGATTCATGTAGTTTCTGCTTTTGAGTTTGTGCATTTTTGTTATTGTTGTCTAACATGGGGATCCTGTAATGAAGAAACTTTGTAACTCCGTTTATAAGAATTTTCAATGTTATGTATTTTTAGCCAGTTTGGTTTAAATCGTATTTTTTCTGATACCATATAATGATCAGAATTTAATTCAAAGCCTCGATATGCTCTTATGTCTAAATTAACTCCACTAATTTAAAATTTGCGATAATGTAGTCAATTACTGATTTGCATCCTCTGGCTGACCAAGTATATTTATGTATTTCCTCGTGTTTAAACACCGAATTGATTATTCACATATTATTATAAATGACAAAATTTCACAGTCTGTGACCATTTTGATTAGATGTATCTGAGCCAAATTTACCTGTGCTTGTTTTGTATTTTTTGTTTTCTATTCTGGCATTTAAATCTCCTGCTAGTAGTAAATAGTCAGTTTTGTTTGTAGTTTTGTAGCTCAGTAAATAACTGTTTCGAGGGGCAAATCCAATGAACTAATAATGTTGCTTAGGTGATTAATTTAGGCATTGCAGGAATGCATGTAGCTTGATGGAACAGCAGATCAGCTTGTAAAATTGTTGTGCTTGTTATGTGCATTTATTTCTCTGTTTTGTTTATATTTCTCTTGGTTACTTAAGAATTTTCTTTTGTTCACTGATCAACAGTATACACTTTTTACATAGTAATATATATACATAAATAATTTCTGATCATCATCAGAATTATCCATTCCTTCTCTCATCCTGCATTCATTACATTTATTTTTTTTATGTCAGCAACTCTTCTATCTTATCAATAAAAAAATATCTCACATAAGCAAGTATTTTGTTGTAGCTCAACTACTTTTAATAGTTCATGGAAGTAATTATTTTTATTCAGGAGTAGATAATTTTTGCTATATCTGTTCTTTCCGAAGACTGGAATAAAATGTTCCTATAGCATCAAAAAACACATCCACTTCCCATCCTGAACAGACACTACTGCAGACACACAAAAAATAAGTAGTAGTAGTATTGTTTCACTAAATATAGTACAGAGACATTTACAGTCTATGTACAATATTTGTCAACCGTTATCGTAGAGATAACTGGAATGACACTTCAGTGCCCCTCCCACGCCAGGTGTAATTAACTCTATATTTAAACCAAACCTAGTTCAAAAACAAACCAGGTTAAAAGTATACAATACATTAGCCTTATCGGTCTTAATGTATGGAAGCGAAATCTGAACAATGAAACAAAAAGACAAACAAAGATTAACAACAGCAGAAATGAAGTTTATGAGAAAAACTGCAAAGTATACCCTATTTGATCACAAAAGAAATGAAGATATTATGAAAGAATTAAACCAAGAACCAGTAATAGAAAAAATTAAAAAATATAAACATAAATGGATGGAACACGTTGAAAGAATGAAAACAGAAAGATTACCAAAACAAGCCTTAAAGTACAAGCCATTAGGGAAAAGAAAACCAGAATGTCCTCTTAAATGATTCAACGATGACTTCTAAGGCCGGAACAGGCCATGCTAGGCCTAAATCCTTGATACGTATGATGATGATCAAATATATACAGTAGTGTTTATTATTGGTTAGTTATAAGTTGCAGACAAATTTCTTTCCATCTCCTCATAAGTTGTTATTATTTTTTTTTAAATTATGCTATTGTGTTACACATATGGATGTCTATAGAGTTTAGATGACCAAATGTTATTTGCTTCATCCAACAACTTATAGGAAACACACATAATATCACAAATGTAATTATTAATAATTCGTTGCCAGTAATGAAAGTACAGGTAACCCTCATATAACATAGTACTTATGCAATGCAGTTTCGATATAACACGGTCTACAAATTGTAGTAACCCTTTATCGTTTTATATATTTTTCACCATGTGACTTAAAAATCAAATTTTATCTTCATTAAATTTGCATCTGCTGATATCGCACATGTAGTTATAAGTAGTGAATTTATATTAGGGAAAATACCCTTTAGCATGCATGTACGTCAATTGTTTACCGTATAAAGTGTTTATTGTTGAAAATTGTCTTTGTTTTCTGCCAGGAAAGCACATTAAAAATCATAAGTGTGTTAATCTCAAGCTGAGCACTTTATTTTCTAATGAGCTACATACATAATTAATATAATGCTTTTTTTATGTAAGAAAGTTATTTTTATAGTAATGACCACTAAAACTGCAATGAAAGGGAAAAAACCAACATTGAAAAGAAAATTCATTTCTCTTGAAAAAATAAAAATCTTGCATCGGTAGAAAAATGGAGAAAAACCAGGAGTTGTTATAAGAACTTTTAATTTAAATGAATCAATACAACTTGGCTCAGCATCCACTGGGGGTGGATGCTGAGCTAAGTCATATAATAAACATTGCACACATTTTTGCGATATGGTTGAAAACGAAATTAGTGAATTAATTGACGGGGAAACAGATTTAAATGAGATAGAACTGGTAGAATTAATAGATGATGTTGAACCAAATAGCGGGGAAAGTTCTGCCAAAGATTCTGATTGTGATGAATCTGTAAAAAAAAAATCCAGTTTAAAGAAATTAGCAGAAAGATTGGACTTGGCAAGAAAGTTAAGAAGTTATTTTACGGATAATGATCCCTCAATGGAGCTCTCTGGAATATTCATGAGACAATTGGATATTTGTTTAGCTCCATATTATGATCTTAATAAAAAATTGCAGCATAGTGGTAAGCAAGGTCTTATTACTGACTTCTTGATAACTAAATCAGCCGAAGTATGCAATGATGTCCAAGAGATTTCAGGTGATGACGATGTCCGGCTGCTTGTAAATAAAGAACATCTACGAAATGTTATATTTGAAGACAGTGATGACGATTAAAATATGCGCTTTATTTTATTTTGCCTGAAACATTTATGCATTATGTGCAATGAAGTTTACATACAATTTGTAATTTTTATTATTTTATACCATGTATTTGTTTCATACTTTATATGTTTTCTTAACTTACATGAATTAAATTAAATAAAAAAATAGTTTTGTTGGATATGTCATTGTGTTTATATAATTAAAAAAAAAAAAAAAAAAAACGATTTCGGAACATAACCCTACTTTTTCTATGTGATCTGAGTATCGCATAATGCCATTTATATAACGTGGCATTTCTATGGAACCTAACATCCGCATTATATGAGGGTTACCTGTATTTCTATTTACACTTGTTCTTTCTCACATGACTCATTAATGATAGTTGCATATTTATGCCTTTTAGCGATTCAAATATACCAACTTAATATAGCTTTCTCCTTAATTATTATTTTCTGATACATACTGAAATAAACACATCAGTCATATCCCCCCCCCCCCCAAAAAAAAGGAAAAAAAAAAGAAAAGTAGCATTATTGTTTCATTTATTACAGTACAGAGACATTTACAATCTGTGTACAATATCTGGCAGCCATTATTGTAATTAGAAATAACTGGAATGACACTTCATAATGAAAAACACTATGCTGCATGCGTGCAAGCAAAGCAGATTTATTGTAGCAATAAACATAGAATCTAACTAAATGCATTTTTCCTAACATTATCTTTGAAATTTTCAGTTGCAGAAAATACATGTAACAGCTGCTTATAATGTAGTGTAGTTATTGGGTCTAAAAACATATATTTATGTAAAACAAATAAAGATGCATGTAGATATAACTTGAAATCAGTTCAAATTGCTTTTGAGATTTTTGATATCATTAAGAAATTCAGATGCTAATTTTATAAATAAAATTCTACTGCTAAAGTTGCAAGTAACATGCCATATATATAAAGTTTACTGTCTGATGCAGAAGTGGCATACATATGGTAAAACTAGTTTCTGCCAGCAGTTTATGCTCATGCAGATTCTGTCAGTTAAGGAGAAAGAAGCATTGGGGTGTGTTTCATCTACCATTACTATGTTTCTTAAATAATTGGAGGATTGTAATCAGTGAGAAACAAAGTATGGGGGAAGATTATTTCAGAGAACAGAGGCAAATGGAATGGAGGAAGATGATAAAATGTTCATTCGGTATGTTTGGAGTTGGACAATGTATAAAATGTTCTGGAATGTAGGAACTAGAACAGCCACTGACCAGTGTCTGTTCTAGTTCCTACATGGTTAGTAGAAAATGGCGGAACATAGTGATTAGTTCAGTGGAGCACTGCTCATGAATGTGCTTATAGAAAAAGCATGTTGTGGAAACAGAGTACCTGTGGTAAAGTGATGGAAGTGGGAGGAGTGTATGTGTCTGAGAGACGCAGAGAGAGAGAGAGATCATCCGTTAAGCAGCTTGCCCTCTTGAAGAAGATTATCAAGAATTCTTGGTTGGGCACACCACCCCAAATGCAAGAACAATAATCCAAGGTTGGCCAGATATGAGACTTATAAATATTAGAAGTTAGTAGAAGAGACGTAATGTTTTGAATGAAAAAGAACACTTTAGAAGTTGAGATGGCTATTGATGTAATATGATACTGATCTTGAAAGGATATTGGAACATTATCAAAAGTAAGTAGAAGTGAAGTTGGATCTTTCTTGGGGGTAATAAGATAGGCCTGGGTTTTAATAACATTGAATTTCAAAGTGTGCTTCACTCCATTTGAGAATGATAAAGAGATCAGTATTTAAGTCATTGGTTATAGAAGATCTTTAGGCTTCAGTCATTTGAGTACTACAGGTTTATTGAATGAAGTAGAGGAATAGAAAGTACTGTCATCAACAAAACTATGAATAGTTTAAGTCAGAGAGAAAAGAAGGAAGTGTGGGGTTGAGAGTACAGGGTTCTGTACTCTCAGCCCCATGTTGATAAAGTATGGGGCTTTATCAATAAGGTACTCTCTTATTGGTAAAGAAATCTGATGAGTAGAAGCCCTCTACCATGACATGTAAACAAATGACCAGAGAGGAAACTGGCAATCACAAAGCACAGGAAGGAGACATAAAATGGTTCAGGAGGTCTCAATGCCGGACACAATCATATGCCTTTGAAATATCAAGAGTGTCTACATGAGTTTCTCCAAATCTTTCCATGGCCTGTGTCCAAAGGTGGGTAAGGTTAGTGAGGAGGCTGCTATTGAACAAATCATATTTGTGATTGCTAATTAACTGATGGGTCTCTAGGTAGAAAAGAAGATGATTGTTGGTAATCTTCTCCATCACTTTTGAGAATACTGAGGTGAGAGCAATGGGATGATAGTTTGATGGCTAACTTTTGTCTCTCTTTTTAGGTACAAGCTGGATAAAGGCTTTTTCCATACTGTTGGGTAAGACACCAGATATAACATCTTATGTAGGATTATACATGGGTGTTAATTCTGGTGCATGAGTTTTGAATACAACTGGAGGGATGCCATCTGTCTGTACCAGGAGCCTTAGTAGTATCAAGCTTAACACATTCAGTGGGGCAATGTCTACACGTGCATAATCTGCCAGCAGGAAGTAGCTTTAGTGTATGTATGTTGCTTCTGTGGCCTGCAGGTGCATTTTCACAAAGCTGACTGCAGCATGCAGTTGCAACTTTTTTTTTTTTTTTTTGGTAGAATTTTATTTGTAATATTAGCATTTGGGAAAAGTCTTGATGATATTGAATATCACAAATGTAATTCAAACTGATTTCAAGTTATATATATATATTCTCATATGCATCTTTTTGCTTGACATGTGTACTTTTAATTGTGTACTTTCAGTATCCCTTGACATTATTAAGAGCTGTTATAAGTATTTTCTGAAACTGAAAATTTGAAAGAGGATGTAGGACAGATGTCTTAGCTACTATGTTTAGTGCTACAATAAATATGTTTTGCTTGCATGTATGAAGTCTTGGGGAGGGGAAGAGACTATTTTTCATTATGAAGTGCCATTCCACTTGTCTCTAATTGCAATAATTGTTCCCAAATATAATATGAAGACTGTAACACATAAGGATGTGAGAGAGACAGAACAAGGAAAGGCCGAGGTTACACCCAGCAGCTGTAGTGAGAGACTAGTCTGAAAAAGTTTAATTCATTCCAGTTGGCACAATTGCAGTGCCATAGAGTATGAGGCTGAGAGGAGAACAGTCTATAGAAAAGCAGAAGACTTACATGAGATTATGGTCAGAGTTGCCAAGAGGAAGATAGACATTCACATTGTATTTGGAGGGAAAGCTAATTAAGAAAATGGACAATGGTTAGGAACAATAACAAGAATCATATGGTGCTCTTATTGGTATGTTAACTATTTATAATAGATCATGAATGATGGTAGATGATTCAGCTTCCCTTCCAGCTTGATCAATGAAAGAGAAGGAGAGTCAGTTTGTGTTACGGACATAAAAATCTAATAGGAAGATAATCTGACAATTGGTTGTATGTGGTAATTGGATTGCATGAAATTAACTTTTAGTGATAAGTAGTCAAAAATGATAGTATGGTTGTAGAATTAGCAAGTGGTCAAGGCAGTAAATGAAGGCTATAAAGTGAGGTAAGAAAATCTTGAGGCAGATTTCATATCAGATCTGACAAAAGCACATATTCCTTCTTTTTTTGCAAAATACATCATGCACTGCAAGATAGTTAAGAATAATAGACAGGTTTGTATATCTATAAGTGGTGGTTTATATCATTAATGTTTGTGAAATAGATGTCAAAATGTTTTTCATTTCATTTCATATATATATATATTGTTATTTTTATAGGAGTTATTTTATATCTTAGTTAAAACACTGATCTGTATCTTTCATGTAAAAGTTGATTCATGAAACTTAAATGAAGATGCAGCTAGGGATTTAGGCAACACTTGGACTGCAGTTTGGGCATGCGTAGACTCCAGTCCAAGTGTGGCCTCAGACAGTACTCCTGCACACTGCTAATTTGTCCCTCCTCCACGATAATATTGCCAGGGTACCTATTATTATTATTACTACAGGGTATCTCCATGGAGTCATTAGACTCATCGCAAGAGACCCAAACTATAAAACAATATCTATCATATCTCTTCTTGAATTCATTTACAGAAGAACAACTCACAACTGAGTCAGGCGATGTATTCCACCCATTCTCCACCATCCAGGCGAAAAACCTTGTTCTCACACCCTTGTTAACTACACTTTTCCTTAATTTCCAGGGATGACCTCTTGTTCTTCCATCACTGTCACACAGCTGAAGCATTTTCCCTGCATCAATCTTATAAAAACCTTTTAGTAATTTAAATGTTTCTATCATATCCCCTCTTCTCCACATATCAACCAACCTCTGCAATCCACAAGCTCTCAATCTATCAATGTAGGGAGCATTTTTTACATCAACCACCAACTTAGTCACTCTCCTCTGAACCCTCTCCACAACTTCCTCATCTCCAAGGAATCCAAGTGACCAGACCTGAGCACAGTAATCAAAATGTGGAAGTATCAACTCTTTATGAAGGGGAATAATAATAACCTCTTTATCTCTGGATGTTAGTGTGTTTCTCAATAACCAAGTAATCCTATGTGTAATCTTTGGACACCTTAGCAACGTGTCCCCTAAACTTCATCTCCATATCCACCAACACCCCTAGGTCCCTAGCCTCATTAATCTCTTGGAGTACCGTTCCATCAATGTAGTACACAGCTGGTAATCTTTTAATACCAAAATGCATAACTTTACACTTTTCCACATTGAACTTACATCCATTACCTTTTGCCCATTTTGCAGCTTATTTAAATTATCCTGCAAACTCTCAACATCAGCTTGATTTTTTTTTTTTTTGCACTACCCAACTTTGCATCATCAGCAGACAACTGAATATCTCCCTTTAAGCCATTTCCTATATCATTTATGTACAAATTAAACAATAACGGCCCAAGCACAGAGTCCTGAGACACACCACTGGTCACCTGCCTCATCCTGGACTCTGCTCCTCCATACAACACTTTCCAGTATCTCTTCTGAGCCATTCTCTTATCCATATCACCAGTTTAGTATCCATCTCCATCTGTTCCAATTTGCGCAACAGTATTCCATGGGGTATCCAATCAAAAACTTTAGCAAAATCCAGAAGTACCACTGTGTAGCCATTTCCTTTGTCTAACTCAGATTTCATTCTATTATAAAAAGTTAATAAATTGCTAAGGCAGGATCGACGTTTAACAAAACCATGCTGGCCCCTATAGAGTATCATATTCTGATCCACCCATTCTTGAATTTCGTCTTTAACCAACTTTTCCAATACTTTTACCACCACTCCTGAGATGGTGATTGGTTCTGTAATTAACTACCGCAGTTTTAGAGCTGCCTCTATGCAAAGGAACTCTTTGCCTTCCTTCCACTTCCCAGGGACCATACCAGAGTTCAAACTTAAGTTAAATAACCAAGTAAGAGGCGTTGACAATTCCTTTGCACATTCACGCAATATCCAAGCTAATATTCCATCTAAACCTACAGCAGTATTTGCATTTAAATTTTGCAATATACTAAGTACCTGTGATTTCTTAACTTCAATTCTCACATTAATTATAGCTGCAAGTACAGAGATATCCTCACTTGGGTGATAGACTTTTGAAAAGTGATCACTCAGTAATTTACTGTTACATCTGAATTGGTCATCTCAATACCATCAGCACCCACTAAAGTTATCCTTCCAAAGTCATTCTTCCTTTTACTTGCCACATAGCAGAAGAACTCTTTGGGATTATCCTTGATCTCCTTGTCTAGGGTCTTCTCATAATCTGATTTAGCTTTTCTTACTATGTTTGATAACCTTCCTAGTTTGAGCCTTGTACTGTTCATGGGTGTACTGATCGCCTTTCTCCTTGTAAATTCTCCATAACATTTTCTTTTTTTGCAGATTAAGCTTAATGCTACTACTCATCCATCTAATGCCTACCTTGTTTGTCTTCCTGACCATGGGGACACAATCTGATATTGCCTTCCTCAGATACCTGCTGATTTTATACCATACACTGCTATCATCTTTCCCCTGCAATATGTTCTGCCATGGGATGGCTGCAAGCTCACTCCGAAGCTTTATAATTGCCTAACCTGTAGTTCCATATATACCTGCTGATTTTATACCATGCACTGCTAACATCTTTCCCCTGCAATATGTTCTGCCATGGGATGGCTGCAAGCTCACTCTGAAGCTTTATAATTGCCTAACCTGTAGTTCCATATATACACCTTTTTAAGAGAGAAATCCACAAGTTTTGCAACCTCCCAAGTCAATACCACATGATCGCTCTCACCAATTGGAGGTAACGAGGACACCTTATGCATATATCATCTGAACCAATGACCAGGTCCAACATTCTCACACCACGTGTCCCTTCAGTTATGTGCTGTTTCAAGTAATTATCTCGTAGAAGATGTATGAATCCCATTTCCTTTTTGCCACGTGATATTTCCTCCTTCCAATTGATACCACCATAATTAAATTCCCCCATAATAATCACTAACCCTGCACTCATTGCACTAATTTGCTGATGCACGAATTCAATATCACCCCCTGTACCCCCTGGTCTATAGCAGCAGCCAACAGTATATTTGGTTGTGTTGGTCACTATTTCACACCAGACCGCCTCAAATGAACTATCGTTCACATGTCTATCATCTTGATATACTACTTTCTATGGCTGCAACTCATCAGCTATCATCAACAGTACTTCTCTCCCCGTTCTATCTTCTCTATCCTCCCTGAAAATACTGTACCCATCACATTCGATTCCAGCGACCACATCTTCTGCTGTCAGCCAAGTTTCACTAATGCCTACAACTTTTGGTGAGATTGCACTGACTAATGCCAAAAATTCTTACCTCTTATTTCGAATACTTCTTGCATTAGTATACAAAAATTGCAGATTCCCTTTAGTTCTTGTACCAGCTTTAGAATTGATGTACATGTCACTAATTTCTGTAGTCCCATGATTTTTATTCACTCTATTCTGCAATTTATTCTGCGAATAAGGATCAACAAATATACAATCACAGCTTAAGTTTCTCCATCTTGCACTCAGCCTTTTCAATTTTAGTTTCCCTGCTCATTTACTTTAACTCGTTCAGAAAACAGTAATTCCTCAATCGCTTATGACTTCCCATGTTCAGATGCAACCCATCTCTTGCATACAACTGTCTCTTGCCTTCAGAAACACTCCAGACATCAACAAATTACAGACCTCTTTTTTTGCACATTCTTGCAGTCATATCATTCATTATCATCGCTGGTCTATTTATCTCATAATTGTCAAAATGAGGTGGTACACACATTATCCTCCCATTGACACTTTTCTTCCTCACGATATCTAATAACGTTCTTAAATCTTTTGCTACCACATTTATACTACCACTCAGGTCATTTGTACCCACCATAACTATCATCTTTTCTGCATCATGCCCTCTCGTTATTGCTAAAGCCACTCTCTCTATTGTTCCACAAGCCAAGCACTCCTCAGGCATACTGCTCTCTCCATATTCTTAATCATAGAATCACCATATATTTTACCACTCATAACTTCATTCAAGTCCAAACAAGCATCACTCACAGCCTCGTTTTCTATGCTATTCAGCATGACTCTCCCAGTTTCATTACTTTCCCTCAACGCTCTTATAAATCCTCACTTTCATGACATCTCGTTTCTTCTAGACCTCTTGTACTTTCATTCTGTTGCCTCCCAATTACTCCCATACTATTTATTACTTCATCAATCACCAAACACTCTCCCATACTTAATCCTGTTCTAGTTACTTCAACTAAAGTAATCTCCATAGTCCTAATTTCTTTATTGAAAACATTTAGCTCAGTTTTAATTTCCAGAACCTCCTTACTGAGCACTTCCAATTCCTCTTGCAGAAGATGGTCACTTTTCATTTTCACGAACTCCTGCCAAAGTTCTTCCGCTACGGTCTCGGCGTCTGCTTCCATTCCTAACCACTCTAGCCTATCCCGACACTTCTCGTATACGTCAACTTTTTCATTCTTCTCATTTAGCCCAAGTCCTCAGATCCTTCACATTCTTCGGCACATACATATAGCAGTTTCTGCAACGCATCCATTGCGAAAGATCCAACGTGGAGGCAGACTTTCTTATAGAAGTCCTTCGAGCCAGTGATGTACGTCTCTTATTGGACTCCATCTTTAGATGCTGAAGTAGTGAAATAAACAGCAACGAAAACACAATATTATGACAGTTTTAAACAATAACACCACTGAAGGATACTTGTATCCAACTGAAGCACAACTGCAGCACAATTTGAGACAAAAAGCCATACTGTACTTTAATTTAAAAACATGTTTTCTACATAACTCAACACGACCGCCACGTTCACTAGCACTCTAACCCTGGCAAGCACTCTAGCCCTGGCAGTGTAAGCGACAGTAGTAGGATTTTGCAAGTTTATTTTCCTCTTGGTTAGACTATAATAAATTTAGTTTAATCCTTTACCCAAGTGTAGGCAAACAAAGTTTGCGTCTGAAGTAGTTCAGGACTGAGGCAACTTGTAGCAAAGGTGGACCAGACTCTCATCACTCTTTGTCTCAGTATATCCATAATGCAAAACACATCTCTTTGCGGACATGTATAAGGCTATGCATTAAGGGAAGAGCCACTACTTAGACTGGTTTCGACCTTTATTGAATTTCATCAGTGGGAGGCAGACCCAGAAGTCGTGATACTAAGGCAGAAGCAGTGGAGAGGTCATATTTACTCTGGATTTAGAGAAAGATGTTGAAAGTTTATTTTCCACTTGGTTAGACTATAATAAATTTAGTTTAATCCTTTACCCAAGTGTAGGCAAACAAAGTTTGCTCCTTTAGTAGTTCAGGACTGAGGCAACTCATAGCAAAGGTGAACCAATCTCTCATCACTCCTTGTCTCCTAGAGGGCAATATATTGCATGATCACCAGCCCAAATAGTTCGAATATACGGATAATTATTATCAGAGATTATAATAATTTTGAATAAAGTCTATGAAAGGAGTTTTAATGTGAACCATATTTGAGACTGTTGTTTTTTTAAAAGATGAAAATTTTCAATGTATTTTTTGCTTATGTAAAAAAAAATACGCTCCATAAATGATGATATTCATCATTTATGGATTGAGTTTGGGCATTGAGTTTCTTTTTCACATTTGTGCTGTGACAGGAAATGGTGGATTTTAGCTTTTTCATTTTAGACTGAATGTAGCAAAATATATAGGTTTTCAGGTGATTTCAAATGCTTCACATGCAATTTCTCTTAGTTATTGGAAAATCTTGCAAAATATTTGAAACTGTCTGAATATGTATCTTTTAGAGTATAAGAGTTTGGTACTGCCCAGTAAAAATTTTAAATTTCATTGATTAGCACTATATAATATGAATTAGCTGCCTGCTCTCTCTCTCTCTCTCTCTCTATTTTAGAATGAAAAACTGGTTAATTTCTGCAATTATTTAAGTGATTAAAATAATGTTGATGTTTTTATATTTCCATATGTAAAAAAGCCTGGGCTTTCCTTGGGACATTTTGCTAGTTTGTTATAGTGAGTGATCAAGTTTGTCGTAATAGTGTTTGCTATAGTGAGAATCAGCTGTATTTAAGAAATTTATTTGAAAACTTATGCATTTATTGATAGATATTACAAGAAAATATTCCCTGTTTTTAAATATAGCCTGTTGATAAAAACAATGGAAAACAAGAAGCTCAGGGTGAATTAATTTTGGATACAACTAATAAACATCGCTCACACTTATTTGACCTCAATTGCAAAATATGCACTGGAAAGATGGCTCCTCCAGTTGATGAACCCCCATCACGGAAACCTCGTGTAGCCCATTCAATATATGTAAACCAGGTTTCCGTTAAACATCAAGAACAGATTCAACAGTCACCACCACCAGTAGCAACACATGTTGAATCTTCTTCTTCTTCATCTCATATATCTGATGATGCTGCAGATCAAGAACCTTCATCAACTGTTTCTTTCAAGTAGGCTAATTCCTTTAATATTATATTCATTATTTATATACTGCTCAAAACAATTAGGGATATTTTGGTTTTCTTTTAAATGATAAAGTTATAAAAATAATTTACAAATGTAACGCAATTTGTAATAAATATCGATTATTTAAACAATATCTCATCAATTAAACCTATCCATAAAGTAAGAAATATTTATTCATGTATAAAGTACCCAATAGTTATAATCACTTGCAGAAATTTTTAATTATCCGACAGAAACTAAAATATCTCCTAATTGTTTTGAGCAGTGTATAAATTAGAAAGATATGCATATACAACATTATATATTGATATACACAAAATGCATTGGTGCTTCTTTGATTGAAATTATATAAATTTCTCTACAACTGTGGTGATTTTTAAGTAAATATCTGATATAATGATATAAAATTGGACATTTTAAAATAGAGTTGCAATTAATATTTTTGTTGTAATGTTCATAATAGAGTACTGCCTTCAACATAATGAATGCTATATGCAGCATACTCCTTTCATGAAAGATATTTTTAATTATAATCAGACTTTTTATTATATAATTTTAATTTTTTTTTTTTCATCTTGCATTCTATTATTCATCTATCTTGTAGCTTATTATTAGTGTTTATCATCACCATTATCATTTTTTGCTATATTCCTTCAAGGATATATACTCAGGGCTTGAAAAGTTTTGTGCTGGCTCACCAGTCAGGCAAATATCTCACTAACATGATTGTAGTCTACCATGGTTGCCTAATATATCATAGCTGTGTTTCATCCCAGGTCTGCTCATTTAATACTATGGCTGCAAACGTAAGTTTTCAGTATTAAGACCACGTGATTATGTAATTAAAGAGTTTAATAAAAATAAGCAATTAAAGCCCCGACAAGTTTCATAAGTCATATGAATGCCATCATCAGAGGTACTGGTACCTAAAAGTTTTGCACAACAAAAACCTATTAACAATTAATTATACATATTAGATGCTTTTGATAACTTTACATCTGTTAAATATAATTGATAATCCAGAATACAAATGGCAAATTCGTTACTGTATGCATGTTGAAACATTCCTATTTATTGCTATCACATTCTTTGGTATCATGCGTGTTATATCCTAGGTCCGTGGCAGTTAAATTTTTGATGTAAAATTTGAGCCTTGGATATTATTGTACTGTTTAGGGATCCTAAGCATTTGTAAGGCTTCTTTAAACTTTCTTATAAAAGTTACAATCAATACATGACATTTTTGTTTGTTGCCAAAGTACTCGCTGGCCTGTAGTTGTTGTGTGGAATGCCAAGCCTGATTTATGTTACGTCATTACTAACTGCTGTCTTCTTTTTTCGACATCTTTTACCTGCTCAGACATGCAGATCTCTCCCGACCCTCCTGCCTGGCCTACATAACAAATTCCACAAGAGTAACGAATCTCATAGATGCCTGGTTTTTTTCATGGGATAAGTGAAGGTTTTGGTGGATTTAGGAATCTTGATATTTTTTTTGTAAAGGTAAAAAAAGCCACTTTATCTGTGACATTCTTGATGTAAGGCAATGTGACTGCATTTTTGAAATCTTGTTTAAGTAAGGGAGTTGCAGGAGATGTATTAAGAATTTTTATGATTGTCTTAGGTTCAAAACCATTAAGTACGAGGCTCTGTATGGAGGTAGTGCAGTTCTTCATTCCTTTTAATTGACATGCTTGATATATTGTATGCCCTGTCTTGTAAAGTTTTAATTATCCCTATCTTTTTCAATGTATGGTGGTGTGAAGCAGCATTTAAAAATCTTCTCATTTTGGTAGGGTTTTTCTGTATACAGAAAAAGACAATTTTTTTTCCTCATCATTTACTTCAACAAGGATATCAAGAAACAGTAATTTTTTGTGTTGTTCTAGTTTAAGAGTGAAGTTTATATTGGGATGCAAGTTGTTCAGATAATCTTTGAAATGCACCATACCTGATCAAATAACGAAAATATCATGATGTAACATAACAAATTTGTGGTTTCTTCTGATAGTTTTTTTTTAATGCATTAGATTTGAAATTTTCCATAAACAAGTTGGCTAAGGCTAGACTGATGATGTAAGTCGTACTACTTATGCAATTGTCTGGTTTTAATTGCTATTTTTATTAAACTCTCTAATTACATAATAATCTGCTATGGCTGTTTTTACCATGTATAACTATCAGTGCTGCAGCAGATATGTTAACTATTTAATATATTAGTATATTTAGCAGACTGTGAGGAAAAATTCATCTATTTTACAAGTCATTACTAACTTCTTATTCAACAATTTTCCTTCTGATTAGTCTGCTACCTTTTTTTTTTTTTTTTTTTTTTTTTTTTTTTTTTTTTTTTTTTATAATGTTGTGCCCATACGTAAAAGGTTGGTTGAACAACCTATAGTACATTAGAACTGTGTATGAGTAGTGGGTTAGGAAAGGAGAAACTTGTTTACATTTGATTTAAAAGCCTGTACATTATATTCCTTGGGAAATTTGTCAGGGGGAAGACTGTTCAACAGTACAGCAGTAGCAGGGATTAAAGGAGGAGGAAAAGAAACTTGTTCTGTGGGTTTCAAGGTGTGCTATGAAAGGATGTTGGGCAGCAGCTGTACGTGTTCCAATGGGCTTAGTACAGAGTGGGGGGATTATTGATGCTGTTTCAGATGAACATTTCCCATGGAAATATTTATAGAATATACAAATTGCAGTGATCAAATGTCTATGTGAAAGTGAGGGGAGCGAGTTGGTGAGAGATGGGTCATTTATCAGTCTAATTGCTCTCCTCTGTATCGAGTCAAGGGAGGGAGCTTTTAGGAACCCCACTCCAAATGTGAGAACAGTATACGATAGCTGGGCAAATTTGCAATTTGTATAAGATTAACAGCTGTTTAGAGGTGAAGTAACGTCGTGAGTGAAAGAGAAATCCTAGTTTCTTTGAAGCTGAGGATGCAAAAGTTATGACGTGTTTATGCCAGGAGAGGCATAAACACATCGTGTTTATGTCAGGGTAATTCCGAGAAGAGAGATCTCATCTTGTCTGGGAATTTGAGTGTTATCAAAAATAATACTGAGGAAAATTATTATTTTTTGTGAAAAATAAGAGAATTGGGTTTTACTAGCTTTGAAGTTGAGGAGGTTATCTGAGCCCCATTGGAGGATGGCTTGGAGGTCAGAATTAAGGGCAGTGGTGATTGAAGTGAGTTGTGTCTACAGTAGGGTTTGTCAAATGAAAGGGAGGAGTGCAATGTACTGTAATCTGCAAAACTGTGTATTGGTTTGGAGGTTAACTGAAGTAGATTATTGATATACAGAAGGAAGAGGGGGTCAGTGAGAGGATAGAGAGCCATCTACCATCATGTGCATCCAGACAGAAAGCTGGCAATCCAAATTGTAGAAGTCCTGAGACAGTCCAAATGATAGGAGTTTGCTTAGTAAGCCTTTGTGCCAGACCTGGTCAAAGGCTTTAGAGATATCAAGCGCCAAATTTTTCATGGTATTTGTTTGTCCAGAGATGGGTGATATATGAGAGTAGATCTCCTGTTGATCAGCATCGACAGAACCTGTACTGGTGATTGCTTTCTAGCCCTATCTAAAGTGATGGAGTTGAGAATTGATGGTTTCTCCATCACTTTAGATAGGACTGAGGTGAATGAGATTTGGCAGTAGTTAGATGGCAGCGATTTGTCATCCTAAAGAGATCATAAACCTGTTGTCTAATTTAGACAACAGGTTTATGATCTCTTTCTGGCAAAAGGATACAGGGGACATTGTATGTTGGGCAGTTGGAATGACTGGAAGGCATTTGTCATTGTTAGTTATGCGAAGGGACACTGCTGGCAAAACTTTAGTTGTCGCCACTATACCCCCTTCCTCCAATAAAAAATCACTTTATAAAAACGTATCAGTGAGTAAAAATGAAATACGAAATATATTAATTATAAGTTTATTGAACAAAAAGCAGAAATAAAAGAAAAATGTATAAAAAAACAATTAACATACAAGAAGGATACAAAAACAACAAAAATAATTTGGAAAAAAAATAAAGTAAATAAATAATAAAATAAATAATAATAACTTACAAGTATATAAAATAGGAACATATTAAACATTATTGGGTAAAGAAATAGTTAAATAAATATTTAAACAGAAAGAAAAATCACTTAGTGAATTGAACTTTTCTAGTTTTCAATAATGAAAATTCTCGAATAATATCATGTATATCAAGTTGATTCAAAATATCTGGCTCTATTGATATAATGGCAAGATTTGAAAGTCTGTCTTGTACCATTGTGGAGCTCAAGTAGATTTTAATAATTTTAAGTTTAGAAAAGGACCGTTCTGCAGATGCTACAGATACCAGTAATGACAAAAGAATTCGAAGAGCAATTGTAAAGTTTGGATAAACTGTGATTAAGTCATTTGAATAAATATACTGAATTATCTGAATTAGAAATAAATGGTTGACAGTGTAAAATTTCTTTGCATAAATCGTCTACGTCAATGTCTGAATGATTCTCATGTGTTAATTTTTGTCGTAACGTTTTACAACAAAGAAAATAAATATTCTTTATTTTGTGAAGTACTTAACAAATACAAAAACTGAAATGAATTCATATGTTCTTTTAATAAAATAAATCTTTCCTGCAAAGATTGTAATGTTTGATCTATTATGCAGAGAAAAAAATTACTTTAAATGAAATTTCAGGATCTACTATATTTTCATGTTCGTAATCAAATTGTGTTGTCTTTTTATGTCGCCTTAGTGGTCTACTGCTACAAAATACGGATTCTGCATCAAATTTTGCTGCAATTAATTTTGAGCTTTCTACAATTTCTTTGAAAGTTTCATCAGACCTATTTTGATTTAGATCATTCAATTCATCTAAAGCAAGTTGGAGAATCATAGATGAAGACTATGATTACTACTACTACTACAAAATACGGATTCTGCATCAAATTTTGCTGCAATTAATTTTGAGCTTTCTACAATTTCTTTGAAAGTTTCATCAAACCTATTTTGATTTAGATCATTCAATGCATCTAAAGCAAGTTGGAGAATCATAGATGAAGATTATGATTCTCCAACTGCAGTATTTTGCTGACAAAATTCACTTTATTTAAAATATCATACCAAATCTTTCATGCCTTTACTAGCCTGGCGCCTGTGTGTGTGTGTCACACACATTGCACATATGGCCGGCACGCCCCTGGTTATGGTGTTGCAATTGATCCATCTAAGATACGATAGGGGTGGGAATAGTGAGGGCAAAAGTTACAACCAATTCCTTTGGCAAGAGACCAAAGGCATGGCTGCCATTTGGACAGGCTGCAAGCTTCCTGCTTATTGCCCATTCAAATTCTGTTTTGGAAGCATTAATAATTTTCTTGCATCTGTTTCGGGCTTGCATCAGTATAGGCATTAAAGGAGGATGGAGTTCTTGATTTGAGCCAGTTGTGGTATGCCTGATTTTTAATTTCTACAGCCTTGACACATCTTTTGGAGAACCAGAGTTTGGATAGGGGATGGCAGTTCAGAGAAGTGTGGGGTGTTGGATTCTGAATGAAGAGAAATTAAAGTTATTGATATTTCTTTCAGAATCCAACATGATCTTCCATATCATAAGCAAGACTTGTAAATATTGTTTATTGTTTGTCTCTTGCTTAAACTGTATTACTCATATAATTGCCCTGTATTTTGTTTATTACTAAATGATGGCGTGATCTTATGTAACTATAATATATTTTTATTTTTCATTACTGTATGTAAAGGTATAATCTTATGCAATGCTTCTGTTTATGTTTTGTTTTGGCTGTTGTCATGGAGACGGAGTTAAAATTAGATAGCGAGCTTAAGAACGTGAGCTATGGCATTCGACGGGATAAAGAATTGATATGAGCTGAAGTGTGAGAACAAGTTTTGGCGGGAAGAATGTAGGTATATAAGTGGAAAGCGAAAGTAAACAAGGGGCACTCAGGGCAGAACCACTCATGACAGCACGGAGAAGAGAGAGGAGGAAGCATTCACGGCAGTGCGGAGAGGTGGGAAGGAGGGAGCACTCGTGGCAGCACGGAGTAATGTAAGGGGCTGCAAATATCAGCGATTGTAATGCTGTGGTTAAATTAAGAAGGGACCATGAAATGAATTTATAGGCAGCACGGAGTAAAGTAAGGAGCTGCAGTAATAGGAATTATAGTGCTGTAATAGGAATAGTTAAGGACCGGGAGATTAATAGGCAATTCAGAATAATTCCACTGAGTTCTAGAATTACTTTGTATTCCAAAGTCGTTTTAAAGAAAGATTGTGCAAAGCTGAGTTTGCTATATAGAAGTAAACATGGAATAAGTATTCTGCGTTATTGCAAGTGCATCAAGATTTGTGAAGCGTGATGATTAATAATTCAGTTATCATTGAGAAGATTTCTTTTGAATAGTGTTGCTTCAGAGTGATAAGTGAATATAGTTTTAAAATGCGCCTACTGTGAATCTGATGTGCAAAGGATTTAACCCGGTAAGAACAATCCTGTTTTATTGTATTTCGGAGTGAAGATGTAAGAGTTGACTTCTCCTGTTGTATCCCAACATTAACTGTGGTGTTTTGCTGAGATTAGCGAAGTTAGAAGCTTGAAAGTATTTCCCCTTGAAGTAATAACTACTGCCATTAATGAATTTAGAGTTTGCTAACTGAGTGATAATAAGTGAAGATATAAGAGTTAGCTCCTCATGTTGTATACCTACATTAACTGTGGCGTTTTGCTGAGATTAGCCGTAGTTAGAAGCTTGAAAGTGCCCCCCCCCCCCAGAAATGGAGGAAAGAGTATTCTTTCCTCCATTTCTGAGCTTTTTCAATAGCCTCCAGAATATTTTACCACCTTCCTGATATTTACTTTCAATGTTCTTACCAAAGTTTTCCCATGACTCTTGTATAACTAGTTTTATATAACGTTTTGCTTTCTTACATTTTTCTCTGTATTCCCTAAGACCACAAGCCGACTTACTTGCCATGAACTTTTGATTTTCTTTCTTCTTTTCCTTGACTGTCTCTTTAACTTCCTGAGTTCACCATGGAGTTCTGAATTTTCTATCCTGGCAGATAACCTCACCATATGTCTGTCGGACTGAATCAGTCAGAGTTTTCTTTAGGATTTGCCACTGTATCTCCAAGGTTTGGTTCTTGTTTTCAAACTCTTTCAGTTTTTCTAGAATATTGCTTGTGTTTTTGAGCCTACAGCTCATGTCTGATAGATGTTCAACTTTGATTTGTTCCAAACTTTCTTTTCAATATGAAGTTCGATATTATCCTGCTCGAAACTAAATGGTGATCACTTCCTGTTTCTACTCTGTATACTCTTGTATCATGAACTAGTGGAAAAGCACCACTGTTGACAATAACATGATCAAGGAGACTTTTCTTATTCCTTGGATCTTCTCTCCATGTGAATTGGTGCACTTTTCTATGTTGAAACATGGTATCAGTTATAACTATTCAATGTCCTGAGCAACCAGTAGGTACTTATTGTTATTATTAGCTTTGTTCTTTCTCCAAATGTTTTGAAAGCACTCTTATATATCTGGTAATCATTTTGTATTCTGCTGTTTAGATCTCCAACAAGGAGCAACCTTCCTTTTTTTTTTTTTTTTTTTTGTTGTGTCTGCTGCCTTCTCTAATGCCTCGAAAAATTCCTCCACTTCTTCCTTAATAGAACCTTCTGTGGGACTATAATAAGTCTCATTGTCCAGTTCCCCAATCTGATATTAGTCCACATCACTCTACTTGATATTGCCTGCCATTCAAGAATGGCAGGCAATATCAAGTAGAGTGAGTTTTCTGTTATTGCCTGAATGTAACATTTTGTATTTATTGCTTAGAAAGATCTTACCAGTTTTTGCCTTTTCTGTTTCAATCAAATTTACTATGTCAATCTGGTACTTATGCAAATTTTAATCATATAACTTTGAACTAGGGGTGCTTAAGGGTCAAAGCTGTATAACTGAGAGGAGACCTCCACATAGCCTTTAAAGGAATGCGGAGAACCGACCAGGGCTTCTGACCTAATGTCCAATCCTCACCTTCTCGTGGTGCACCCTGTTGGATATCTACTTTGATACTGAACGAACGAGGATGGGCTGGCAATTTGGGATTTAGCCGACCAAATTGTATTCTTATTGGTTAAACCAAAATAAAAAATGATGGTACAACATGACAAAATTTCATGCCGGCTGGGGCGTTGCCCGGTTAAACAAGCAACCCCCCCCCCGTTGTTTTCGCCAGGGAACCAGGGGGAACAGCGAAAAGTCAGCTACTGGAACAAATCTGAAAACAAACCCCAACTCAACATCACCAGAGTTAAAGATCGGTACTATCAACGTAAGAAGCCTGAATGGCAAAGAAATGGAGCTAGCTGAGGAATTAGATAAGTACCAGATCGGCATAATAGGGGTGACTGAAACAAAAAAGTCCAAAACTGGTGAGATCTTTCTGAGCAATAAATACAAAATGTTATATTCAGGCAATGACAATCAAGGAAAAGAAGGAGTAGCCATAGTATTCAACACAAAATATGAGGCTAATCTTCTTGAATGGCAGTCAGTCTCAAGTAGAGTAATGTGGGCAAATATGAGAATAGGTAACTGGATAATGAGACTTATTTGTGCCTATGGTCCCACAGAAGGTTCTACTAAGGTAGAAGTGGAGGAATTTTTTGATGCTCTAGAAAAAGCAACTGACACAATGAAAAAGGAAAAGTTGGTCCTTGTTGGGGATCTAAATAGCAGAGTAGGAAATTATTGTGAGACATACAAAAATATTTTGGGAAAATTTGGAGAAAAGAGCAAAGCTAATAATAATGGCAAATATCTGTTGGATTTCTGCTCAGGACATGGACTGGTTATTACTAACACCATGTTCCAACATAAAAATGTGCACAAATTCACGTGGAGAGAAGAGGCTAGGAATAAGAAAAGTCTCATTGACTATGTTATTGTTGATAGTGATGTTTTCTCCCTGGTGCAGGACACCAGAGTGTACAGAGGATTTGAAATTGGAAGTGATCACTATTTAGTCTTGAGCAGGATAAAATTGAATTTCATATTGAAAAGAATAACATGTAAGAAAGTTTTAAAGCGAATAAAAGTTGAGCAGCTCTCAGATGTTAACTGTAGACTAAAATACAGAAAGATTATTGAAAAGAAAATGAAAGAGTTTGAGAACAGGAATCAAACCTTGGAGATTCAGTGGCAAACTCTGAAGAAAACATTGATTGATTCTGCCAGAGAGGCATGTGGTGATGTTGTGTGCAAGGATAAAAAAAATCAGAACTTCCTGGTGGACACAGGAAGTTAACGAGGCTGTGAAGGAAAAGAAGAAAGCGCATCAAAAGTTCCTGGCAAATAAGTCAGCTTTTACTCTTACAGAATACAGAGACAAATGTAAGAAAGCTAAACAGTGTGTAAAACTAGCTAAACAAAAGTCATGGGAGGACTTTGGCAAGAATATAGAAAATAAATATCAAGAAGGTGGCAGAATATTCTGGAGGTTGTTGAAGAAGCTTAGGGATGGAGGAAAGAGTGCTGTAAAAGGAGTTAGAGATGATAAAGGTGACATGAAAACAGGAGAAAATGATATCCTTGAAGTATGGAGTAATTACTTTGAAAAACTGCTAAATGAAACAAGCAGTGATGACAGCACATTGATAAAAAAACACTGACCAGGCATGCAGTCAGGAATACATATCCATACTTGAAGTAGAAAAAGCCATCAAAGGCTTGAAATGTGGAAAGGCAGCAGGGGTAGATGATATTTGACCAGAAATGCTGAAGTATGGTGGTATAAAAGGCTTACAGTGGCTGCACTGCATAGTTCAGAAAGCCTGGACAGAGAGACGAATTCCCGATGATTGGAGTAGAGCTCTCATAGTACCCATATATAAAAAGGGAAATAAAACTGAATGTGAGAATTACAGAGGTATTTCCCTACTGAGTGTTCCTGGCAAGATCTATGCAAGTATACTTGAGAAACGGTTGAGAAGAATTGTGGAAGAAAAGCTTGGTGAAGAACAAGCTGGATTCAAGCCAAATAGAGGCTGTCAGGATCATATCTTCACTTTACGACAAATAGTCGAGAAAGCATGGGAATATAACAGAGATCTGTATTTAAGTTTTGTCGATTTGGAAAAGGCATATGACAAGGTGCCAAGAGAGAAGCTATTCAATACGCAGCAGTTATATGGTGTCAATGGGGCATTATATCAAGCAATACTTAGTCTTTATTTGAGTTGTAAGTCAGCAGTTAGAATTGAAGGAAGTACAGGAAGATGGTTTATTGTTAAATCTGGTGTGAGACAAGGATGTACATTATCCCCTCTGTTATTCTTATCTATATGGATCACATTATTAAGGAAAGTGGTATTAAACCTGATATCAAAATTGGAGATGTTAATGTCAGCTCTTTACTTTATGCGGATGATGTTATACTTCTAAATAAATCCGCTACAAGTCTGCAAGATTCTCTGACTAAATTGAATAGCTGTTGTAATAGATATGGTATGAAGGTCAGCAATAAAAAGACAAAGACAATGAAAATAGGCAGAATCATTGAAAATGTCAACTGTGTTGTGAATGGAGAACCTGTGGAACAAGTAAAACCTTTCAGCTACTTAGGCACAATTTTTACTGAAGATGGTAAATTAAATATAGAAATAGACAACAGAATCAGCAAAGCTGGTATGGTGGGAAGTCAATTGAATAAATTCATATGGAATAAGAGAGAAATTAGTCGGAACACTAAATTAGCTGTATACAAGAGAGTGTTCAAACCAGTTTTAACTCATGGATCTGAGAGCTGGGTCAGAAGTAAAACACTTGACCAAAGACTAGAGACCGCAGATATGAGAGTACTGAGAAAGATTAGAGGCGTGAACAGATGGCATCAATGGCAGTATCATATTAAAAATGAGGATATTAGGAAAGAACTTGACATTGTCAGCATCCAGGAATGCATTAGCAGAGCTAATCTCAGGTGGTATGGTCACTTAAATAGAATGGGAGGGGAAAGATTAGCAAACAAGTGTTCTCTGCCAGGTTGGCAGGAAAACGACCCAGAGGAAGACCAAGATATAGGTGGATTGATATGGTACAAAGTGCCTTAGACGATAGAAATATAAGATCTGATAATGTTGGAGTCTTGACAAGTAACAGACTGATTTGGAGGAAAATTGTAGATAGGAAGTTAGTAATGATGTAATTTTTTCATGTAGTACTGTCAGATCCTGTACACCCCTTGAGGGTACATGGCAGGAATTTGATGATGATGATAAACTTTGAACTAGCATGTTTGATAATGGAATGAGCTCATCCTTTAATTTGTTTTTAGACTGGATTGAACTCAACAGTATTACTGCAAAAGGGATATTCAGTTCTCTGCTTATACATGGAAAACCAGAGGAGATAAAAGCATCATTGATTATGTTATAGTGGGTGAAAAGTTAAAGAAGTTGGTAAGAAATTGCAGAGTATACAGAGAATGCAATATTGACTCAGACCACCATTTATTAATCAGTACTATTAAGCTTGAATGTCTTTGGTCATATGTTATGATGGAAAAGTATTTAAAATTTCAGTTTATATCACATGTGATGGTGCAGCTTAAGGTGGGATGTCAAAGTGGAGTTACCCAACTAATAAAAGAAAATTTTATTAGTGGATATGGTACTGTACTAATAACTGATTAGAACTATTATTTGGGAATACTGTGAAATTTGTTTGCACTTACCAATAGATTTAAAGCATTTATTGACAAGCATAATACATGTATAATATAACAATCTCAGCTTTTGGACCTTTATAATCGTCTACTTCAAACAGGGAAAGATGAAAACTCAGGTTGTACCAGGGAAGGTATGGATATTTTATGGATTTTTGAAGCTGTATTGCTTAAATGGCAGAATTTTAAGACTGGAAGCCCAACTCCTCCATGCTTCTTTGATAGTTGAAAAAATTCCTTTGTAACTTCTTGGTATTGGCTAACCAAAAAAATTGCACAGGCTTACTATATAGCTTTTCTTTAGCTTCTATGGTGTCTGTAATATTTATTATGTATAGCTGAGCAGGGAAGATTATGGTTTCAAGTACTTTTCTATGGTTTTAGAAGAAAAGGAATGTTGTCCAGTTTTCCAGTCCTCTAAGGTTTCAATGTTCTTGTATATAAGTTCTTCAAATGGTAAAATTACTTGAATGGGTAAGTGGAGAAGGGAATTCCAAGTATATTGAGGAGTTCTCTCTTAGGGTTAGTCCAAAAGGAATGCCTCCAATATCCCATTTTCCAAACTTTTAATTTTGCCTTGTTTGCATTAGCAAGTAATCCACTGATCTTGCTGATTTTTTCAAAAATACCAAATTGGAATCGTTTTCCTTCAGAAAATGCCTACTAAATCATCAGCATATGCTAATACCTTATTTTCCTTCATAGTTGAAGGAATTGTTATTCCTTGCACAGCACATGTATTGTCATCTTCCTGTAAGAAAGGTTCAAAAAACCAATGGAAAAGCAGTGGACTAAGAGGGCAACCTTGCTTGACTCCTTTTTGAATAGGTCTGACAGGAACCCATTAACTAAGAGGCAGGTAGTTGAATTGGCATAGACTCCTTTAATAATGAATAGCAGCTTTTTACCCACACAAATTTGCTGGAGAATGTGAAACAGAAAGGGATGCCCGGACATTATCTAATGCTTGAATAAAGTCTACTGATAGCACTGCCATTGGCTGCTTTTTTGTATTAACTAAGTAGAGTAGATCACGTAGCAGAAACAGATTGAATTCTACTGCTCAGCCTGAAACTCTTTACACACTTGTGCTTTCAATTATGTATCTCATTCCCACTTTGAGCTTGTTATTGATAATGCGGAAAAATATCTGGTAGTCAATATTAGATAGAGAAATAGGTCTCCAGCTGCTGATTAAGGTGTGATCTCTATTAGGTTTTGAAATGAGGACAGTATGGCTTGCTACAAATTCACTTGGTATGTGTCCTGATGAGAGAAAAGAAAAGAATTAAACAGTATAACTAGAATGGGAAGAATAAAATCCCAGGCCTTGTAGCAAAGTTCTATCCCTAGACCACTAGGTCCTGGGGATTTTCTTGTCTGGCATTCTTTATAGGCTGTGGTAACTTCAGATACTGTAATGGGTCTGTCAAGCCCATCTTGGATATGAACAGGAAAGCCATTAATGTTCCAAGAGTTATAATTTCCCACAGTATTATTTCCTTCAAACACATTTTCGTACTGTTTTTGAAAGGAGTCAAGGACGTCTTGAGTGGTGGACACGTCTTCACCATCAACAAGATTTGAGTGATAATCTTTTCTTCACAGAATTTAGTGAATTGTCTATTAAAAAATGCAGCCGAAGGGCTGTCTGCTAAGTGCTGCTGTATTCTTATTTTTAAATTTCTTTCTTCTACTTGTTTCTGCCTTTCCACTTCTATTTCTATGTTAATGTTTTTAATGATGTTGCTACATTCTATATCATTGTGTTGGTTTTCTATGAACCAGCTTCTCTTTTTATACAAGTCTTTCAACTTTTTCATTTTGAGGAAATCCTGTTCCTTTTTCTATTCAGTCATATTCTGTTTTATTGCTTGTTTGAATTTTAACCACACATCCCAGTTTCATATAACATTATTCCAATTTGAACAGAGGGTCTGGAATTTAGTTGAAAAGATCAATGGAAAATTTGGTGGAAGGCTTTATGGTCCAGAACTGATTTCTACTTGTTCCATGCAGCGAAATTTAAGTAGAATTGTATTATGATCTGACATGTTGGTGTCAAGATGTTTTATCTGAATTATCCTGTTTATAAGGGAAGAAGAAGAAATATAAATTCGATCAAGATGAGTACCAATACCTTGATTCATGTATATGTAAGCCTGGAGATTAGAATTGCGAATCCTCCATATGTCTACTAGTTGAGCATTGTCGAGACATGTTTTTCACTGTGCATATTCATCTTTTCCACTCCTGGAGTGTCCTCCTATTTTGTCCAATGTGGAATTTTTAATACAATTCCAGTCTCCAGCTGCTATGATGTAGTGGACACCGTATAAATACAGCTCCAATTCCTGGAAGAATTTTTGTCTAACTGTTCCATTGGATTGAGCATAAACATTTATGAACCTTATTACACATCCACAGTATTTGCAGTCTATTGTCAAGTTTCTTCCTTCTGCATCCCTTTGAATATTACAGAATGACCCAAAGAGAGGGGCGGGGGGTACAAGAATAAGAACTTTTATTCCAGTCCTATTAAATCTTCCAAAGCTCCAATAAGAAAGAAGTGGATATCTATCTTTTAAAGTTTTTATATCTGCAGAAGTATGTTTCTTGGAGAAACAAAAACCTGATATTATGGCATGACATAAGTTTCCATATAGTTTCTTGTTTAATTTGCCTGTGGAATCATCATACATCATACATTTAATTAGGCAATGCAGAATGGAGATGCTATGATTAGTGAAGTGTCACTGGTAAGTATTTTAACTAATAGATTTTGGATGAACCTGATGATGAAGGAGCAATTGTGTAGCCTGCTTTTTGTAAACTGTTTTCCAGTTTTTTTACAGTTACTTTCTATTATTTCAGTTTCATGATAATTGTACTGAGGAAACTTTGAATCAGTAAACTTTATTATTTTTTCTCTAATTGTATCTCTTGCTCTATTTATTAGCATGAGATGTTTCTTCATAGTTCATAAATCCTTCTGAGCCTGAAGAATCTTCATTTGATTATCCACAACCTTCTCCATCTTTACATTTTTTATTAGTTCTTTTTCTTTAAGATTTAGTTCCTTTTTTAACACATCTTTTAATTTTTTTTTATTTATTCTCAATTTTTTTATGAATTCATCTTTTCTTTTTGATTATCTTGTCTGCATATTAAGTTCTTTCTGTTGTCTTACTTGCTTTTTTGTTTCTTCTCCAGTTTCTCCTTGTGGAACAGTTTCATGTGTTTGCATTTCTTCTTGTATCAGTTGTTATACTAGTAGTTGAAGGTTCATTATTGGTAATTTCGACTGATATTGTTCGCATCCATATTTGACTGGGAAAGTGGCTCCTGCAGTTCTGGAATTTTGGAGCTAATTTCTGGCTGATTTGGTTATGCACTTTTTGTGATTTTAGCAAGTGTTAGTTTGTTAAAAAGCACCGTCTTTACTAGACTGAATTATAAGATCCGAGAACTTGTCTTTATGCCTCTCTGATATATATGGTGTTCTAATTGGCTCTTTACTTGTTCAGCAAAAGTTCTGAAAGGACAGGTGTTAACGTGGTGTTCAGAACTCTTTTTTTTTCCATTTCTGACAGGGTTTGAGATACTGATTAGCGATATGTCTGATCTCCATTTACTTGAAACATTTAAATTTGGAGCATTTGCCACCCAAGTGATCGGATGAACCACAACGCAGGCACTGCCTCTGTACTCTGCAATAGTTGACCTTAACTCGACATGTACTGATGTTGACAAAATTTGGTACAAGCATCTTCATATCCATTGTGAAGGTGATCTCACCAGAAAACCAGTTTGGATCTTCACTTGATAAACCCTGTATGTTGTATATTGTATGTTACTAATTTTTCCCCATTTTGAGAATGTCTTTATAAGAATTTCATTACTGTTCTCTATATATTCTATTGGAAATCGTTTGATTTTTACTGTTTTAACCTTATTACACATCACCTTTCCACCATTACAGGAATTACTGTGCTACCTTTGAAAGTAAAATCCTGTAATAGTTTAACTGCAATTAAATATTTCCCTCTGCTATATGGCAGGAAAAAATAAATCTTACTAGTACCAACTATCTTTTTTAAAACTTTAGTCACCCATCTCTCTCTTCTTCACATCCTGGAATTTCAATTCCTAGAGTTCGCACCCTTGTAGGAATTGGTACCATTATCTCAGGTGTGTAAAAATACTAAAACCTTTGTGATTGATAGTAAGAGAAAAAAAAAAAACTTTCAGCCATAAGACTGAGAATTAAATAATCACGTAATACAGAAACAATTCTACATCACCAGTAGATGTTCTATTTGAGCCACTATAAAATGGCGACTGATGCTGCCAAAAGTAATCTTGTAATGCAAATATTAACTGTACTACCAGCAATCTTAATATTCACTTAAAATAGTCAGTTCTAGTGGGGACAAAACCACCACTAGCACTAGTAAAATAAAATCAAATTACTTATCTTGCTGAAATCCAAGATGTCATCAGTGGGAGCTAGTTATTGAGGTCTCATCATTGGGAGCCAGACCTAGAAGTGATACGAAGGTTGAAGTAATGCTGAAGTCATATTTCCATATACAAGTAGTCAAAAGGTTATTACTAAATTATTACTAAATTAAATAAGGTTATTACTAAACCTTATTACTAAATTACTCTGGATTAGAGATAGATGTTGAAAATTTTTAAACTTCTTATACTAATAAATTAAAGCTGCCAAGAAATTATATTCTTGGTTTTAAATCCTTTATCCAAGTGTAAGCAAACAAAAAAAGGTTTGCATATGAAATAACTTCACAACTGGGCTACTTGTATACATAGGCTAATGACTTTGCATCAGTTCCCTTAGTATCTCATAATGTAATACACATATCCTTATGGACATGTATAATTCTGTGCATTATGGTAAGGGCCACTACCCAGACTGGTTTCGACCTTTATTGAGGTCTCATCAGTGGGAGCCAGACCTATAAGTGATACCAAGGCTATAGTATAACCAATTAAAAAAAAATTCAACAAAAGAATGCTTGAATTTTCATAGAAGCATGTCATGGTAATTTGCAACACACAGTTCCAGTAAAAAGATTTCAGGAAGTGGACATGGCGATCACCAGATAGAAGAACTAAGAAAACATGCCAGACATGATACTCATAAGCAAGAGATGGGCCACATCAGTTCAGCAGTGTTCAATGTTAAATTGAAACTCATGCAACAAGTGAAGGCACAGTATCAGAGTCAGAGAGAGATATGAAGACACTGAGTGAGGAAATTACAGGAAAAGTGTATGGGAAAGTGCTTGAGAATGAACTAAAATCTATTATGGAAAAAGAACTGGAGGATAGAAACAACAAAATGGTGTCTGCAATCAAAAAACAGTGGAACAAACAGTGCCAGAGATAGAAAAGTCAAAGAAAAGGTGGATCTCACAGGAGACATTAAAGATAGTTACAGAAAAAAGAGTATTGAAAATTAGGGGAGAGAGATCTGTGTAAAATGGAAGAACAGTATAGAGCAAAATGCAATAAAGTGAAGAAGGCAATTAGGAGAAACAAAATCAAAATGGCTAGAGGAACAGCGTGAGAATATCGTTAAATACTACTATGGTGAATATAGAACAAGAGAAGTGTATACATGATCAGAAACATAAATGAGAAATGGAATCCAAAGTAGAGAACCATAAATAATGAAAATGGTGAAATCTTAATGAACACAGAACTAGATATATTAAGGGATGAGGTTGTAAAGGCAATAAAACACCTGAAAAACCATAAAAGCCTTGGGAATGATGAGATCACTGGATAAATGTTGAAACATAGTAGCAAAGTTATAATGGACAAACTGTACTGCTTGTGTAAATGGCATGGAGGAAAGAAAACACCAAAAGAATGGGCAGTATCAATTCTAGTACCCATTTACTAAAACAGGAAGCAAAATGGACTGCAAAAATTACAGAACGATAGCTCTAACAAGTCAGAAAGGTACTCATGATATTAATGGAAAGAATAAGGAAACTAATAGAAGAAAATCTGGAAGATGCACAAACAAGATTTAGGAGAAACAGAAGTATACTGTGCGGCAAATATTAATGTTAAGCTTGATTGTAGAAAAAGCTGTAAATAAAAATAAAAATGTTTATACATGTTTGTTGACTTTCAGAAAGCATTTGATAGTATAGATCAGAAAGTGGCATGGGATGTACTCAGATCTTATGGAGTGGATAGGAACCTGATGTGTCTCTTGCAGAACATCAATCACAATGCAGAGGCTGCTGTTTCTGGACAACAAGAAGCACGAGACAAGGGGGCCTGTTATCTCCAAGCATCTTTATCATGCTTTTGGAAAGAACAATCGATATTATAAATAAAGGATAACATGAGGGAAATTTCAATTCAGGGTATGAAACTGAATAATTTACGATTTGCAGATGATATTGTTATTATTGAAAAAGAACTGGAAAGAACAGTGCTGAAGCTAAGTAAAAAGATATGGGCTGATATTGAACATTGATAAAACAAAAACAGTGATATTCGGAGAGAGAGAGAGAGAGAGAAGAGGATGAAAAAGCAAATACAGGTCAACAGATGAGAACTGGAAGAGGTTAGTTAGTTTACATACCTAGGCAGCAACTAGACACATGATTTAACTGTAAAAAAGAGATAAGATCTCAGGTATCAAAAGCTAAAGGAAACGAAACCTATGGGCAATGGAAAATATATGGAAAAGTAAATCATTGAGCCAGAATTCACATAAAGCTGAGACTGCTGGAAATATGCATATTCCCGAGTGCTCCCTATGGTTATGAGACATGAGTAATGGTCAAAGACTCTGTGAGATGAATATTGGTTTTTGAAAGAACATGTTATAGAAAGATTCTATGAATTGGTTGGGTATGAAAAGTAACAAATGAGCAACTGTATAGCAAAGAAAACTGTAAAGAAAATCTAATGCAAAAAAGAATTCAAAGGAAACTGAAGTTTTTTGGACATATCTGCAGAGTGGATAACAGTAGAAAGATTAAAACCTTGATTCTTGGTGCAGTGGATGGTATAAACAGAAGAGGATGACCAAGGCAAGAGTGGATAGACAATGTGAAAGAGTGGTGTGGAAAGAGTTTGCAGGATATGAGTCAACTGGCAATGGACAGAGAATATAGCAAAGAATGGTGAAACAAGCATCAGACTCCAGCGGGCATTGGACACATGGGTGATGATGAAATTAAATTCCACAATCTTTCACATTCCGAATTTTATATTAGAACTATAAAAGGTTGGTAAACTCCCATTCCTACATACCCTCATCATGAAGAATCCTGGCCGTACTGTCACTGAAAGTATATTGTAAGCCTACTCACAGGTGATGCTATCTTCATTCTTAATCCCTTCACCATTCTTCTCAAAGACTAGGTGTCTTCCACACTCTCAGGAATTGAGCATGTTTGATTTTACAAGATGGGGATCATCTTAAGACAAAACTTCAGGTCCTCTCTCATTTATTTGTTCTTAATGGTTATTCCAAAAAAGAAAGAAAAACAGTTGACAAGATATTATTTTCAAGTCATCCCTCTCTCCATAATCAGAACATCCAATACAGAGATCTGATCACTATTCCATCCATTGGCAGTCTATCCATTAGGATTGCTTCTATTTTCAAATACCATAACATCAGAGTCACTTTCAAGCCATTCAAATCCTTCTCTGGTTTTCTAAGAACAGCACTTCCTTTTACAAATGTCTGGGAGTCTGTAGAATACCATACTCATGTGATCTGGTCTACATGGGACAGACAAGTAGTGGATTTGAGGTGAGAAAGAACATGTTGGAGCTGTTGAACCTAAAACACAAGAATGATCTGGCTAGACCACTATACTTCTACTACCACATAGACTGGGATATTTCCACCATACTGTATTTCGAAGAAAACTAAATATTCCAGACTTGTAAAAGAATCTGTTAAGTTTGTGCATTCACACGAATCTATCAACAGAAACCAAAAACATATTAAATGACATCTACAAAGTCTCGTTAAATCTTTTAACATCTCGGAATTTGTTTCTCAACAGTCATCTAAAGTAACGGAAAAAATCATCTCCCATCTCCTATACTACCTTGAAGGCACCCACCTAATAAACGACTGCCAGTATGGATTCCATCGCTGCCGATCAACAGGAGATCTGCTGACATATGTCACCCATCTCTGGACAAATGCCATGGAGAAGTTTGGCGAATCTTAAGTGGTTGCATTTGATATCTCCAAAGCCTTTGACCGTGTCTAGCACAAAGGCTTACTAAGCAAACTACCATCATTTGGTCTGACCCAGGACTTCTGTAGTTGGATTGCCAGCTTTTGTCTGGACGCACACTGTGTGTGATGGTGGATGGCTCCCTATCCTCTCACATTCAATTAATGCTGGGGTTCCACAAGGTTCTGTCCTCTCACCAACCCTCTTCCTGCTATATATCAGTTGACCTGTTACTTCAGTTGACCTCCAACTCAATACATAGTTTACTCTATAAACCTTACCCTACACAACTCACCTCAACCTACAGAACATCTACCACCAAAATTCCAATCTCCAAGCCATCCTACAGTGGGGTTCAAATAACCTCATCAATTTCACTGCTAATAAAACCAAGTTCTATCCTATTTCCCATAAAAAAGAACCATGTTTTCCCGGGATCCTTTTTGATGACACCCAAATTTCCAGATATTTCGAGATCTCCTTAGAATTACCCTCACATCAAACCTCTCCTGACATAAATACATCACAACCATTGCATTCTCAGTTTCAAAGAAACTAGGATTTCTCTTTTGCTAAGATGTTACTTCACCCTTGAACAGCTGTTAAATTATACAAATCACAAATCTGCCCAGCTATTGAACACTACTTCCACATACAGGGTGCGGTCCCTGAAAGCTCTCTCAAAATGCTCCACTCAATACAGAGGAGAGCATTTAGACTTATTAATGACCCACCTCTTACCAACTCTCTGCCTCTACTTTCACACAGATGTTTGGTTTATGCAATATGTATATTCTACAAATATTTCTATGGGAAATGCTCATCTGAAACTGCATCAATAATTCCCCCACTCTGTACTAAGTCCACTGAAACACATATAGCTGCTGGCCAACATCCTTTCACAGCACACCTTGAAACTCACAGAACAAGTTTCTTTTCCTCCTCCTTCATCTCTGCTACTGCTGTACTGTGCAACAGTCTTCCTGTGACGTATTTCCCAAGGAATATAATGTACAGGCTTTTAAATCAAATGTAAACAAGTTTCTCCTTTCCCAACCCACTATCCATATACAGTATTAATGTACTATAGGTTAATCAACCAATCTCTTGCGTATGGACAAAATATTAAAAATAAATACATAAATAAATCTCCCAATTCACATGGACAAAAGAGACAAGGAATAAGAAAAGTCTGACTATGTTATTGTTGATAGTGATGTTTTCTCCCTGGTGCAGGACACTAGATTGTACAGAGGATTTGAAATTGGAAGTGATAACCATTTAGTTTTGAGCAGGATAAAATTGAATTTCATATTGAAAAGAAGAACATGTAAGAAAGTTTTAATGCGAATAAAAGTTGAGCAGCTCTCAGATGGGAACTGTAGACTAAAATACAAACATCATTCAAGAAAAATGAAAGAGTTTGAGAACAGGAATTAAACCTTGGAGATTCAGTGGCAAGCCCTGAAGAAAAAACGTTGATTGATTCAGCTGGAGAGGCATGTGGTGAGGTTGTTTGCAAGGATGGAAAAATCAGAACTCCATGGTGGATACAGGATGTTAAAGAGATGAAGGAAAAGAAGAAAGCATATCAAATGTTCCTGGCAATAAGTCAGCTTTTACTCTTATAGAATAAAGAGACAAATGTAAGAAAGCTAATGTGTAAAACTAGCTAAACAAAAGTCATGGGAAGACTTGGGTAAGAATATAGAAAATAAATATCAGGAAGGTGGAAGATATTCTTACAGTTGTTGAAGAAGCTGAGAAATGGAGGAAGGAGTACTGTAAAAGGAATTAGAGATGACAAAGGTGGCATGAAAACTGTTCAAAAAAGATATCCTGGATGTATAGAGTATTTTCTTAAAAAAATTGCTAAATGGAACAATTGTTGACAGCACAGTGGTAAAAAACAATGACCAGGCATCCAATCAGGAATATATATCCATACTTGAAGTAGAAAATGCAACAAAAGCCTGAAATATGGAAACCAGCTGGAGTAGATGATATTTGACCAGAAATGTTCAAGTACGTATGGAGGTATAAAAAGTCTTAAAGTGGCTGCACTGCATAGTACAGAAGGCGTGGACAAAGGGATTAATTCCAGATGATTGGAGTAGAGCTCTCATAGTACCCATATACAAAATGGGGAAATAAAATTGAATGTGAGAATTACAGAGGTGTTTCTCTGCTGGGTGTTCCTGATAAGATTTATGCAATTATTATTATTATTATTATTATTTGACATCTCCAGGGAGTCCAATGACTGTTCAGAAGGATTGTGGAAGGGAAGCTTGGTTAGAACAAGCTGGATTTAGGCTAAATAGAGGCTGTCAGGATCAGATTTTCACTTTATGACAAATAGTTATGAAATCATTGTATGATTTCTCAACTTAATGGGGCATTACGTCAAGCAATACTTTATCTTTATTTGAGTTGTAAGTTGTTAGAATTGAAGGAAGTACAGGAAGATGATTTTATGTTAAAACTCGTGTCAGACAAGGATGTACATTATCTGCTCAGTTATTTATCATGTATATGGATTACATTATGAAGGAAAGTGGTATTAAACCTGATATCAAAATTGGAGATGTTAATGTCAGCTCTTTGCTTTATGCAGACGATGTTATACTTCAAAATAAATCTGCTTCAATTCCCTGACTAAATTGAATAACTGTTGTAATAGATTTGGTATGAAGGTCAGCAGTAATAAGACAAAGACAATGAAAATAGGCAGAAACATTGAAAATATCAATTGCATTGGGAATGGAGAACTGATAGAATAAGTAAAACATTTCAGCTACTTAGGCACGATTTTTTGTGAAGATCTTAAATTAAATATGGAAATAGACAACAGAGTCAACAGAGCTGGTATGGTAGGAAGTGAAATGAATAAATATATATGTAGTAAGAGAGAAATTAGTCAAACCACTAAATTAGCTGTATACAAGACAGTGTTCAAACCAACTTTAACTTATGGATCTGAGAGCTGGCTTGGAAATCAAAAACTTGACCAAAGGCTAGAGACCAGAGATATGACAATCCTGAGAAAGATTAGGGAGTGTGAACAAGTGACATCAATGACAATATCATATTAAAAATGAGGATATTAGGATAAAAATGAGGATAATCTTACCACTTCCATTCTGTTCACTTAAACAGAATGGAGGAGTAAAGATTAGCAAAACAATTGTTTTTCTGCTAGGTTGGCAGGAAAAAGACCCAGAGGTAGAGCAAGATATAGGTAAATTGACACAGTAAAATGTACCTTAGTAGATAGAAATATAAGATCTGATAATGATGGAGTCTTGACAGACAACAGATTGATATGGAGGAAAATTTAGATAGGAAGTAATTACTATTAATGTAAGTTTTTCGTGTAGTAATATGTACACCCTTTGAGGGTATTATTATTATTATGGACAACTCCGAGACCTTAGACTCATCAAGGAAGGCGCTACCATCATGTCAAGAACAACTATTCAACATTCACACAGTATCTATCATACTTCGCCTTGAACTCATTCATAGTCATGGCACCCACAACAGACTCTGGCAGCTTATTCCACTCATTCAGCACTCTCCAAGTATAAAACCTAGCTCTAACACCCTTGCTAACCACACTCTTGACCATTTTCCATAGATGATCCTAGTCCTCCCACCACCAGTCCTGTTCTCAAAAATATCCCCTGAATTAATCTTATAGAAACCCTTCAGTAATTTGAATGTCTCAGTCATATCACCCCTTTTCCCAGTATCAACCAATTTCTGCAACCCACAAATCTTCAACCTATTCTCATAAGATTCATTCTATAGGCCTATCATCTTGGTCACTCGCCTCTGGATCCTCTCCATCAAGAAGAAAACCTGGCGCCCAAATCTGGGCACAGTAATCAAGATGGGGTCTTATCAACGCTCAATACAGAGGAACAATAACTTGCTTGTTTCTGCTCGTCAAAGTATTCTTCAGTAACCAAGTGATTTGATGAGCTGATTTAGCCACTTTTGCAATGTGCCCCCTAAACTTCAACTCCCTATCCACCAACACTCCCAAATCCCTGGCCTCGTCAATCTCCTAGAGTACAGTTTCACCAATGTGGTATACTGCTGCTAATCTTTTCACCTCAAAATGCATCACCTTACATTTTGCCACATTAAATTGACATCCAATTTCCTTAGCTCAGTCCTCCAAACTATCCAAATCATCCTGCAAAATTTTGACATCATGTGCATTCACTATTGCTCGACCCAACTGTGCATCATCAGCAAACAAATGAACAGTTCCTCTCAGATCCTTTCCTGTATAGTTAATGAACAAATTAAATAGCAGTGGTCCAAGAACAGAACCCTGTGGCACACCACTAGTCACAGGCCATCTTTTGGACTCTACTCCTGAGTAAACTACTCTCTGGTATCTCTCCATCAACCACCCTCCTATCCATCTCGCCAACCCTATATCCATTCCCATATATTGCAGTTTATGGATTGAATTCCATGTGGTATCCTGTCAAAGGCCTTAGCCAGGTCCAGCAGTATCACTGTAAACCCTTTACCCTTATGCAGTTCAGCCTTCGCTGTGTTATAAAACATGAGCAAGTTACTGAGGCATGATCTACCCTTCACAAAACCATGCTGTCCTCCATACAATATCCCATTTTCATCTATCCATTCCTGTATTTTCCTCTTGACTACTTTCTGCAAGACCTTGACAGCGACTCCTGGTATGTTGATCGGTCGGTAATTTGTAACAGCAGTCTTGGAACCTCCTTTATGCAGTGTAACTATTTTCCCCTCTTGCCACCCCCCCTCGGGACTAACCCAGACCTGAGACTCAAATTAAACAAAATGGTCAAGAGCACTGACAATTCTTTAGCTGCTTCACGTACCACACGAGCTGGTATACTATCCAATTCCACAGATGTATTCACATTAAGGTTTTGTAATAGACTATTCACCTCCATTTCATTCACCACAATTCCTGTATCCTTCATTCCTGCAATATCACCACCTGGATGATATACTGTTGCAAAGTGCTCGCTCAGTAATTCCACTATATGAACTGATTCAGTTACCTCCCTATCATCGGCATTCCTTAAAATCATTCTGCCGTATACATTTTTTCTTTTGCTTGGGATTCTCTTTAGCTTGCATGGCTAATTCCCTTTCATAATCCACTTTTGCTTTTCTTACCACACATTACCCTTCTGGCCTGCGCTTTATACTGTTCATGTGCCTTCAGGTCACCTTTCTCCTTAAATTCCCTCCACAGTTTTTTTTTTTTTTTTTTTTTGTAGCTCAAGCTTAATGGTGTTATTCATCCATTTAACTCCTACTTGATTTACTATTCAGGCTCTAGGTATATAGTCAGCCATTACCTCCTGCAAATGCTCCTTAACCACCTCCCATGCACTATCAACATCCAGCCCTTGCAGTTTTACATGCCATGGCACTGAACCAAGCAATCTCCTAAGTTTGTCATACTTACCAGTGCAGTAATTCCACATGTACCCTGTCTTAATTGAAAATTTCACACATTTAGCCACCTCTCAGGTCAAGACCCTGTGATCACTCTCACCAATTGGTGGCAACGTGGTCATATTCATTACAGTCAAATTCTCAGATGCAATTACTAGATCAAGCACTCTCGAACCCCTAGTGTTTTCCATTACATGCTGTCGCAGATAGTTATGCCTTAATAACTGCATAAAATCCAATTCCTTCCTCCCATGTGTCCTCTCCTCCTTCCAATTAATGTTACCATAGTTGATATCCCCAATAATAATTACCCTCCTTCCACTCATTGCGTCTATTTGTTTGTGCATACTATCTCCACCATCTATTCCAACACCTGCTCTATAGCAGCATCCAACTGTATATTTTGTTCTGCTAGTCTCAATCTCACACCAAATAGCCTGAAATGTGCTCTTTTCTCTATCCTGCAGTTCAACTTCTATTCTCCTTGGCTGCAGTTCATCAGCTATCATCAATAACACTCCTTTCCCCATTTTATTCTCTCTGACCCTCCTGAACACACGATACCCCTCACATTCTATCCCAATATCTATATCATCTTCTGTCAGCCATGTTTCACTAATGCCATTAACCTGTGGCTAGGAAGAGCCAACCAAGGCCAAAATTTCTTCCTTCTTGTTCCTAATACTCCTGGCATTAGTATACATGAAATGCAGAAGCTCGTTAGTCCCAAGCACTAGCTCGGGCATATTATACACATTCTTACACTCAATTGCCTCCCTGAAGTCTGCATATCTATCCCCCCCCCCCCCTTAATAACTCTAGTTTCCCTGATTCTGCACATTCACTTTCACTTCATTCAACACTTTTTCCAGTATCCACACACCAAATACATTCAGATGCAAACTATCCATCTTGTATAAATCCTTTCGCCCATCAAAATCACCTCACACATCCACAATCTCCACACCACTCCTCCTGCATAACCTACGCATAGTCATTTGCAATTATGGCCCTCCTTCTCAACTCGTCTCTGTATTACCACGGCAACAGACTCACTATCCTAACTCTCTCTCTCTCTTTTCTTTTGCTACTTGTAATTCCTTCAAGTCCTCTCTCATAGCAATTTTTTTTTCCTTTTAAATTATTTGTTCCTGCCACTACTATCATTTCTTTCACCCTCTGCTTTTGCTCTCTAATAGACTCGCATACATCCTTAATTTTCGCACCCGGTAAGTACGATTTTAACAAACTCTCATCTATTACACCTCTTACTAATGAATCACCATACAACACTCGCTCCTTCATTTTTCTTATACTCCCGATCATACTCTTATTTTTCTTATCACACAATTGCTTTTCATTAGCTGATGCGCTCGGTAAACAATTCTGCAATCGCTCCAGCTGCCGCTTCGCCTTATGTATCACAGATCGCAACCGTGCGATCTCACTCTTTGTAACTAACTCTTCATTGTTTTTATCCGTTAAACCAGGGTTTCTCAAACTGTGTTCTGCGGAAGGTGAATAGGTGTTCCACCAGAAGTTCTCCTGGAATTTGTCATTTTAGTTTTCTAAGCATTTTTCATGAATAAATATTTTATAGTGGAAATATTCTGAGGATAATAATATTCGTTAATATGTCAAAAAGCTCAGACCCAGAACGCCTAATAACGTCTGTGTATCGTTAATTTTCACACATTGAAACCTTTCAACATTTGGGAAAGGAAATACCACTGTTTATGACATAAAAATTGCCTGCAAGCGGATTATAACAATGGGCGGCATATCCTCTGTTCTCAAAACTGAAGGAAATGACATCTGTGTAGCAAATGTCAGTGACCAAACAGCAAGGAAGTATATTTCCTTGCTGATTGGAAAATTTTTCCACTGAAATTGAAGATCAAGGTAGTCTGTTTCTGCTTCTCAGATCTATTAATACTGAATGCTTTCTTCGCAACTTCGTATTGCAGTGTGCAAGTGCTTGTTCTGAAACCGGAGTGCTGTGAATTTTTTAAAAGTAATAAGAATACAGATTTAAATTCTAATATGAATAAGAGACAAGGCACTTTGTTTAATTGTGGTATTAAGAAATCTCTTATTGAAGGTGTTTGTGACGGAACAGATGGTGAGTCATCCACCTCAAGCCTACAAAGATCTCCAGGGTGTACAAAAGGAGGGGAAAACTACCAACAAACAGGAGAAGAAGTCTGCATTCACTCGTAAGTACTTATAATAATATTATAAATATATTTGGTGATCGGAATAGGATATGCCAATGAAAATCAGCAGAAATTAATTTAATGATGGTTTATTTACGCTTTAATTAAATCAGTTAAATTAAACTTTAATTTATGTTTAATTAATTAATAATAAAAATCGGCTAAATTAATGCATTACAAAATAACCGAGGTGTTCCGTGAAAATTTCAGGATTTGTGAAGTGTTCCATTGTCGAAAAAGTTTGAGAAACCCTGCGTTAAAAAATCCTCTCGCTATGTATTTTCACTTTCACTCTCACTTTCAACACCGCTCTCAAAGCTATCTGGTACTACATCGCAAATTCCTATCATATCACTATTTTCCATCACATTCTGGCTTTCATCAACGACGTCAATCTCGCGACCTGAGACACACTTCAAATAGTCAGTCACTTTCGGCACATAGGGTATATGTCAGGAATTTGATGATGATGACAATCATCCCCAGTATTTATCTGATGATAGGTAATGCATGCCACATGACTTTGAATTCTTGTTGTGGATGAATTTATTTATTCTCGTTTCGTAACAATTTTTATAACAATTCTATGTTTTTTAGTCATGAAATATATTTTATTTGTTAGCTATATATAATTTTGGTTTGTTCCAGAAATCAATAAACTACCCCTGTTGTTGTTATTGCTTTTTTTTTTCAACTGAATTAAATGCTCTTTTGTTTTCTATAAAGCATAAGCAAAACTGGAACATTTGATTCTTTGCTGTTTTTCTTTTAGTTCATTCAATATTTGGAAATTATTATTGTTATTAAACAGATATCTCCATAGGGTTAGAAGACTCATCATGGGCAACTCTCTCATTAAACGCATTCACTGTCGGGGCATGCACAACTAATTCTGGCAATCCATTCCACTCACTCAAAGCAAAAAATCGAGTCTGCACATCATTACTACCATTGTTTTAAACAACTTCCAGAGATAACCTTTAGTTCTCTCTCTATTCGTCATGTATTGAAAAATTTCCTTTGTATCAATTTTATAGAGCCCATTTAATAACTTATTAGTTTCTATCATGTCCCCTCTTTTCTGCGTATCAGTTTGCATCTTGCATATCTTCAACTGATCCTCATACGGAACATTCCATAGATCTGTTACTAGCTTGGTTACTTACCTTTGAATCCTCTCCCCACCTCTTTATTCCTAAGAAACCCAGGCAACCAAATATGTGCACAATAATCAAGATTACCTTAGTGTGTTTTTCAACATTCACATAATCCTTTGAGCTATTTTAACAACTTTGCAGTTTGCTCTCTGAACTTCGACTCTCTATCCACCATGACCCTAAAGTCTTAGCCTCATCTCATTTTCTGCAATTCAGTACTATTAATGTGATACAAAGTATGTAACCTTTTCATCCCAAAAATGCATAACCTTACATTTTGCAACATTAAATTGACAGTCATTATCTTTTGCCATTGCTCACAGTGCCAGTTTATTAAAATCATCTTGCAATATATCTAACTATTGCCCTCCCCAGTTTTTTATCATAACCAAACAACTGAATATCCCTTCCTAAATCTTCCTACATCATTAATATACATATTAAAGAGTAGTGGCCCTAGTACAGAACCTCAAGGCACCCCACTAGTCATTCTTATTCTCCTGGATTTCACACAACCATATACCATTCTCTAGTGTCTGTCAGCCAGCCCCCTTCCCTATCATCCATACTACTAGCTTCATACCCATTCTTATTTGCTCCTTTGTAATAATTTTCCTTGCATTATTCTGTCAAATGCCTTCATAATGTCCAGCATCATGATTTAGTCATTTCCCCATATCTTATTCTGATGTCACTCCATTATAAAATGTGTGTAAATTACTCTTTTCACTCCATTGGAATGTTGACAGAGCTGAGTCTTAGATTGAACTACTTCATCAGAGGCACTGCCAGTTCTCTTGCACATTCATGTAGCATATTGGTCAACATGCCATCCTGTCCCAATTCTGTATTCATATTGAAAGTTTTCAGTATGCTAAGCATCTACCTCATTTCTGGTATCAGACTGTGTCACATCAGCAACTGAAAACTCTTCACCTGGATTGCTTCTCTCACCTTTCTACCATCAATATTGATTAAAGTCATCCTTCCATAGTCATTCTTCCTCTTTCTACATAATGAAAGAACTCTTTTTAGAAAACTCTTTCCGGACAATATAGCATATTAAATTTCACAAGCACATGCTCAACTTTACAGTCTAAAGTAAATAGATTACTACCAAAGATAATTACTAAAATTACTGATATTCACTAAAATAAAAGACTGATCTGTAGGCCATGTGCAGCATTGCTTCTACTATGCACTACAATAGTGCCATTTGAGGTGACATCTGAGGTAGCTTGTTTAATCTTTTCCTATATGTTGTGCTTCTTCTAATATTTTGGTTATTCGGTTCATTATTATTTTCATATAAATTTCATATAAATAGTTTATATAGTGAATGCAACAAACCAATAGGTATATTTTAAGTTCTGTGAATGCAAGAAACTAGTGATGTTTTGGAGTTCTCTACTATTAAGGCTGCAGTTTGCCGGCCTGCTTGAAAGGGAATAGCATCTCTGCTGCTCTCCAGGAACCAATAGGCTGTCAGTTCAAATCTCCCACCACTGTAGGCACTTGAATATTTGTGAATGTCTAGGTGATAGATTAATTTGACTGTTTTGTGTGTGTGTTATCACTACCAAGCAATGAAAGCCACTTCAGCAGCTTATTTGATCACCTGAAATGGCTTGAAAAAGTTTTGTACTTTGTCTCTAGTGCAAGGCTACCAGATTATCAAACTTTTGTTATCTGAACTGCTGGTACCTGTCTTAGAAGTTCATGACTATTTTGTTGATTGGAGTCACATGAAATGGAGTTGTTCATTTTTTTTTTTTTTTTTTTTTTTTTTTGAGGGTCTGGGGATTTTTGTAAATTTTGTCAGGCATAGTCAGTAGGGAAATTACTTTGTAATTCTCGCATTCAGTATTATTTCCCATTTTACAGATAAATACTGCGAGAACTACTGCAATCATCCAAAACTCAACCTTCTGAGAACACTTTCTGAATTATTATCCTCAGCTGCTCCAAAACATTACCTCCATATTTGAATATTTTTAGTTGAATATTATCTATTCCAGCTGCCGTTTCAGATTTCTGACACCATATTCTATTTCAAAAAATATTGAAAACATAAACTGCAGCCAAACACTGAAATATATTTCAGTGTTTGGCTAAATTTATGACTGCATTTTTGTTCTTATAAAATATTTTTTGTCCTGTCTTTGTCTCTGCTTATTTCTTTCATATCATAGTTTTTCAAAGTAATTACTCCTGCCATTCAGAATATCTTTATCTTCAGTTTTTATATCACTTTTTTCACATATGATTGACCCTTTTACAGTACTCTTTTCTTCGTTTCTAAGCATTTTCAATAGCCTCTGGAACATTTTGCCAACTTTATGAACTTCTGTCTTCTTTCTAGTGTCTTCCCATGATTTTCATTTTATTTTATTATTTTTTTTATGCTTTTTACACATTAAATTATTCTTAAATTTTTCTCTAGAATATGTAAAGTTACTTGCTGACTTTCCTTGTCAGAACCTTCAGTTTTTTTTCCCTTTTCCAGGACAGCTTCTTTAACTTTTTGAGCCTGCCAGTAAGTTTTGATTTTTTATCCTTGCTGACAACTTCAACACATTCCCTAACTGAATCAGTCTTTTTCTCCCCATAAAGACTAGTTTTTCTCAGTCTCTTTCTTGAATAATTCTGTAGTTCATCTCTGAAATCTGCTCAAATTTGATTATTTTTAAAATGTTTGTATGTGGGTTTTTTTTTTTTCCATGTGATACTTCATTTCTATTCTGCTCTGAACAAAATAATGATCAATTTCTGTTGCAAATCTCTATGCACTCTTGTATTTTAAATCGTTCTGAAGATAGCACTATTATTAATATTAGTGTTATCTTTAGAGTTAGTCATATGAGTTTGTATGCATCTTTATTAGTAGATCATTTTATGTGCTTGGCTTTTTCTCCAGATGTTCTCAGAACATTTCTGTATATTTGTGATTCATATACTCTGCTGTTTTGATTTCCAAAAAGAACCACTTTCCCTTTTTTTTTTTTTTTTTTTTTTTTTTTTTTTAAATTCATGTCAGCTGTCCTCTCTGATAGCTCAAAAAATTCCTTCACTTGGCATTAAATCTAGATAACTAGGTGGAGATAAAACCACTACTACCTGGCCTTAAGGATTGAAGAAACCTGATATGCAGTTTTCATTTAGCAACAACAACAAAATGGAATCAGAAAAATATATGTACCTCTTGTAAATTGCTCTTTGTGAAACCCAGCTGTCGACATCATTTATATGGTGTTACCAAATAATTATGAATACAGAGATTCTATATTGTGGTGTGAGAACATCTGAGAGACACTGGCGAAGAGGACATGTTAACAGAAGTTTAAAAAAAAAAAAACAGACATTATGTGCAAGAGAAATTATTCCCTCAAGAAGAAAAATTAAATAGAAGGAAAGAATATTTATTTTCTATGTTTAATTATTACAAGAAACATCCTATGGATAGGTTAATTTTACCTTTAATGACAAAAAATATATTGTGAACTTTGTACTTGAAGATTGAAAAGAAAACTGTATAATGTGTTTATGGACCCCACAACTGCCAAAGAAAAACACAGGAACATTCGAAAATACACCCAATTCTCAATTTATATGGTAGTCTGGTTCCAGAAAAAAACTGTGTAATAAAGAATAGATTGCATATGAAAAAATAGAAGAATGGATCCAGATGTGAAAACGAGATACAAACAATAAGTTATTTTCAAACAAAACATATGGAATATTTTTTATTTTAAATACTTGTATCCTCTCCTTTAGTGTTACACGGTGATCAGTATTCATTTTACACAAATTATGGACTCTACAACCATGTTATAAATAATTATTTTAATTTCCCGACGTTTCGACCTTCATATCAAGGTCATCATCTGGAGTACACACAGAGATAAGCTAAATTACATTTCACATAGTATGCTGAAGAGACAATGATTTGATCAACAGTTATTCTACTGGCCTAACCTCTAGTGAAATTAAAATAAAATTACAATAAATAAAATAAAATAAATTAACTGTATCAAAGCTATATTCTATTTAAGACAACATCAGAGAAACATTCTTTCATATAGATAGTTTTGTTACAGTGAAAATAATGTCCTAATTTAACATGACAATTGTTATATTAGATTTAGGATCCTGGATTACCTATGATTCTATTTACAGTTAACTCTTAGGAAGAAAGGTTAAGCAGGTAGAATATGTGCCTTCCATATGTTTGGAATTTTTAGACCATCTTTATTATTAAGATTAGGGTGATTGATAAGAATCTCACAGGCCTTCTTAAATTTACGTTCATACCATGTTTTGGTGTGATGTAAACAACAGGTGCGTTTCCAGTCAATTCTATGTAAAGTGTTCTGGGCATGATCAGAAAGACCAGCTTGACCGTAGTTATTATATTTAATGTGTCGTTTATGTTCCTTTTTTTCTGATAGGAATTTGTGCATCCTGTTTCCCCTGTATAGAGCAAATTACAGGTGCAGTGAATACGGAATATACTGAGGTGGTTTTAAGTGTGTGTGTGTGTGTGTGCGCGCCCGCACCATTTTGCAGACCAGTTTCATGGACATTGTTTTAAGAAAAATGCATCTACTCTTGCCAGACACTGTGTTAACTGAAATTTAAGCCCCTCTTTATTGAATCTTTCTGTGGTTTATAAGTTGATATAGTATCAACTTGTAAACCACATTAATTTGAGAAGCACACTAATGAAAACTGTGTTAACTGAGGAATAAAATAGAATTAGACAAGAAGATAATTAAATGATTTGATTTAATGTTGTTCAATACGAACATCTTCCTTTTTAGAAAACTTTTATGTTGTTTTACACATACTGTTTCATCTTAGAAATAAAAGTTCTGCTCTCTCTCAATAGTTGGGATAATTTCACTGATACTTTTCTGAAAGGAAGACACACAAAAAAATTAATTACTTTAAAGAGTTGCTAAATGAAACAAGTAAAAACAAGTTCGAAAACATTCTGGCAATGGGTACATATCAGACCTGAAATTAAAAAAAAGCATCAAAAATCTGAAATGTGGAAAGGCAATGAGTTGTTACATTTATATGAGCAGAAATGCTTTTGCATTGGCTGCTATAATTTAGAAAGTCACATTACAGATGATTGGAGTTTATCTCTCATAGTACCCACCCATAAGAAAAAGGAAAACAAAACTAAATATGAGAATTGCAGATGATTTTCCTTACTGAGTGTTCCAGGTAAGATTTATGCAAGCATACTTGAGAAGATGCTAAGAAAAATTGTGGAAGGGAAACTTGGGGAAGAACAAGTTGGGTACAACCCAAATAGCGGTTTTTAGCATTCAGATTTTACTTAATGAGAAATCTTGAGAAAAAATTGAGAAATCTTGGGTATATAACAAAGATCTATAGTTCTGGTTTGTAGATCTGGAAAAGGCATATGAGGATGCTAAGAGAAAAGCTATTCAAAATTATATGGTGTAAATGGGACATTATGTTGTGCCATACGTAGTTTATATTTGAGTTGTAAATTAGCAGTTTGAATTGAAGGAGAGGAAGATGGTTTGATGTAAAGTCATGGTATTCATCTATATTTAAAATTATTATCATTATGAAATAAATTGTGGATACTAATCTCAGCTCTTTACTTTATGCAGATGATGTTATACTATTAAATGAATCTGGTACAAATCAGCAGGACTAAATGGAATGACCACTGTAACAAATTCGGTATGAAAATCAGTCATAAAAAAGATAAATACTGTGAAAATTGACAGGAACATTGAATCATCAGCTGCATGGAGGACAAGTATACATTGCCACTATTTAGGCACCATTTTAGTGAAAATTGACAACAGAATAAACACAGCAGGTGTTGTTGGGAGTTGACTGAATAACTTTATATGAATAAGAGAGAAATTAGTCAAGCTGTGAAATTGCTGTGTACAGACAGTGTTAAACCAGTTTAACTTGTAGATTTGAAACCTGGGTCAGAAATAAAATAGTTGATCAAAAAGACTAGAGACCACAGATGTGAGAGTCCTAAGAAATATTAGTGGTGTCAGCAAATTGCATCAATGCAAAATCATATTAAATATGAAGATTAGGAACTAACTTGACATTGTTAGCATTCAGGAATGTGTGAGCAGAGCTAATCTCAGGTATTATGGTCATAAACAAATGGGAGAGTTAGCAAAACATTTGTTTGATGGCAGGAAAAACATCCAGAGGAAGACCATGATCTAGGTGCAATGATGCAGTTAGAAATGCCCTTGAAGACTGATTTTTTTTTTTTTTTTTTGAAGGGATATCATAGATAGCAATAATTTAATACTCTCATATTATTATTATTATTGGCTACTCCATGGAGTCCTTAGACTCATCGAGAGAGGCTAAACATCATGCCAAGCACTGTCCAACATTCGTGCGGTATCTATCATACTTTACTCTGAATTCATTCACAGTCATGGCACCCACAACAAATTCTGGCAACCTATTTCCACTCATGCACCACTCTCCAAGCAAAAAAATGTAGTTCTTACATCCATGCTAGCTACACTCTTGGCTCAATTTCCAAGGATGGTCCCTAGTTCTCCCACCACCATCCCTGTACTGTTCTGAAAAATTTTCTCTGTATTAATCTTGTAAATCCTTCTGTAATTTGCATGTCTCAATCATATCACCCCTTTTCTTCCTGTCAACCAATTTCATAACCTACAAATCTTGTAAGATTCATTCTATAGACCTGATACTATCTTTGTATCACTCACCTCTGGATCCTCTCCACCTCTTCCTTCTCAAGAAACCCAGGTGACCTGATCTGCATGCAGTAGCCAAGGTTCTATAAAGAGGTATAATAACTTACTTGCTTGCCTCTGCTCATCAGGGTATTCTTCATTAACCAAGTAATCCGATGAGCTGCTATAGCCACTTTTGCAATATGTCCTCTAAACTTTAACTCCCTATCCACTAACCCCCCCCCCCCCCAAAAAAAAAATCCCTGGCTTCATCAATTTTCCAGAGTACAGTTTCATCATGTGGTGCACAACTGGTAATCTTTTCACCCCAAAATGCATAACCTTACACTTTGCTACATTAAACTGACATCCATTCTCTTTTTCCCAGACTGCCAATTTATCCAAATCATCTTGCAACTTTAATATCATCTGTATTAATTATTGCTCTTCCCAATTTTACATCATTGGCAAACAACTGAATAGATCATTTCCTATATCATTAATGAACAAATTAAATAGTAGCAGCCCAAGAACAGAGCCCTGTGGCATGCTGCTAGTCATAGGCCTTCTGCTGGACTCTACTCCTGAATAAACTACTCTCTGATATCTCTATAATAATATCTCTCTGATATCTCTCCATTAACCACCCTCTTATCTTCTTCACCAGCTTTATATATATCCCCATGTGCTTTTAATCTCTCTTTTAATGATATCTTCCTTTACACCATTGCACACATTTTCATGCATATTCTCTGTTCCGTCCACCATTTCAAACTTGCAACCTGGCCAGCACTTCTGACCTTTGCTTTCGTAGCCTTTTTTGCACACTCTCCCACCACTATCACTTTCAAGCCAAAGTCCACTCACTCTTGGTAATGTGTATAACTTGCAGACATTGCACTGAACGAAGTCCATCTGGTCGAATTCTTTAATGCCTTGGAAGCCATTGTTCTGCTTCACATCAGTGCCATGTGCTACACTATGAAACTTACCATGCAGAAAGACTATATTGACTATATTTAAATGAAAATTTTAACTTAAATCTAATTACCACCATAATACAATCTAGTTCTAACGCAACTTTTAACTAATATCACTATTTTTTCTAAACTAAACAACTTGGCTTTCAGAGCTATCCAAACCCAGGTCTACTACCTTTATGCCAATGTATCCTCTGACATCCTTTGAAGGTACATATTATTATCATCATCAGAGATTCCTAGGGAGTTACGGGCTTGCTAAGGGAAGTCACACCAGTACAGTATCAGATAATGAGTAGAAAAGCTTATGTGTTGGCAGTACATGTTAGTATATTTCACTGGTAATATATTCAGAATCTTCAGAGTACAAGAACAGTTTGTCACAGTACATGAAACAACAATTTGGTATAACAGCGGGACTAGTTTAAAAAAAATGTAATGGACAACACAAGGAACTAAAGTCCTAATTGGTGCCATATATTGTTGGATAAAGAAACAGAAAACAAGTATTAATTAGATCTTAAAATAACTGTCTCTCAGATTTTTGGTAAATTAATACAGCCATACTTGTTGAGGTTTGGAGTATGTTTAAAAGCTGTTGTTGATTCCAAAAACAAAATCTCTGACTTAAAATGACTTCTGTGTAGCACTTTTGATCCTTTGTGAAAGGAGATCCAAGGTCTGATCTGCTAAACCCAACTTCCATAACAGTAGTGCCAAATGTATTTTTTATGTTCTCCACGATGGATGTTAACTTCTTCCTGTTTGTCCATAGCAAGCCAGGTCACAAGAAGCAGGTGCATCATATGCTCTTGGACATGGTAAAAAAGAAGAGAGTTTGTCCTTTGGTGAACAGATGAGAGTTGCCAGTTTGACGTATCATTTAAACATGGTTCATAGCTGATATTTATTAAGCACTCTAGATATCTTTTCAGATGTGCCTTGAATGTATGGGATGGTAACAGTTTTGCTGTAGTCTTGTACACCTCCGAATCAAACTCAAACCCAATACACAGTTTTGCAGATGACATCACATTACATTCCTCCCTTTCATTTGACAAACCCTACTCTACAGAACTCACCTCAACCCACAGAACATAAACCACCACTGCCCTTAATTCTGACCTCCAAGCCATCCGCCAATGGGGCTCAGATAACCTCGTCAACTTCAATTCTAGTAAAACCCAGTTCTGTCTTATTTCTCACAAAAAAGAACCATTTTCCCCAGCATTGTTTTCGATAGCCCTCAAATTCTCAGACAAGATGAAATTTCTCTCCTCGGAATTACCTTGACATCAAGCCTCCTGGCATAAACACATCACAACCATTGCATCCTCACCTTCCAAAAAAACTAGGCTTCCTCTTTCGCTCAAGATGCTACTTCACCTCTAAATAGCTGTTAACACTATGCAAGTCACAAATCCGCCCAGCCCTCGAATACTGCTCTCACATCTGGAGTGGGGCTCCAAAAAGCTCCCTTAAAATGCTCGACTCAATACAGAGGAGAGCATTTAGACTAATAAATGTGACCCATCCCTCACCAACTCACTCCCCCCACTTTCACATAGACGCCTGGTCTCCGCAATCTGTATATTCTATAAATATTTTCATGAGAAATGTTCATCTGAAACAACATCAATAATTCCCCCACCCTGTACTAAGCCCGTTGGAACACATACAGCTGCCGCCCAACATCCTTTCACAGTACACCTCGAAACCCACTGAACAAATTTCTTTTCCTTCTCATTCATCCCTGCTACAGCAGTATTGTGGAACAGTCCTCCCCCGTATTTCCCAAGAAATACAACATACAGGCATTCAAATCTAACATAAACAAGTTTCTCCTTCCGCAACCCACCATCCATATACGGTACTAACGTACTACAGGTTGACCAGCCAACCTCCTGTATATAGGTCCAACATAAAAAAATAATCTTCTTCTTTTTCTTCTGCAGCTTCTCCCACTTAAGTGGGGTCACTGTTGATAATGAGTCTCCTCCACACCTTCCTGTCTTGGGCTGTCACCACATCCAAGTTCTTCATCATCAGGTTCTCTTCTTTGGCTGCCCATGCTTCCACCTTCCTTGCACATCCATCTGCATGACCCTTCTTCCCACATATTCGTCCTCCCTCCTTCACATGACCAAACCATCTCAACCTTGCCTCCTGTATTTTCGCTCCTAAGTTCATAACTTTCACTGTTCCTCTGGCATAGTCATTTCTCAGACGATCCTTTCTGGTCACACCGCACATCCACCTAAGCATTCTCATCTCTGCTACTTCATCCTGCTGATGTAAACATAAAAAAATAAATAAATAAATAAAAAATAAATAAAAAAATTAGAATAACCGAAGAAAATATGTTGAGTGATTTGCAGTTCTGATTTATTGCATAGAAAATAATTATTAAAAATATGAATTAGCATCATCTAAGTCTATGTACTTTGTAGATTATATAACCATATAAACACATAAATTATAAAAAAACTGTTATTTGAAAACATTCAGAAAATTAGCATAATTTTTAACATAGTTCAAAATGTTAGAATGTTCCAAATTTTTCCAATTGGTTTGAGAGAGCATTGAAATAGCACATATTTCAGTAGCTGTGGGACTGACTCGTGTGTGAGGAATTGTTTTCACGTGGAATTCAGTTAATCATTTGCTAAACATGGGTCGAACAAATGACATATCGGAAGCTAAGAAATTTCATATGGTGTCTCTAAAAAAAGAAGCCCAAACTCCACAGTTTATAGCTAAGGAATTGAAATGTTCTCAAGCAAGCATGAGTACAGTATTGAGACAGTATTCTAATAACCGGAGTTTTTAAAATAATCACTGCAGTAGTGGTTGAAAGGTCATAACTACATCAAGAGATGAGAGAAGATTGAAGAATATCGTAAAGAAAAACACTTCTGAAGTGTAAAGTAATTTCACAGGAGATGGAAAGAACTAGGTGTTAACGTGTCTAAATCTTCGATATTGAGATTGCTTCACAAATTGGATTTTAAATCACATGTGCCTAAGACAAAGCCGCTTGCGACTTCCATGCAAAAGGCAGCTACAGTGCAATGGTGTAAGCAAAAGCAAAGACTGTTTGGGAGTCGAGAGGGAGTCATGATATGGGCTTATATGGCTGCAGAGGGTCCAGGGTGGCTGTGTATTGTGTATGAAAGAGTGAATTCCAAAGCGTACTAAGAAATTCTTCAGCACTTTATGTTACTGGCATTGGAATATGTATGTGATGATGATTTTCTTTTTCAACAAATTTCAGCTTCTTGTCACACTTCCATGATCACTACTAGATAGCTCAAAGAAAGGCAAATCAGTGTAATTCCTTGGCCGACAAACTCACCAGATTTAAACCCCATTGAGAATTTGGTGGGGAATTATGAAGAAATATCTTCAAGAAGTTGTTGTCCCAAGAGACAAAAATGAACTTGTTTCTAGTCTGCAGACTATATGGGCATGTTTTGATAAAAACGGTCTGTGAACCACTATTAAATAATTTGCCGAACCGTTTACGAACAATCATAAAAGCTAAGGGGAATGCAACAAAGGTATTAATTATCATGTTGTTTCCCCTTTGACTGTAATTTTTGTGCATTTATTTTCGCATTATTCTAATATTTTTGAATCACATTTGAAGTTATTCTAATTTTTGTGAATATTTTTAAATAACAGTTTTCTTATAATTTATATTACATTTTATCTGTTTACATGGTTATATAATGTACAAAGTAGATTATATAATTCATGGTTGGTAATAATTATTTTCTATGCAATAAATTACAATTGCAAATCATTCAACACATTTGCTTTGATTATTCTAATTTTTGATTTGGAGGTGTATAAGAACAATGGAGGGGATTTCTGGAAAGCATTTAGTATTTTTTCTATTCTATGAGGTTATTGCCATGTGTTAGAAAAGTGTGATACAAGTGAGTGAGTTCAGTGGTAAGAGCATTGCCACTGAATCACATATCTCAGGCTTTGTGGTGTTTTTAGGATACCATACTATTGTGCTGGATGATAATGTGAATGTTTGTGCAAATACTTCCTATATGTGTGGGTTTTCTGTAAAAGAGAAAAAAGATAATGAACCATGAGGAAGGCATGTGATCAGTGTATCTAGGAAGGGCAGATAGTCATTAGCTTCCTGTTCCATTGTGCAGTGGATTTAAGGGCTATTTAAATGCACTAAAATTGTATCCAGTGTGTCTGGACCATGTGACCTAATAGCAAACACATCTTCAACATAGCACAGCCAAACCACTGGTTTGATAGTGAGTGTATTCATAACTAGGTGTTCTAAGTGTTCTGTGTAGAAATTGTTTAAAGAGGAGAAAAGGGACAGCCCATTGCTGTCCCATCTAGTTGTTTGTATAAATTTCATTTCCATGCAAAATAACCTACATATACTGTAAATTTAAATAATTCAAATATATCTGGGGGCAAATGTGACTTTAGCAAATCAAGGGTTTCAATTGTACATTGTAAATTGGTAAATATTAAAACTAATCATTATCTATGAACTTTTTAAGATATGATTTTTTAATATATTTTTTAGATGAACAGAATTTTTAACAAATTAAGAAGAATCATTTGTGAGAGGGTAATTTAGCTAAATGGTTAGCAAGTTTATATGTGGAACTGTTTATACTATCCACAATTGGGAATAGGGGTGTACCTTGTTTGTGAGTTTTTGGTGCTCCATATATTCTGGGTGCTTTAACATGAATAGGCTTGAGTTTGTTAACTGTTTCTTTTGTCCAGGAAGTGACTTTCTTCAACAATTTGTGAACTTTATTCTTTTTGAGAGTTAGTAGGATCATGATCTATAATTCCGTATGTAGACTGATCTTATAAAAGTATATGCATTTTGCTTTCATATTTTGCTAAATCGATCACCATAGTTGCATTACCCTTGTCTGCTTTAGTTATTACAATATTGTTGTAATAACTAAATTGTAATATTACTGTATAGCTCTTTTAAAACAGTAATTTCTTTTTTGGCATATTGTATTTGGGAGGTTTGGAATGATTAAGGATGCTAGTTACATCCAAATGAATCTATTTGACTATCATTGGAGGAAGGGTGTATATTCAATGAGAGCTATTATTTTTACATTTGGAACTTGCCTGGGTGTAACAGCAAAGTTATGTCCTTGACTTAACATGGTAACAGCTTCATTCATTAGGGCTAGTGAATAAATTCATAACAATGTGATCTTATTGTAATTGTAGTCATTCCATAGCACAGTGTTGTTGGAGGATATCAAATTTTTTCTGATGCCAGCTTTTGATATTGATTTCATTTTAATATTATAGTATTTGATAATATTCAATATTTCTAATAATCCTTAATATCTATTTATTATTATTATTACGTATTTATGGCTCATCCTAGGTTATGGTCATTAGTATTATTATGAATCACAACATTAAAAACCTGGATTTGAAAAAAATTGTTTCTTTGTTTTCTTCCTTTTAGCTCTCCAGATACAACTACTCCCTATCAGAATGCCATTGGCCATACAAATAAAGGTCTATCTTCTGTATGGAAGGGATTTATTGTGATGCTAGATGTTACTAAATTCGTCACAAGTGCATATAAAGTATCAGGTCCAACTGATTTTCTAGCTCAAGTAAGTAAATATGCATGTAATTGAAATGCATATGCCTTGTCTGTATGTGTTGTTTGTTCCAAAAAGACAAAATATTTTTTATATTATAATAACTACATTTCATTATTTTACAAGTCACTTCATTATTTCTGCATTCCAATTATACCACCAGTTGTTTTAATTTTATAAAGAGTGGTCTGATATCCTGTACTGATTTTAAATTTTAATAACTGAAAATATACAACTGTTTAGTAAAAAAATATATGAAAGTTCAAGTCATAAGAGTTTTATTCAATGCAGTTTTTAATTATCACACTTTGTGTCACACTATAATATAGAGAATTTACCCTCATACCACATTTTGGTATAATGTAAACAACAGGTACCTTTGCAGTCAATTCTCTGTAGATCATTCAGGGCATGATCAGAAAGACCAGATTTACCATAGTTATTAAATTTAATGTGCCGTTTATTTATTTATTTTTTTTTTTTCAGATAGGAAGTGTGCACCCTGTTTCACTTATATAGGGCAAATTACAGGTGCAATGAATACAGTATACTCCAGGGTGGGCCAGGGGAGGAATTGGATCATTGGATGAGTTGAATGAGTTCTTTAATTTTGCATTTAGGCATTAAGGTTGTATTTCTGTAATATTCTGTTTATCTGATATCTCTTTAATGTATGAAATGGCTACAGTTTTATTGGAGTCTAGTTTAATTTTGTTTTTAAGTGGAGTCTTGTGAAGAATTTTGTTGCAGTATTTTTGCTGTAGCCATTTTTCAGGAAGGTATTGCTGATAACTTTTAATTTAAGCGCCTGTTTACTGGAGCAAATCTTCAAAACCCTGTTTTTTAGTGTGTTAATGACACCTGGTTTTTGTGTTGAGTGGTGGTAAGAGTTTCTGTGTATATATTGGCCAGTATGGTGTAGGCTTGTGGTAAACACTGAAGGAAAGACTGCCAGAATATACATGTGACAAGTATATCTAGAAAGGAAAGTGTGTTGTGAATTGTATGTGTTTGTGTTGTTTGTTTAGATGGCTGAGGAAAATGTCTAATGTCTGGCAGCCATGGAACCAGATAACAAAAATATCGTCAACGTATCTAAGCCAGACTTTGGGTTTCAAACTGGAGGAGTCTAAAGTACATTGCTCAAAAGCATCCATATAACAGTTAGCAACTGGGGGAGGGGATAGTGGTGAGCCCATGGCTGTGCCTTCTTTTTGTAGGTAAAAAGTATTTTGCCAAACAAAATAGCCAGAACATAGTACATGGGCAAAGAGCATCCTGATTGGGTGGGAATTTGTCCTGTAAAAGAAGAATTGTGCATTGGTTGGGACATTTCTGAAAAGGGCAGAGACGTCAAAACTGACTAATAAATCACTTTTTTTTAGTCTGATGTCTTAATTTTGTTTACAAAGTGTAGTGTGTTTTTAATAAAGGGGGGAGGAGATGATCTATCAACTCCTTGAGTGTTGACTAGTTTCTTGGTTAGATGATAATTGGGTCTGTCGATACCTTTAACTATTGGCCGAAACAGTACATTCTGCTTGCGAATCTTGGGTAAACCATAAATTCTGAGGGAATGAGTGCAGGGGATACAGTTAAAAAGCTACTTTCACACTAAGCTTGTTTGTAGTCTCCATAATTTTACTAAAATGACAAAAGATAGGGCAACAGTATACAATCCTGCTGCATTTCTTCTTTCCATTTGAACACTGTCTGTTTCTCCAAGAGTGTTTTTACTGAAGCTTCTTGGTTGTCATACAGCTCTCTCTTATCAAGAGAATTAAATGCTCAGGTATTTCCATTGATCCCATTACAATCCACAATATGTTGTGATCCATGCAATCAAAAGCTTTCCCATAATCAATTAAACGGATGAATACTTCTTTCTAAAATTCTCTTGTTCTTTCCATAATCCATCTAATGTTGGTCTCTAGTTCCTCTACCTCTCCTAAAACATCCCTGTTCTTGTGGCATTTTTCTAGTCACATATGATCCCAGCCATTGTTGGATCACTTTCAGCATAACTTCACTTGCATGTGAAATTAAAGCAATGGTCTGTAATTCTCACAGCCTGTGGGATTTAATATTTTTGAAATTGGGATGAATACTGATGTTTTCCAATCTCTAGGCCAGTGTATTTTCTTCCAAATCTATTTACAAATTTCATTCAATATATTCACTATTTCATCCTCAATTGCTCTCATAATTCAACTGACACTCCATCGGCTCCAGGAGCTTTTCCTTTTGTCAGTTGTTCTATTGCTGTTATCACTTCACTTTTCATTATCATTGGTTCCTTGACAAATTCTCTCCTTTCAAGTTTTCCTTCAATATTATTAGCTTTCTTGAACAAATCCTCTACATACTCTTTCCATCTTTTTTTTTCCTTCACTGCTTCTTGTTCCATCAGACATTTTTCCAAATTACTTTTTACAACTTGTAATTTAGGGATAATCTTGCCTGTAACATTATTTATTTTTTTAAACAGATCTCTTGTTCTAACTGTAATGTTGCTTTCTTCAATTTCCTTGGACCTTTTGTTTAGATGTTTTTTATCTTATCTTTCCTTGCATGTCTCTGGAAATCTGCACTCTGTTGTCTAACCCTTTCTTTGTTTCTCTGAGGTTTCATTTTTCTTCTTTCATCTTCTGTTTGAATAACTTTTTCTGACAATGATTTGCAATCTTTCTTTGTTGTTGATGCTTTTATGCCTGTACATTTTATTTCTTCTTGCAGTTCTTCTAATTCTCTTCCTGTCTTCTCCAGACTTTTTTAATTTCTTTCTGACTTCTACTTTAAATGCTTCATTTATATGATTTAAATCAAATCTGATACTGTTCTTTTTTTTCTTCTTAGCCTTTAATTTCAATTTAACTTCAGCTATCAATAATTCATGATCTGAGCATAGTTTGCACCAGATAGTGCTTTTGTTGCTTGGATAATACTTTTCCACCTTCTGCTGGTAATATATATAATCTATCTGATTTCTGTATTCACATTAGGTAAGTCCATGTTACATTTGTTTGTGTTTTACATACCTAGTTTCGTCTTGTTGTTCTTTACTTAAACTTCATGAATTGTTGTAAATGTTGTCTGCCTCCATTTACTTATTTCTACTATATCTTATGTTCTCACACACACTATATAGTCTAACAAATTTATTTGTTTTTTGACTGCACCAGTTAGACCATGTATTGAAAGCAAGACTGTAAGATTTTTAGACTAAATACAAAGCAGATATTGTTTTTATTCCCCACTTATGTTAATCTTAACCTTTAATTTTTTTTGGGATTTTTGTGCATTGACAGAATCAGTCCAACGTGTTGTTCACAAACCATTTAATTAAATCAAAAAGGATCACTTACACAGTCTGATCCATATTAACACACACACACACACACACACACACACATATATATATATATGTCTCACTTCCACAGAAGAAGACCTTCAAACAGAGCTTAACTTCTTGAAAAACACCTTCTTAAATAATGGATATTCATCTCGTAACATCACTAAACGTTTGAGACTACACCAATAAACAACCTCGACAAGAAGATGATTCCAACCCTATCACTCATATACAGTTACCATTTATCAGCTCTCATACCTCAAAACTATCTAGGATTATGAAGAAATTCAACATAAAGACCGACTATACTACTCTGCCAAAACTTCGTTCTTTTCTGAGTCGACCAAAACACAAACAACTGCATTTTCCTGGTGTTTATAAAGTGCAACTGTGGTCGACCTTATTTTGGCCAGACAGATAAATCTGTTTCACTTCGTCTTGAGGAACATAGACATGACATCTCCTACAGTAGAACATGAGTGAGTGCCCTTTCCAGTCATGTTCTCTTCTCTGCAAACTCTAACCTCGAAGAACGGCCACACCAAGTTGATTGGGATTTATATATACACAACTTTTATATATAAACACAACCAATTTATATATATATGCAAGGATGAATTTGAATGACGAATTATTGAATCAAAAGAAATAGTTCTGGACCCTTCACACTTGAACAACAATCTAAGCTACAATTTGCCTGATTCCCATAGCGCAGTAATCCAATACTGGCACTCTAAAATTAGCTGTCGCACATATTCGACTCATACCAACAGTAGCACGCGGTCACCTATTCAAATATGACTGTTACTATTCTGCTTCTTTTTATTAAGCTGGAAAGTCCATGTTTTTTACATTGTTATTTTTGTAAGTCTTATGTTATTTCTTTCTCACCTGAAGAAGTCGGAACACTGATGAAACTAGTCATGATTTATTAAAGGTTTTTGTTATACTTTCTCGAGTTCTGGTCAGTTAAATTTTAATTTTTATAAATGTATACATCCCGAGTCAATCCTAATTACAACAATATATATATATATATATATATATATACAATTGCATTACAAGTTTTTGTTAATTTCAAATCTTCCTGATTCAGACTTAGTTCTATGTTTCTTCCCTTAAAATTAAATCTAGACCAATCCTAATCATACATACACAAACTGGATATAAAGCATACCTTGAGTAAGCTTAAATCAATATTAATTTACATTATCTAGTACAGCAGTCTTCTTGCTCTTACAGTAATTAATTATACACAATTGAGATTAAGACACACCTTGAGTGAGCTTATATCAATATTAACTTACACAGTCTTATTGTCCCCATAAGTAGACACACTTGATATACATTCTTGGTTGGAAATATTACATATTTTTGTTCAGCACTGCCTTTTACATGAATCCTTTTCCCACACAAAAGTGCTTTTTTTTCTTCTTTCCTTCTGCTGGCTTGTTTTTGACTTCCCGCCAAATTTCTTCTTTGTTCGAGTTGTCAATTATTCTATCCCATCTAGGACCCTTAACATGGTAGCAATGTGAAGCTCTTTCATAGCGAGATGTTCCGATGATCGACACAGTATCTCATGGCGGTGGATCTAGGTAGGAGAAGATTCAGAAATCTAAGGCCTACGATTCTTCTCTTTCAATTACCAACAACAGACCTCACGTGGTGGTGTACCCAGGTAAGAGAAGATTGAGAAACCTAAGACAAAAATCCTTCTCAGCTATTTGGCTTATAAAGGCCCGGACTTTAATTGTATGCAGGCGCGTCTCTCGAAACTTTTATATATGGTCATATATTGATATCCGAACATGATAACGTTGTACTTTGCACGTCTTTTGAAATTGCCACGTGTGGACATGAGTTAACAGCTTTGCATAATGACATCATGTGCCACATTATTTTAACAAAGGCCATGGTTAAGTTATTACAGACAAAATTGACATTTCTGTAAGTTATCTCTCTAGAAAAACATGTAAAAATGAACATGATAAGTTACTTATCATGAGAGATTTTACATACAATATTCTTTTATTGTTTAAAGCAAGTGTTTGCAATAAAGCAACTTCTTGACACAAAACTCCAACATCCTTTCTTTTTCTTCTTCTCAGTTCTAAATCAAATTTTCCAGTGATGCCTCATTCTTCTTCTTCTTCTTTTTCTCACACTTTTGCATTCCAATCACCTAATTTCAAGAGAAAATCTGTTTTATCAATACTGTATACCAACATTTCTCAACCTTTCTAAGCCCAATGACCAGTAAAATGCCTAAAACAATTCTATGGACCACTAAGTTATATATTTTTTTACAAAAACCGGTGTGGGGGATTACCAACATTTGGGAAAAACTGTGCCATTTATAACATAATAAATCTAAAATCATGTTTTGAATACATATGGAAACATAATTAATTAAATTGGAAGTAAACGATTAAATGTGTATCATCATTGAACAAAGTTTCCATTTTTATTAAACAAATAAATAATATGATATAATTATGTTACTATTTACTTTTAATGAGATGGTTGAGCTTCTTTGCCCTTGCAGAGTTGCTGGATATCTGGCTCAGTATTGTCAACTTCAGTTGAAGATCGGCACACACACTAAGATGATTTCTGTATTTTGTTTTTATTTGAAGGAGCAATGAAAATCCCTTCTCACGAAGTTAGGTTGTAGAAAATTGCATGATGATTTTCAATGCTTATTCAGATAATTCGGGAAATTCACTTCTCACTGAAGGCGAGATCCAGAATCGAGCCAAACAAATATCACGGAATTGCATTTTAGGTCCACTGTCATTTGCAAGCTCAGTTAACTGTTCTCTTCTCAATAATGAAAAGTCGTTCTCGTGACTGTAAGCCTGAAATGGATTGCAAACCCACAGAAATTTCTTATAAAAGTTATTCAGAAAATATATTTCAAAATTCTGTTTCAGAGTTTTAAAGTGGTTACAAACCTTTTCCAGAAACTTAGAATCAACAAAAATATCATTTTCCATTAAAAAGGATTCCAAAGTTGGAAAACATGCAGATTGTCTGTCTAATCCATAACACCAGTTTTTTCTTGAATGCCTTTACTTTGGTATAGGCATCAGGAACAGTTGAAGAATTTGCCTGAAGGGGAAGAGATTTAGATCATTTAATTTCGAAAAAATGTCTGAAAGATAGGAGTGTTGATAACCATGCTTTGTCAACAAGGAGTGATGCAAAATCAGAATTACATTCATTTACAAACAATAACACTTCATACCTTAATTGAAATAACCTTGTTAGTACTTTGCCCCTGGAAAGCCAGAAAATTTCAGAATGAAGCAAAAGTTGTATATATTCACTGCCCATTTCATCGCAGAGTACTGAAAATAACCTGTTATTTAACGGTCGAGCCTTAATAAAATTAACTAGCTTTACAGCGTTGTATAGCACAGTTTTAAATTCTGGTGGCATTCCTTTGGGGGTTTTACTAAATCACTTAAGGAATGACAACATAGATAAGAATATAACTTAAATTACAGTTTAATTAATATTTCCGATATTTCGGCAACGTCACGTTGCCATCTTCAAAAGGAACTTACAAAAAAGGCACGTGCATGTAGGCACTACAACACAGTAATTGAGAATGAAGTGATGAAGCTGTTGTTCTCCTAAAAGTCCTGATGGTGCCCCCATAGCGGGCTAAGTAGGTGTTCGTGGCCGTTGGGCTGAAGGTCTGCTGATGTAAGCCTCCCAAATTTGGGGCAATCTCATACAGCCAAATTTGTTGAGGTTTGGAGAGTTTCTTAGGGCTGAGTCTGATTCTATTAATAGTCTTTCGAATTTGTATTTGCTACGGTGTATTACTGTAGCTTTCTTCCGCCGTATTTTGTGCCGTGTATCCAGAGCATGGTCTGCAAGACCAGAGTGGCTGTACTTATGAAACCGGATGTAGACCTTGTGTTCCGAAATTCTGATATTCGCTGTCCTGCCTGTTTGGATAAAGTAAGACAGTTTACAGCTGCAAGGGACCTGGTATACACCAGGTAGGTCTAGGGGAAGTGGTTGGTCTTTAGTGGAGTGGATAAGGGTTGCCAATTTTCTGTATGGTCTGTAACAGAAGGTCAAGTCGTGTTTTTTTTTAAATTTTGGTAATTTTTTCCAAGGCGCCTCGGATGTAGGGAATGGTGATGTATTTAGAGTAATCATTGTTGTGAGGGGGGGGGGGAGTGGGGTTGTGGTTTGTTAGTTTCAATTTTTTTGGGAAGGAGGGGTAGTCATCGGCTGAGAAAGTGTTGAGGATGTGATTTAGTTCAGTGTTTAGGGCCTTGTCGTTAGACTAGATTAGTTTAGCCCTGTTGTATAGTGTTTTCACTACTCCATATTGTTGTGTGTGGGGGGGGGGAATTATTGGTGAATGTACCAGCCTGTATGGGTGGGTTTTCTATAAACTGAGAAAACCAATGTTCCATCAGGCTGGCAGGTGACTAGTGTGTCTAGGAAAGGGAGGCTAACTCTCCCCTGTGTATGAAACAATGTACCCAGTCATATCCGGAGCTACTTCCTTGACCTTAGATACAACCCCACTCTGCCTGTCTGTAAGGGCACGAGCTCCATCCAAACAGAAGGCCATACATTTTTCCCACTAGATCCCTTTGTGTATTATGTAATTATTGCAAGTGTGAAATATTTCTTCCCTGGTTGTTCAGGATGACAAAGTTCTACAAAACAGAATATCGTTATGAATGTTGTTACCATGCGCATATTAACTGCGCATCATTTGTAACATCAGTAGTCTCATCTGTAATGCATAATAAGGACTCTTCTTAACTCTTTCGATTAACTAAGATTCTACGTCACCTGCCATATCATTAATTCTGCAACTGACAGTGTCATTAGAAAAAGGAATCAAATCAACATCTTTTAGTAACTTGTTGGCAAACATAGTTTTTACCACATCTTTTATAGCTGGAAGTAGTAAATTTTCCCCGATAGAATGGGGTTTCCCTGTTTTCGCTTTGTGCAAACTTAAGAGATAGGATGCTTTCAGCACCTTGCTATTAATCAAACCCATGACCAAAACTATATCTTTTCCATGATTTAATGTCCATAAGCATCACTGAAAAAATTCAATTGGCTTATTTTTAACATCACAATGTTTAGTTTCTAAATGTCGTGGGAGTTTCACAAGTTTCACGCACTCATTCAACAACACTTCATAACACAAAACACATTGAGGTTTCTGTTCACTTTCATCTCCACACCAGGTAAACCCAAATTCCAAATATGAACTGTTATATTTCCTACTGTATTTTTTCTTGGAGTATCAGATTACTTACTGTAACAACACGTGTATCACAATTTGGGTTAACATCATCTTCAAAGTCCTAATTCTAAGCCATTTTTCTATTATTAAAAAATATTTCCGAAAAATATATAAATACTAGGATTAACTCACAACATACTTTGTCCAAGTATCACTTAGCACTTCTGAAAATATACTGAGCCTTGGTTGAAGGAGGAAAATCTTCAATAATAAAAATCAATAAACAACAAGTAATTGGTTGAAATGTGGGTAACATATGTTTAACTTCAAATCTGACAAACAGTAAGGGAAGGCAGAAGGAATAAAACCATATTGTTGTGCACTTAACCCCTCTTTTATTACTTGTCATTCAGTCATTCTGCAGCTATAAATTATTGTAGCAGCAGAATGTTCATGGAATGAACATTCTGCCGCTATTTGTTGGTTTTTTTAAGTATCCATTTTATTTCAATAAGTTTTACTTACTTATTCAATTTTAATTTGTTTTGTTTGGATAATTAAAAATATATATTTATTTATTTAAGTCTGCCTGTGGACCACAGGTTGAAAAAACACTGCTGTATACTAACTGTTGCATGATGCTGTAAAATTCTTTGATCTCATCTCCACTTGAATTTGTAGTGGGTGCATAACCAGTATGAATGTAATATTTACTGGATATGCCTTTATTCTGATTAGAATTATTTATCAGAAACTGGATTGTAAACCAAAATGTATTTTCTGTATTCTCTTTTAACTATGAATGCTTCTTCATTTCTTCTAAGATTTCCATGTCTAGAGTGGTACTTCATGAAATGATTGGTATCAAAGGGACTTTTGGCACCTGTCCATCTTAGTTCACTGATTCCTAAAATATTAACTTGAGTTCTTCTCTTTTTATTTTTACCAGTTCCAGTTTTCCTTGGTGAGTGCTTCTTACATTCTATGTAAAGCTAGTTCATTCCAGTAGTTTACACACATGTAGTCACTGTCTGTTGTGAACATGTTAATATGGAGTAATCATATTAAAAGATATTATTTTAATTGCTATGAGTGCTGAAATTATTAAAAAAAATTTTATATTTTGTTAAAATTATGAAATTTGTGGTCCTACATTGCAATGGAATATCTCTATAGGATATTCCTGACACCATCCAGGTTTGTGGCCGTATCATTCCAGACCAGGTATGGGAATATTTAAGCAAGATAAAGCAGTCTGGAAACAAGGTGAGCCCAATACATAATATATTTAATGTTTTTCAATATTAGTGTACATTTCTGTTAGAATGCCCAGGATGCCAAATTTATTCATTTTCACAAATAAAATTTAATACTTGATTCCATTTTTTTAATATTTTTTCATTCATTTTTTATGTTAAGAAAAGCAGTTTTTTTTTTTCTTTTAGCTTTCATCCCCATTTATGAATTGAATAAATCACATCAAATAAATTTCATGGGAAGAAGCTTTAGTTATTCCTGTTGGTTAGTTGGATTGCTATTGAGTCATCTTAGATTAAAGATTTTTCACTACGTGTTTAGCTGTCATTGCAAAACATGGATACAACATGGATACCACTGAAATTGAAGTAACATTCAGATACCATTGAAATAAAATGTATTAGAAATATAAGATGGCTGATTTCATCTGCTGTGGCTAGTTGTGTGGTTAATTATTCTTAGATCAAACTACTATTCAAATAATTTGGATATTGCATGATAACGTGTCATAAATAATTGAATTTTCTGTCCAGGATATTGTATTAAATTAGTGTGACTGTTGAACATTTTTTTTGTTTAATTAATTTATTTTTTTAAAACAAAATGAAAAGGAGTTATACAAATGAATTTGGTCTTCAAAAATTAAGGAAAAAAGAAGTTTGTATTAATAAAAAAATATAAGTAAATAAACTGATTCAGACAGTACAGTTTATAGGAAACCAATATCTGCAGTTTTTTCTGGCATTTTCTACAACATTCATTCAGATTTTTTCACTTCTTACTCCTGATGTAACAATGATGGTTTCTCTTGTATAAATCAATCTATTCTCTTTAATCCTGCAATTTTGAAAGATTGACCATATTTATTTTTTATTTTTGTCATTGCAAAAGCAAATCATACTGAAAACTTTGATCCTTAAACAATATCACTGAAATCTATGGTCCATCCTGCAATGATGAGAACTGAGAGCTAAGAATAGAAGATATGTATGAAATTGAGTAGTTTGAAGGCGATTCCTTGTTATCTTATATTCAGTTTTTAAAGCTGTGTTATTTGGATATCGCTTTAATTCGTCTTAGCTCTTAATCTTTTCAGCTAAACAGTGATTTATTTGAGCCCAACCAAATCATAATTGTTCAGGAGTTATTGATCAAGCTGATAGACAGACAGATTTCTCAAATATTCCTTCTTCTCTTCAAAGATTAGGCATTTGCCGGCTCTGGCTTCACTGGTCTTTCCATCTTGCAGCTAGTCTCTCTCTCTCTCTCTCTCCCCCCCCCCCCCCATTTCTCTATATTTATTTATCCCTTTTGGCAGCCAATATATTTCCATCCTAAATAGATGCTCTTTCCATTTTTCTCTATATTCCTTTATCTTTTTGTCTACATTGTAAATATCTATCTCTCTTCTGATGTCTTAATTTATATGGTCCAGTCTTATGCATTCTTTAATTGCTCTTAAAAATCTAATTTCTGCAGTTTGTACAGGTATCCCTCGATTAACGTGGTTAATTAATCCCTTGATGTTACCCCATATATCAAAATCGCATTAATCAAATATAATAATCGATGGTAAAAAGTACAATCCGTCCATGATCGATTACTGTACTAATAGTTCGTTTTATATGGTACTCTTTTAGGAAAGATAAAAAATGAATGCAACGTAAATGTTTAATAAATAAATACTTGTACCTACATTAGTTACTGCAATTTTTTTATCAAAAGAAGTTACCAAGAGTCGTTTGAACAGTTTTAGTTTTTTTCTTATCGGCATAAATTCTACGATAACAAGCAAAATGACTCTCCAGACCTCGGCAAACAAGCATTCTTCGATTAACATCTGGATCCATATACTTGCTGCTTAAGTGATTCTAAACTGCAAATTATTCTATCCAGTTCTTTGACTGTTATCTCCTTTGGAATCTCATCTGCACATTCCATTTGTTCCTTGGCTTCATATGTGCATTGTTGTTCAATTTCAAGAAGATTGTTGTCACTGAAATCTTTTGAATTTGAATCCAATAATTCTTTAACATCTTCTGCATCAACACCATCAAAACCAAGGTCTTCACCAATTGTCATGATTTCTTCAACCACGTTATTTACAGGATTCTGAAAACAACCTAAGTCATTAGCACATTCTGGCAAAAGGTTTTTCCAAACAGCTTTCATGCAGCTAGAAGATACTTGCTCCCACGAGTTATGAATGTTTTCCATTGCATGTTTAATGTTAAATTTTTTCCAAAAATTCTTGGAGCGTAATCACATTTTCTCCACTTGTTGTTTCTACTGCCTTTGAGAATGTCTTTTTAAGAAAATAGGCTTTGAAAGTTGCAGTGATGCCCATGTCCATAGGTTGTAGCACTGATGTCGTATTTGGTGGGAAAAATAAAACTTTCACATTCTCACACAAGATCATTAAGAAAATTTGGATGACCAGGTGCATTATCTAAAAGCAAAAGAGCTTTGAAAGCTAAGTTATTTCTCTTGCAATAAGCTTCAACTGCCTAGCAAAAATAAGAATTAAACCAGTCTTCGAATAGACTTTGGGTAACCCAAGCCTTCTGATTCACCTGTCAAATTACAGTTAAAGAGTTCTTGTTGCATCCTTTTAAAGTCCTTGGGTTCTGAGTTCGATAGACAAGCAGCGGCTTCAATTTAAAATCTTAATTAGCATTCCCTTCAAGCATAACAGTTAAGCCATCTTCTTTTGATACTTTATAGCCAGGCTGCTCTGTTTTTTTTTTTTATATATATAAAAGTTCTAGATGGCATTTTTTTCCAATAGAGGCCAGTTTCATCTACATTGGTGGTAATCGTAATAATTTTCTTCGATAATTTTCTGCAGCTCAGCAGGAAATGTGGATGCAGCATCTTCATCGGCACTTGCGGCTTCACCTGTTATTTTAACATTGTTTAGTCCAGCCCTAGATTTAAAATTTTCAAGCCATCCTTTGCTAGCTGCGAATTTTGAATTGTCTTCTTTATATTTAGTGTCTTGAAAACAGGCTTAGAGCTTTGGCTATGATATTATAGGCACTAATTGGAATTCTCTTTTAATTGCAGTCTTCCATCCAAATAATCAACAGATCTTCCAGCCATTATAGCACTCCGGTTTAGTGTGCATTGCATACTTGCAGATGTAGATGCAACTTTACCTTGCTCGCAGTATTCATCAGCTTTGGATAAAATAGTCCGTATTGTAGATTCATTAAAACCAAATTCACTTCCGATCTTACTTTTACTTTCACAACGTTTAAATCTTTTAATTATATCAAGTTTTGTATCTAAGGTAATTACTTTCCTCTTCTTTTTTTCACTTAATGACCCTGTTGTGGGATTGCTCTTATTCTTCGACATGATTAATGGGCTGTAAAATTTACAAAGAATGTAATTTGTAAATACGTACAGCAGAACAACTGGACCCACTGCTGGCACTCAGGCTCTGGGAGCATGGCTGCGTGGGAGGAAAGACGTCATCATGCTCACTCCACAAGGCTTGCATTTTTTTGCATGGTAAATTTAAAGGCGCATTAATCAAAACTCTTGCTGCGTATATCAAGGGATTGCCACGTTAAGCAAGGGATACCTGTATTTTACTTTTATCTTTCTTTTTAAGTCCATGTCTCTGAACCATATAATAAAGTAGGAGCGGCCATTACTTTATAAAATTTTAGTTAATTTTTCTCATCTTGTTTATTTTTCATTCGGTGTGCTTTTGTTTCACAGATTTCCTGAAATTTCCTTATTTTTTCATATATATATATAATCTTTTAGATATGTTATTATGCAGCCTAAATAATTAAACTGTCACCTGTTCTGTTATTTTATTTTCTATGACTATTTTTGATCAAACATGATCTCTACCTTTAAATGCCATGACTTTTGTTTTCTTTTATAAAATTTTGAAATTGCATTGTTGGCTTATTTTGTTTAATTCATAAACTGATTTTTAAAGTCATCTTCATTGTCTTCTGCATAGAGCATTGTGTTGACAACAGTTCTGGTTAACCAGCTACCTTGTTTTATTGTTGTTTTCTATAATAAGATACATCCCTGTCTAACACCTTGATTAATTTCACTCTCTTCTGTTAATTTATTACCTAACTGTAACTGTTTTTTTTTTGTTTTTTTCCAGTAATTTGTTTAGCACATAAATATGTCTATACATGTCTGAAACCATTTTGTTCTTCTGAGAGTGGATTGTTTGCAGTATTTTATTCAGGATTTTACTGTAAATTTTGTAACCTATATTTAATAGACTGATTCCTTTGTAATTTTCACAATTATCTCTGTCTCCTTTAAATATAGATATAACCTTAACTATTGACCAATTTGATAGAACCTCACATTTCCTATAAGTTATCGATATTAAGAATCTGTGATGTAAATATTCTCCACCATATTTCTAAAGCTCTGTATTTACGTCATTTAATCCAGTTGAGTTTCTGTTTTTTGATACCTTTATTGCTTCTTTTAGTTCTTCTAATCTCATTGGGTCTATATCAGTATTAATTCCTTCATTATTGTTTTATGTTATTAAATTTAGGGCATACCATAACTTCTTACAATATTCTATCCATTGTATTATTTTATGTTGATTTGTGCTAGATCTCTTTCTTCATTGTTTAATTTCCTTAATAATTTATAGGCTATGTTCTGTCTTCCATGTATATTGTCTTCTATTTTCTTAGTAAATCTATCCCAAGAATCTTGAACTTTCTGTACTATGGTTTTAGCTATTTTTCTTTGGTTTTTGTATATTTCTTCTGTTTCCTTTGCATGCTCTTGAAGGAATGAGATGTATATCATTTGTTTTTCTTTTATCATTTTCTATATCTGTGTTCTATTCCAAATTTTTAATATTTTACTTTTCATTCCAAGTACTTTGGAGGATGCTTTATGAATTATCTTTATCAAATTTTTCCATTATTCTCCTATATCTTCATTGATTTTGGCTTCTTTTAGGTAATCTGTTAATCGCGATTGATATAGATTCTAATGCTTTCTTCTTGTAATAGATATACTTTGTATACTTGTTCTTTTTTTTTTTTTTCTTATTTGCTTCCTTTTTCCATTTTGTTAGTATTTCTATTTTAGAAACTCCTTAGTAATGATCTGAAAATATTTCAGTTCCTCTATAAACATGTACATCTCTTACACATGGAGTTAGTTTCTGATTAGTGGTTATATTAGCAATTATAGATCTTGTTCCTCTACCATTCTAAGTATATTTATTTATATTCTTTCATTTGAAAAAAATGGATTAGATATTTTAAAATTATTGAAAATACAGAATTCTGATATTTCTTGACCATTGTTATTTATGTAAAGTTCTCCATATTTTCCTAAGATATTTGGAATGGGATTATTTCTAACTCTACCGTTAAGATCTGCTATTAATATAGTTATTTTTATTACATTTATTTGACTGTTTTTTGTAGTTCCTCTTAAAATTGTTCAGTCCTCTTTTCTACTTTCTTCAGTGATATATACTCCTATGATATTTAAGTAGTTTCTATTTGTTTTTAATTTAACTATTATAAGTCAATCATTTACAAAATTGTGCTTTCATATTCTAATTTTCCATTTATTATCGATTAAAATGGGCACTCTATCAAAAGCTCTGATATGTTGGTCCACTCCATTATATAAAATAGTAAAACCATCTATATCTTTTATTCTCTTTAATTTTTTTTTTTTTTTTTTTTTGTTTGTTTCTGTTATCACGGCTATATTGTTATTTACCTGTGATAACAGCTGTAATTAATATTTCTCAAATATTTATTCATTATTATTAGTCTTCCATTAGGATAATATCTCAGATAGAAGCAGCATGAATGAAATACCCATTTTCCTAGTTTATGTATTTAGTATAAAGTAAGATACATAGTAGTAGTATACATAATGAATGAGTACAGAAATATAAAGGAAAAATGGGGGGGGGGGGGAATCGTGTAATAATAATCAGGAAAATGATTAATGTGATTAATGAATATCAGCAAGCAGAAGAGCAGAGTACTCTAGTTGTTTGCAGTGTAACTTCTCATCTCACACTGCCTTCCTTCAGAGAATATATTAGGTTTAATGGTCTGTTTTGTCAAAGAAACATAACTTTCATGAACGTACATTTTACTTGCATGACTAGTTTTGACCTTTATTGAGGTCTCATCAGTGGGAGCTAGACATAGAAGAGATGCCAAGGGTGAAGTAATGCAGAAAGTCATATATTATCCATATACAAGTAGTCATAAGGGGTGTTACACCTTATTATTAAAATACTCCAGATTAGAAATAGATGTTGAAAGTTTTTTCGCTTGGTTATATCTGTAAGCTAAGTGTGAGGCTCAAGTTTTTGATTTGGACCATTTAAGATATGTTAACTTTTTATCTTGGATTGTTTTGGTTATCCTGATTGGAGAACTGTGGTATGGATATGGAGAACCAGTGTAAATGCCAAGTGTAAAAAAAAAAAAAAAATGCTGCTTGTTCAAACAGCAGTTTTACCTTCTAGTCCCTTGGTAAGGCTATTGGATGCAACTTCTGCCTTTTCATGCCTCAGCCTCTCTCTTACACCCAGATAGTCCCATCATATCATGTAAAAGAAAGGTATGTATCACTCTTCTCCTCCAACTCTCATATTGATAACCATGAAAATCACCTGCACAAGCTTTCTCTGATATTTTGCCAGAAAGACAAAAAAAAAATAGTAATTTTTTCAGTAATCTGGATACTAATGCGTCTCCTGGTCCTCATGGTATCCCTTCAGTTATGCTAAAAATGTTCTTTGAAATTAACACCCATCCTGATATCGCCTATACAAGCAGTCTTTGTATAGGTGATGGTCATCCTCATTTGGCATCTCTCCAATAGCATGGAAACCCTACCTCTTAAAAATGCAGGAAAAAACCACTATCAAAGTATTGTCCCATTGCTCTCACCCCAATAATGTCCAGAATATTGAGGTGAGAGTAATTGAGAAAGTCATTAACAATAACTTTTTCACTCTTTGGAGACCACAATTGATGATTATCTATGGATTCTGCTACTCTCACTCCAAGCAAACCTCCTAGCCAACATTACTCACATTTGGACACAACTTGTGGAAAAGTTTGGAGAAACCATGTGGTCACTGTTGATATTTCCAAGGTATTTAATTGAGCCTGGTAGAAAGGCCTTCTTACCAAACTCATTTAAATGCCTTGGAAATATCAAGAGTGTGAGTGAAAGAAAACAGCCCTTGGGTAGCCCCGAGGTCTTTACCTTTCCCACACTCTTTCTCCTAATACTCCTGACAATAGTACACTTTTGCTTTTCTTCAGTTGAGAAACCCAATAACACTCACCATTCTCAGTTCAGCGCCATCGAAACACAATTCTGTTTTATTTCTAGGGAGAAAGATTTTTTACTCTCCTTTACTGTTGATGATAATCCAGTCTCTGGTCATCAGTTTTTCTCTTCTTGGGTTGATTTTCATATCAATGCATTTCTTTCAGAAATACATCATATTCACATCATGTCCATAGTTTCCTCAGTTTCCAAAAATCTTGGCCTCTTCGATTTAAAGCATTACTTCATACATTCACAGCTCCTAACACTATAAATCCCAAATTTATCCAACTTTGGAATACTATTCTCAGGTTTGCGATAGTGCATGATAAACTTTCTGAGAATGCTCGATGCTATCCAGAAGAGGGCAACCATTATAATAATGAATCCCTTCCATCCATACTTCCTCTACTTGGCTTCTCACAGATGCTCTATTTCTGTATTTTCTTTTTTGCAGGTATTTTCATGGGCACTTCCTTACCAAACTAGTCACCAATATTCTTCCGTTTTCCTCTAATCACAAAAGAACATGAGCAGCTGATGGTCAAGGTACAAAATTCTGTACACAGTTCTTCTCCACTCATATTGAACTAACTTTCCATCCTCGGTTTTCATTCCATCTACTTCTGGTCTTCGAAATAGCCTTCCTCATACTGTTTTTTTCCAATGAATACAACTCCCTACTCTTCAAGGAAATCATCAACAGATTTCTTCTTTCTCCCTAATCACCTGTCCTTTCCCACCTCCCCCATGACACCCTATGCAATTTGGCAACTTCTTGTATGTGTAAATAATAATATTTGGTTAACCGATCAAGTGTTGATCAATTTTATTATTAACTGAACCAACTAGTTTCGCCACACTTATCTGCTGGCATCTTCAGGGCACTTACATATAGGTTTAAACACTCTCATAATTATGCGTAACTGCAAAACTGACTAGAATAATTACAAATAAAATAGTATCGAACGTGAGTGAAACACGTATCGCGTGTACAAGATCAGCTAGCTGTTGCTGAGGAACTTTCTGTAGTTTGTATTAAAGTTCATTTCTTCCGTTTTTAAGGTTCTGATTAGGGTTTTCCATATCTCTGGGAGTATTAGGCCTTGATTTCTGTTAAGGTTCACAGCAGAACGGGCGACTGTGGCTGCTTCTTTGAAAATTCTTGAATGGTAATCTTCCTCTAAGTAAGGGGAACAGCTTTTGTCCCACTCAGTGACATGGTTAGTTGTGGAGAAATGAGACGATAGGCCAGAAATGTCCTGTCTGTTGTTTTTGACATAGCATTTTGAGAAATGTCCTGTCTGTTGTTTTTGACATAATTACAAATAAAATAGTATCGAACGTGAGTTCGATACTATTTTATTTGTAATTATTCTAGTCAGTTTTTATTCTTGTCAGTTTTGCAGTTACGCATAATTATGAGAGTGTTTAAACCTATATCTAAGTGCCCTGAAGATGCCAACAGATAAGTGTGGCGAAACTAGTTGGTTCAGTTAATAATAAAATTGATCAACACTTGATCGGTTAACCAAATATTATTATTTACTAATTTATGATCAAGAAAATAACCTTCATGATTCTTGTATGTGTTTTGTAGACATAAAATAAGGTTTTATGCATTTATAGCAATCTCTTTTTTGATAATTCCATTTTAATTTCATAGGACTTTGACATTTACTAATGTTAAAACAATTTTGATCTGAATGTAATCACTTTCTGTGAATTATGCCCACAAAAGGTTTGTAAAACCTGTTTTACATTTAATACCAAATAAGTGGATTATCAGCATCAAATTCCTGCCATGTACCCTCAAGGGGTGTACAGGATATGATAGTACTACATGAAAAATTTACATCATTACTAACTTCCTATCTACAATTTTCCTCCAGATCAGTCTGTTACTTGTCAAGACTCCAACATTACCAAATCTTATATTTCTATCATCTAAGGCACTTTGTACCGTATCAATCCACCTATATCTTGGTCTTCCTCTGGGTAGTTTTATTTCCTGCTAACTTGGCAGAGAACACTTGTTTTGCTAATCTTTCCTCGCCCATTCTGTTTATGTGACCATACCACCTGAGATTAGCTCTGCTAACGTATTCCTGGATGCTGACAATGTCAAGTTCTTTCCTAATATTCGCATTTTTAATATGATATTGTCATTCATGCCGTCTGTTCACGCCTCTAATCTTTCTCAGGACTCTCATATCTGTGGTCTCTAGTCTTTGGTCGAGTGTTTTACTTCTAATCCAGCTCTCAGATCCATAAGTTAAAAACTGGTTTGAACACTGTCTTGTATACAGCTAATTTAGTGTTCTGACTAATTTCTCTCTTATTCCATATGAATTTATTCAATTCACTTCCAACCATACCAGCTTTCTTGATTCTGTTGTCTATTTCCATATTTAATTTACCATCTTCACTAAAAATCGTGCCTAAGTAGCTAAAATGTTTTACTTGTTCCACAAGTTCTCCATTCACAACACAGTTGACATTTTCAATGATTCTGCCTATTTTCATTGTCTTTGTCTTATTATTGCTGACCTTCATACCATTTCTATTACAACAGTTATTCAATTTAGTCAGAGAATTTTGCAGACTTGTAGCGGATTTATTTAGAAGTATAACATCGTCCACATGATACAAAGGGCTGACATTAACATCTCCAATTTTGATATCATGTTTAATACTACTTTCCTTCATAATGTGATCCATATAGATTATGAATAACGTAGGGGATAATGTACATCCTTGTCTCACACCAGTTTTAACATTAAACCATCTTCCTGTAAACGTGTGGACAGACTTATGTGTTCGTCGAACATGTTGTTTATTATTTTAACGGTATAATAGAACACAGAAACTAAGTAAATAATTAATTTATTCACTTGATGCTGATATTTCGCTGGTATTATAACCAGCATCTTCAGAGCACAAAAACACTGTTTGTCACAATACGCGAGACTAAAACAACATGGTGTACATTAACAAAATTGTAGCAGCAACACAAAGACTAGAGTCCTGATTTTGGCGCCCTCTATCTGAAAAAAAAAAAAAAAAAAAAAAAAAAAAAAAAAAAAAAAACGCTATCTCTAGCAATATATGATAGCGTTTTTTTTTTTTTTTTTTTTTTTTTTTTTCAGATAGAGGGCGCCAAAATCAGGACTCTAGTCTTTGTGTTGCTGCTACAATTTTGTTAATGTACACCATGTTGTTTTAGTCTCGCGTATTGTGACAAACAGTGTTTTTGTGCTCTGAAGATGCTGGTTATAATACCAGCGAAATATCAGCATCAAGTGAATAAATTAATTATTTACTTAGTTTCTGTGTTCTATTATACCGTTAAAATAATAAACAACATCTTCCTGTACTTCTTTCAATTCTAACTGCTGACTTACCACTCAAATAAAGACTAAGTATTGCTTGATATAATGCCCCATTGTCACCATATAACTTCAGCGTATTGAATAGATTCTCTCTTGGCACCTTGTCATATGCCTTTTCCAAATTGACAAAACTTAAATACAGATCTTTGTTATATTCCCATAATTTCTCCACTATTTGTCGTAAAGTGAAGATCTGATCCTGACAGACACTATTTGACCTGAATCCAGCTTGTTCTTCACCAAGCTTTTCTTCCACAATTCTTCACAACCGTTTCTCAAGTATACTTGCATGGATCTTGACAGGCTCAGTAGGTATATACCTCTGTAATTCTCACATTCAGTTTTATTTCCCTTTTTATATATGGGTACTATGAGAGCTCTACTCCAATCGTCTGGAATTCATCCCTCTGTCCAGGCATTCTGAACTATGCAGTGCAGCCACTGTAAGACTTTTATACCACCATACTTCAGCATTTCTGGTCGAATATCATCTACTCCTGCTGCCTTTCTACATTTCAAGCCTTTGATGGCTTTTTCTACTTCAATTATGGATATGTATTCCTGACTGCATGCCTGGTCAGTGTTTTTTTATCACTGTGCTGTCATCACTGCTTGTTTCATTTAGCAAATTTTCAGAATAATTACTCCATACTTCAAGGATATCTTTTTCTTCCATTTTCATGTCACCTTTATCATCTCTAACTCCTGTTACAGCACTCTTTCCTCCATTCCTAAGCTTCTTCAATAGCCTCCATAATATTTTGTCACCTTCTTGGTATTTATTTTCTATGTTCTTGTCAAAGTCCTCTCATGAATTTTGTTTAGCTAGTTTTACACACTTTTAGCTTTCTTACATTTGTCTCTGTATTCTCTAAGAGCACAAGCTGACTTATTTGCCAGGAACTTTTGATATGCTTTCTTCTTTTCCTTCACTGCCTCTCTAACTTCCTGTGTCTACCATGGAGTTCTGATTTTTCTATCCTTGCAGACAACCTTACCACATGCCTCTCTGGCTGAATCACTCAGGGTTTTCTTCAAGATTTGCCAGTGAATCTCCAAGGTTTGGTTCCTATTCTCAAACTCTTTCATTTTTTCTTCAATAATCTTTGTGTATTTTAGTCTATAGTTCACATCTGAGAGCTGCTCAACTTTTATTCGCTTTAAAACTTTCTTACATGTCATTCTTTTCAATATGAAATTCAATTTTATCCTGCTCAAGACTAAATAGTGATTGCTTCCAATTTCAAATCCTCCGTACACTCTGGTGTCCTGCACAGGGAGAAAACATCACTATCAACAATAACATCGTCAGTGAGACTTTTCTTATTCCTTGCCTCTTCTCTCCATGTGAATTTGTGCACATTTTTTTGTTGGAACATGGTGTTAGTAATAACCAGTCCATGTCCTAAGTAGAAAAGCAACAGGTGTTTGCCATTATTATTAGCTTTGCTCTTTTCTCCAAATTTTCCAAAAATATTTTTGTATGTCTGAAAATCATTTCCTACTCTGCTATTTAGATCCCCAACAAAGAACAATTTTTCCTTTTTCATTGTGTCAGTTGCTTTTTCCAAAGCATCAAAAAATTCCTCCACTTCTACCTTAGTAGAACCTTCTGTGGGACCATAGGCACAAATAAGTCTCATTGTCCAGTTCCTCTTTCTGATATTTGCCCAAATCACTCTACTTGACACTGCCTGCCATTCAAGAAGATGCGCCTCGTATTTTGTGTTGAATACTATGGCTACTCCTTCTTTTTCTTGATTGTCATTGCCTGAATATAACATTTTGTATTTATTGCTCAGAAAGATCTCACCAGTTTTTGTCTTTTTTGTTTCAGTCATCCCTATTATGTCGATCTGGTATTTATTCCTCAGTTCGCGCCATTTCTTTGCCATTCAGCTTCTTATGTTTATAGTACTGATCTTTAACTCTGGTGATGTTGAGTTGGGGCATTTTTTCAGATTTGTTCCAGTAGCTGACTTTTTGCTGTTCGCCCTGGTTCCCTGGTGAAAACAACGGGGGCCTTGTTTAACCGGGCGACACCCCAGCCGGCATGAAATTTTGTCATGTCATACCATCATTTTGCATTTTGGTTTAACCAACAGGAATACAATTTGGTCAGCTAAATCCCAAATTGCCAGCCCATCCTTGTTCATTCAGTATCTAGGTAGATACCCAACAGGGTGCACCACAAGAAGGTGAGGATTGGACATTAGGTCAGAAGCCCTGGCCGGTTCTCCGCATTCCTTTAAAGGCTATGTGGAGGTCTCCTCTCAGTTATACAGTTTTTAAAGGTTAACTAATATGATAACTCTGCTCTGGAGATCAAGTATTATGAATATTTTTACGTGACTTAAGATTTCCAGTAAGCAGGATGGTGATTCTGGACAATTAAAATCATCTCCTACTTAAAGACATTTACAAATATCCATACCACACTGGGATTTGAATCCACAGTCCATTAGTTATGGAAATGCTGTCCATAGAAGATGAAACCCCGAAATGTGTTTCAAGGTGGGAATACATCCCAAGATTCAGTGAATGTTTCTCCTTCTTTCAACAAAGAAGGTTCTTATATCCCATTGCTGTGCTACTGAGCATTAGCTTTTTGTGTTAGGAAGCCTTGCAGCTGTGTGTATTTTTTTTCATAAAGTTGCTGTATGTTGCAACTGTTGACCTGTCAGCATGTCTAGAGCAGTGGAAAATTTTGGTAAAGTTATTAACAGCTTGTGTACAGAAATGGATTGACAGAGAATCTGTACTTAGTAGTGAAAAGCATGCATTTACTAAGAGAAGTCATGATTCAGCAACTTGCTTACATTTTATAATAACATTCAAGTGCTGAGATAGGCAAGGAAATAGATACACCTTGATAGTTTTAGACTGCTAAGGCTTTTTGACAGGATACAGCATAGAAGACTGTTGTTTAAATTAGAGAATATAGGATTGGATTATAAAATTTTTGTGTGGATAAGAAGATGGCTGACTGACATATCAAAAGTGGTATATGGGGATGCGAGTTTGCAAGATTTAAGGTGACCATTTGTGTACCACATAAATCAGTCCTTGGTCTCCTTTGTTATTCATTCTTTACATTAATGGCATTGGGAAATATTTGACAGCTAACATACAGCTGTTTGCTGATGATGCAGAGATAGGGAAGGTAGCTGATATGGAGCACTTGCAGAATATGGACATGTGAAAATAGTTGTCGATTCAATGTTAGTAAATATAAAGTTTTGCACTTTGGCATAATGAGATATCCAGTGTCATACTATATTGCAAACAGAAGGAAGAACAAGATTTAAGAAAAATAAATAAAATGTTATTGACTGAAATTAAAACCATTCAGGAGATCAGAGAAGAATTATACTACAGTATTTAGTAATAACAAGAATCAGAGAAGAACAGTTATGGTGGTGTCAATATGTGTACAGAATGCATAGTAAAAAGTTCTCCAAAACAGAAGAGTAGAAGGAAAGATGCTGCTGGGAAGACATAGAAGAAAACATCAAGAGTATAAGTGGTCTGAACTCGTATGCAAATTTAAATAATTTAAATAACATTTATTTATTTTTCTTAAATCCATCTAAGGCAGATTTGACTGGAAAGCTATTATTCATGGTATCCTTAACCTGCCTTAGATGGATGGATGAAGAAGAAGAAGATGATGATGATATTATATTGGCAGGATTATGCTGGACGAACTGATCAGGCTAGGGATCTTGGAGTTTAAACAAAAAGTTGAAGTTCAAGGGACATATAACAAAGATTAAAAATACAACTTGGAGGATAATTGCAATGTTGAAACAAACCTTAACATGTAAGAATAAGGAAGTCACTTTGCCTCTTGACAAGACCTTGATACAGCTGTTTTGGACAGACAGGGTTGGAGGCAAAGGTTTGATCTGGGCTGTAAAGGCATAATAATAGTAATAAGCTCAGTGCTTCTATGACATCAGTCAATCTATCAGACTCCTGGAATTTTATTAATTGTGTGTGTTCTGATGGGCAATTTGCCTGTATGCGGGATGAAAAACCCAAGTTTCTGGGAGAAAAAAAATCCTAAATTAATGAACACCTGAAATTTAAAACAACAACAACAACAACAAAAGAAATTATATATATATATATATATATATATATATATATTACTAACAAAAAGATGACGTAGCTGAAGTAAGCATTGTTAGTCAATCATTATAATAGATGTTTTCCAGTTAATATAATACATATGAGTTATTGTATTGGTGGGTATTCCTTTGTGTAACGTGTGTGGAAAGATAGAGGAATTTAGAGTACTTTTGTAAATGTTTGTAACAATTTTCTCTTGTTTTTCACTATGCGCTATGTTGCCAAAAATGTCTGAGCAGCAGCTGTTTGTATTTTTCATTCCTGTCAATATGAGGTCAGTCCTTTCACTGCTATTACAGCCATTACCCTTCAGGGTGGGTCTCTATTAATTGCTAGTAAACTGCTGCTAGAATTCGTTTTTTCCATTCCTCCTGTAGTATGAACTGTTGATGAGTATTAGTTGGGAGAGTACGTCTGGCATTCCATCTTCGCTCCAGCATATTCCAAAGATGTTCAGTGAGGTTGAAGTCAGGGCTTTGGGCTGGCTAATATAGTTCTTCTACTTCCATGTCTTCAGACCACAGAGCGAGGACTTGCCAAATCGTGTACCACAATTTATTGCTCCACAGTTCAATTCAGATGGTGTTGTTTGCACTATTACCAATGACTCCAGGCATTGGTGTGTATAATCAAGGGCTTGCGAACTGCAGCATGATCATAAAACCCAAGAGTAAACAGTTCCTGGGGCCCTTGCTTTGTCAACAGGTGTGTTGAACATGCTGATAGAGAGAAGGGCATGGTCTACACTGTTGTCACAGTGTGGGAGGAAGAACGGAATTGTCCAGAATGTCATAGTGGGCATCGGCGTTTAAAGATACAGACACAGAAAATAATGGGCTCTATCCAAACCAGGAAAAATAATTCCAGACCATTATGCTACCACCTCCAAATTTCACTGTTGATACAAGACATTCCTGTAAATATTGATCACCAGATCCAGACATATCCGTTTGATTGTCAAATCGTGTACCACAATTCATTGCTCCACAATCCAATGATGGTGTTGTTTGCACCATTACCAATGACTCCAGGCATTGGCAGGTATAATCAAGGGCTTGCAAGCTGCAGCATGACCATGAAACCCAAGAGTAAACAGCTCCTGGTGAATATTTCTATCACTGGCATCTGTTTCAGAACCGTTTCAAAAATCTGTTTAAAAACAGGAAATATCAATAGTTACAATGATTTCTGCGTTCATTTAAGACAAATCCTGTAAGAAGTATTTGAAAAGTAAAATATCATTTACCTTGAAGAAAGTGCGTGTGTGTGTGTTTTAATAAAACTTCCATTTTTTCCTTAATTAATTTTACAGAAAGTCTTAATGCATGTATTATTCCATTGAATTTTCCATTACTTCTCTCTTTACATGAACCGTTCATTTAGCTGTTATTCAGTAATTTTCTTTTGCCATTAACTTGGGGGAAAAGCAATACTGTTGATGATAACAGATGATTTGCAGCTAAAAAAAAAAAAGAGTAGAAGGTTGCTGCATTGGAAGGAGGGAAGATCACATTGCAGGAAAGAAATGGAATTTATACACCTACTAAGAGATATTTGCTCAAAATTGCATGTTTTTGAGGAGACTCAGGAGGGAGTGATAACATCAGTGAATCTGCCCATAAGCTGTAGTCATATTGCCTCTAATTAGGAAGAGTGATCATGTGGTCTTTGGCAAGCTTCAGAGGCATCTTGAAGCAGAACCATGACATAAGAATCTGCAGGGGGGAAAGATATTTACAGTTCATGAGATAATGGTCAAGTAATGTTTGAAGGAAATAGTATCAGAGCGTATAGTGAATGAATATCATTGCACAGGATCTGAAAAAAAAAAATTGTGGGGTGTATTTAAGGAGAAAGGTGTTCAGCAAGCTCACTAGTAGTACAAGGCACAGAGATAAGAAGGGTGACCAGCAGGTTAAGGAAAGCAAAATCAGATTATGAGAGTAAATTCCAAAGAGTTCTTTCACTATGTGGCAAATAAAAGGAAGAATGATTATGATATGATAACTTTGATGAGTGCTGATGGTAGGGAGCAGGCAGAAATAGATGAAATAATAGTTACTATGTGACCAATATAAGGGTTTATCATTCAGATGAAAATAATATAGTGACAGGTGTAAGGAACTGATGCAGGACTAAAGGTAGATGTATGTTTTGAATATTGCAAAATTTTAATTCCAGCCATGGGATATCAGCTCACATATTACAAGAATTTTCAAAAGATTGGCAGGTGCCACCACTAGTTCCACTGCATAAAGGAGCAAATTATAGGCCAGAGTGGTGGTAAAAAAAATTTTACCACCCCTCCATCTCTGAAGTGGTGGTAAAGGTTTTAGAGAAGTTGGTTCATGAACAGAATTCAGAAATGGATGGGTAAGAATATGATACTCTGTGGGAGTTAACATGACTTTGTGAAGGATAGATCATGCCTTAGTAATTTACGCAATTTTTATAATAACAAATTATGTGGATATGAGAGTGGATGCTTGGCAGATGCCAAAGAGTAGTATATAGAGGAACAAAATGTAGGAGAAGGGGGGTGTTGTCTAGCATTGTTTTGCAAGGTTCTGTGCTTGGACCAGTATTATTTAATTTATACATTAATGATACAGGAAATGATTTGAAAGGAAATATTCAGTTTGCTGATGATACAAAATTCAGTAGCGTAATAGTTAATCACTGCAATGCAGAGAGCTTGCAGACTTATTTAATAGGCTGGGAGTATGGACAAAAGATAATTGGCATCAGTTTAATGTGGAAAAGTGTAAATATATGCCTTTTAGGATGAAGCAATTACATCATATGTAATTGCTGATTCCAATAGAAAGTTGAAGGCAATAGGGTGTGTGAGTTACAGAGGACATATCATAAAGTGACTAAATAGTTTTAATGGAACATGTACTGTTATTTAATGGAATATGCACACTAGTAATTATCACCTTCTACCAGACTGCAATCTGATATGAAAAGAATTTCAATACCCTGCCTTAAAGGAACCTCAGAATAAATAGCAAGGCTTTTTCGTAAATTCAATCTATGTGCTCCTTCAAACCAGCTTGGGAACTGTCTTTCTTCCTTCCTGCTACATCTACAAAGGATACATTATCACCTCTTTCCTTACTAGGTGTCTATCAAGTACTCTACTCATGTAATCTTTGCTATTTTGGACAGACTAGCGCGGATTAGAATTAAAGAACATATAGACTATATTACATTTTTGGCATCTGACAAGTCTGGCCTTATTTCTCATACCATTGACACTGGACACAGAGTTCTTTGGAACCAGACAAAACTTCTTCATTCCACAAGTTCAAATTCGATCATCTTTTTTTAAACATGAAATGCTACGAAATCATCTGAACCTGAACTGATCAGACTACATGCCAATATCCAAGTTTTGGGAAGTGACCACTATTAATTGTTCAGAAGTTTTTTTAATTAATAACTATACTGAATTATTTTTATCTACATAGCTTTCTACAATTGTTCCTTTAAACTCTAATAGTGTAATATCATATACTTCATCTGCGACCGAGACACAAGCTAATGTGTGCATGATTTATAACTCGTTCTCGTAATTCATGTTTTCATCCATGTTAATGGGCTGTCTCCCTGATGATGTCTACATAGCGTTGGATGAAATATGTTGGAGTTTTTGAATAAAATTCTATATAATTTTTGTGTAAGTCATTAAAGTTATTTTAAAAGTAGTTAAAGTAGCACAGGATTATTTGGTTCTTGAAGAACACACACACTAACAAGCGGAGATAAAGAAAGTTAAGATTCTGAAAGCACTAGGTTAGACTATGATAAATTTAGTTTAATCCTTTATCCCAGTGAGAGCAAACAAATATTCAGTCCTGAAGAAGTCCTGAAGATATTTTCAGGTGCAAACTTTGTTTGCTCTCACTGGGATAAAGGATTAAACTAAATTTATCAAAATTAAGATTCCTCTTTATAATTCTTTCTTTTAGGGTTACACGGTGATCAACATTCATATTTATAAATTTAGGAACACAAAAACACATGTGTTGAACAGATTATTTTATTAATTACTAATAAAATAAAACTTTACATTTCAACCCCTGTATCGAGGTCATCATCGGAAGGATACAAGTGTATAAGGAACCAAGCTACATGCCCTAGCTCTGTATACCGGTAAACTAAATCTACGTAGTTAATTAATCCTTTTCCCTAGCCTGACCTCTAGTGATTAATAATAAAAATAAATAAATAAATAAATAAATACAACTACAATAGCTAAAGTCCTCATGTATTAATATTCTTCTGGATTTGTACAGTTATGATTGTTATAATATGATTTCTTTCAGTTGCTGTTGAATGTTACAAACACTTCGCCAGGTTGTCTTCTTGTAGTGGGATTTTTCTATGGCTAGTTTAGGTTATTATACAGGTTGTAGATGGGTCCTCCACATTCTTGAAATGGTTAGGCCATCATTTTTGTTGAGATTTGGGTTGTGTTTGAGCATTTCACATGACTCTTTAAATTTTCTCTCAAACCAGGTTTTGGTTTGAGAGAAAATGTGATGTCGTGTGGAAATATGTTCTGTAGCAAAAAGAAACGTAACAAAAAGAAAACAACTGAATTAATCAAATCCGTCCACACATGGCCCGAAAAAACAACAAAAAAATTAATACCTCATTATACCCGTGCGCCCAGAATTTATGGCCTGCCAAAAATACACAAACCAGGCACACCACTACGTCCTATTGTTGAAGGAATTGACAGCCCAAATTATCACTTAGCCAAAAAATTAGTGGCCACACTCAAGGAATCGGTAGGTCAGTTCCCTTCCTACATAAAAAATACACATTTCATTAATAAAATTAAAAACATTACACTCAACGACCAAAAGATTTATTATTCAGCTTTGACATAACTTCCCTTTTCACCAATGTCCCAATCAATGACATTGTCTTGCTCCTACAGAACATATTTCCACACGACATCATGGCCCTCTTTGCCCACGTACTCCACTCCAGATATTTCGTGTGGCAAAACAATTTTTACCTTCAAAAAGAAGGTACAGCCATGGGCTCACCGCTTTCCTCCCCAATAGCTAGCTTTTATATAGAAGACTTTGAGCAACGTGCTCTAGAGACAGCCTGTCTAAAGCCCACAATTTGACTCGGATACGTCGACAATGTTTTCGCCATTTGGCCCCACGGCCGCAAAGCTCTAAATGCATTCCTTTGCCACTTAAACAAACAACACGAACGTATCCAATTCAACATTGAAATGAAAAAAAAACAACTCTTTCTTTCCTAGACACACTTGTCACACGTCTTCCCTCTGGCTGTCTCTCCTTCTCAGTTTACTGCAAACCTACACACACAGGCCAATACACAAAAATTCTTACCACCACCCAACACAAAACTAGGTGTCATAAGCACCCTTAAACACAGAGCTCTAACAATTTGTTCTAATGAACAAACTCTAAACCAGGAATACAAGATCATCAACCAAACATTTATAAAAAATGGATACAGTAAAAAAACTATTCACAAGATCCTCCATAAAGACACCAGTAAGAAACAAAAAAGATTTCAGGAATGCTATTGCCATTCCTTATGTTAGAGGCATTTCTGAAAAAATAGACAGAACACTATGCAAATACAACATTAAAACCACCTTTAAACCCCCAAATAAATTAAGACACCTACTCAGTTCTTCTAAAGATCCTCTTCCACACCTAGCCCACCCAGGGGTATACAAAATACAATGCACATGTAACATACCATACATAGGGGAAACAGGGCGAACTATCCCAATCAGACAAGATGAACACAAACGAGACATTAAATACCTCCATTTTGGAAAAACCGGCCTTACTGACCACGCACTCCCAACTTACCACAGAATTGATTGGAAAAATACCAAGTCCTTACACCGCTCCAAAACCTGGTTTGAGAGAAAATTTAAAACGTCATGCGAAATGCTCAAACACAACCCAAATCAACAAAAATGATGGCCTAGCCATTTCAAGAATGTGGAGGACCCATCTACAACCTGTATAATAACCTAAACTAGCCATAGAAAAATCCCACTACAAGAAGACAACCTGGTGAAGTGTTTGTAACATTCAACAGCAACTGAAAGAAATCATATTATAACAATCAACTGTACAAATCCTCTCTCTCTATGTTCACTGGGCATCTAGATGCCGTATGGTCACTCCGATGCTCGGTGATGTTCCACACCAGGCCTCGCTATGTAGTCCTGTTGTTTGCTTTTCTGGCAGCCTCAACTCTCTGATGATCAGTCACTCCACACACGCCATCCATCCATCTCATTGATGGTCTACCCCTGCTCTTTTTCCAGGAACTTTACCTTCTATTACTGAGAAGTCCTCCTTCCATCCTTTCTATGTGTCCAAAATATTTTAACTTTCTTCTGTCAATATCCTTAAGGAGCCTTAAAGTTCTACTAATCTTTTCTGACACCACATCTCAAAAGCAGATATCCGTTTCTTATCTGACTTCTTTAGGTTCCAAGTCTCGCATCCATAAGTCGCTGTTGGAAAAACAACTGCATCTAAAATCCTTAACTTTGTTCCCATGGAGATAGATCCATCCTTCCAGATTTTAGACAGGTCTCTGACTGTTATTTTAGCCATTCCTAACCTTTTTCTGACATCTTTTGAACAGCAGTTCTTCACATTAATAATGGATCCCAGGTACTCAAACTTGCTGACTTCCTCAATTCTTTCTCCATTAAGATACACTTGTTTTTCAAGAGCTTCTCTGTTTGTTTTTCCTTTGAGAATCACGATCTTTGTCTTTCTAGAATTGAGTTGAAGTCCTCTGTTATTACTGATCTTGTTAACTTTGTCAAGAATTAGTCCTAGTTCTTCCATGTCATTACAAAGGAGTACTGTATCATCAGCGTACCTCAGATTACTGATCAATCTACCTCCTATTCTAATTCCTGTCCTGAGCTCATCCAATGCTTCACGCATGATGTCCTCTGCATATATACTAAACAAGTAAAACTGAGGAGAAAGTAAACATCCTTGTCTAACTCCTTTTCCAACTTGAAGCCAGTCAGTCAATCCAACACCTGTTCTTACTGTGGCTTCTTGCTCCTTATACAAGTTGGCTATCAACCTGATAGTGTGTTGAGGAAAAATCCATTCTTTTCATTACTTCCCACAGTTTCACATGCTCAACACAGGCAAAAGCTTTAGAGTAGTCTAAGAAACACATTACCAGAGGGAGTCTGAATTCTTTATATTTTTCTATGATCTGTCTAAGGCAAAGGATCTGATACAAATCCAGAAGAATATTAATATATGAGGACTTTAGCAGTTTATTGTAGTTGTATTTATTTATTTATTTATTTTTATTATTTTTAATCACCAGAGGTCAGACTAGGGAAAAGGATTAATTAACTACGTAGATTTAGTTTGCCAGTATACAGAGCTAGAGCATGTAGCTTGGTTCCTTATACACTTGTATCCTTCCGATGATGACCTCAATACAGGGGTCGAAACATAAAGTTTTATTTTATTAGTAATTAATAAAATAATCTGTTCAACACGTGTGTTTTTGTGTCCCTAAATTTATAAATATGAATTCCTCTTTATAAGGCATAGTTATATTCTGGGTTGCTGTGCAAAGTCTGGTCACCTGGATTTCTTGGCATTGAGTAAATGATGGAGATAATTAAGAGATGATGACCAGGATGGTGAGTGATCTGTGGAATGTTCCTTGTGAGTTGCAGAAGTTACTTGGTTGACAGAAAAGAGGAGATATGGTTGAAACATTTAACTTTCTCAAAGGTTTTTATAGAATTAATCCAGAGGAAATTTTTCAGCTCTTTGCTAGAGGGATAGAACAGAGAAGTCATTACTGGAAACTGAGTAAGAATGTGGTAGGTAAGGGTATCAATGGCTAGATTTTTGGCTTGAAGAGTGGTGAATGAGTAGACTGGATTACTAAAGTTTGTTGTAAGTGCTTTGTCAGGGTATGTATAATATTATATGATATATATTATAGTAATATTTCATTATAGTAAACCACAAAATAACTGATCTGACCAACTGCCTGACATATAGTGGGACAAAAAATAAAACTGATAACACAACTATTTGGATATAGTGTTCTGCAGAATGGAAAATATTAAAATTTTCTTTCATAAAATACAAACAATAAAGCCTTGAGTACATGTTTAAATATTCTAAATACCATATCATCATTACTGCCAACTGAAATATAAGGGAGCCAGTGATCCATTACTCAAATAATCATCAAAGAATAGCATGATATTAAACACCTGCTTTCCTGTGAAAGATAACTCAGAAGTTTGCCTTGTCTTCTCTTTTCTTTGTTTCTACCTTCCCCTATCCAAAATTATCTTCTCTGATAATTTAATGGCACATTTTCACTTGCCAATCAGCAGGTGTTTGTGTACTAGAGTAGCACACCTGAAAATCCAAGGCCACTTCAAGAGCCTCCCAATTTATTCCCCTCCACACACACACACACACACACACACACACACACACACAAATACTAAAAAGACATTATACGTCACTTCCCAAGGATCCATTTTACAAATAAAACATTTTCAAATCATCAGTATGCAGTCCAATTTAATGTGTCATTTGCTTTCAAAAAATGCCAGAATGAGTGATACCCAACATACAAATTTCCGCACAGAAATATAATACAATCCAGTGTGTTCAGAAATTATATAGCCTGACTTTATGCATTTGTGAAATCACATTTTTTCTTTGGTTGCAAAGATCTGATATTTATATCCTGTCTGGGATGCAAGGAGTTTTCATAAGGGCTTTCCAGCTAAAGGTGAGTTGATAGTCTGTTATGAAGAGTTTTTGCATCTATCTCACAATAGACAGCTGACAAGAGACTTAATATACTTGTTGCATAGCTTACTTTGTCAATAATTTCAACCAAATAAAACCCACCTGTGGTAAATGTGCTCCATGAATTTTTTTCTTCTCTTAGGCTTGATTATAGTAGCCATCTTCATCATCTCTTAATCCCCCTTCAAAATTGACAAAAGATAATGTTACTTCCACCACTCCATAAATATCCCATTGCAAAACAGAGTGCTTGCATGTTATTCTGATCAACTTAAAGTAATAGTGTGAGTGAAGCACATACTCCCTCTCCTGCAAAAGATAATCAAGATGTCCACTCTGCTCTTCCCCTTTATTTTTGTCTGTATTTATTTTATCCCCCCCACCACCACACACACACACACACACACACACACACACACACACACACACATCTCATCTTTAACAGTGCCATCTAACCAAATCCTTATATAACATACTTTATTGCCCTAATTTTCAAATTAATTATAAGCTGGAGGAGGAATAACAGATGAGCCAATAAACAGAAGTGCTCTATCATTATAGACTTGCTATTATTGCTAGGAGTAACTAACTGAACAGTAGACACATGCATTACTTTCATTTAGGTAGTTATTTTATTTTTTTACAAGAGTTTAAAGGCTTGTTGTATTTAAGGGGATGACATCACTTGCTTAAGCAAGTAATGAACTGATTTTGGTATCAGGTTTATTATATAACTCTTCTGAACAGTGTAATCCCTAGAGAATTATAAATGCCAGAAGTTATAATGTATAACTTAGCACGCCGTTTAATTTTGAACATCTTTCTGTGCATCCATAGTACTTGCAGTATCGCATTGCAAAAATTCTCCCTTTGTTTAGAAAGACCTGGGTTTCATTTCCCATCTAAAATGTGAGAAATCTTTATAAGACTATTAATTTATAATTCAAGTATGAACTATATACAGTCAGAAAAAATATTATAACCACGTCCCTAATAGTTTGCAGGGCTTCCCTTGCCACCAGAACTGCCACTGTGTGGTGTAATGTGGAACTCTAAGATCTTTGAAACATTTCAGGAAGATTGCTCTGCTGTGTTGTTAGGATTTCTTCCCATACATCTACAAGTATTTGGGGTGAAAGATCAGCAGATCACTTGATTCATATAATCCCAGAGATGTTATACAGGATTCAACTCTGACAAAATTCAATAACCATGGTAACATCTGGAAATTTCTGTCTTGTTTGGTCAACCACTCTCGAATGATACGAGCAATGTGACATAATGCATTATCCTACTGGAAAAACTGTCACTATGAAGCGGTATACTTGATCAGCAATAATAGATAGATATACTTGACAGAATTAGCACAGTCTATGGATATCAGGACTCCAGAAGATTCCTAGAAAAAGATTCATCATAACATCAGGTTTAATTCTCTCTCTCTGTCTCTCCATTTTTTCACCTAACACTCCATCTACTGTCTACACAGAATAGTTGGGGAGGGGGGGATTTCACCAGAAAAGGAACTTTTTTCCAGTCACCAATGATCCAGGGTATCTCTCAGATGCAAATTATCATAGTAGTCATTGATGATGAGACGTCTACATCGGAGGTCCTACTGGTAGGGGAGAGGTGGATTGTGCAGATGGGAAGAACTGCCATTCATCCCATGGTTAAATTTCATTCATTATTTCCAGTTTTTTATTTATTTATTTTAATGTGTGGCTTTGCACAAGGCAGGACCACAAGCATCTGTGGTGGGAGCCCACCACAGATGGTTAATGGGGTGGTGGTTAAGTGAAAGGTTAATGGGGTGGTGGGAGACCACCACCCCATTAACCTTTCACTCTTGTAAAACACCTTAACTATACTGCTTTGCAAACAGCCTATATTATTGGCAGTTTCCTAGATACTGCCACCATTCAACTAGTATTTTAAAATCATGCCTCTTTAAAAGTATGTAAGATCATATCCATTTTCCTGTTTTCATTTCACATATTCTGTGTTTTATTTTACAGGAACTATTGATCGTGAGATTTCAACCTGCTAATGATGAAGAAAAAGAAACATATTTGTCATTTTACACATACCTAAATAGTCGGAAGAGGTATGGAGTAGTTGGGAACACTTCAAAAATGATCAAAGATTTTTATATTCTTCCTCTGGCATCTCACAGTCCTGTTCCTACTGTCTTAATGCCATTTGATGGTCCAGGTTAGTAATTTTAAGGTATTCACTTAAGAGCAATTATTTATATAAATTATTATAGATTCTTCTCCTAGTTATTATCATTCTTAATAACTATATTTTGAAATGCTTATTATCATCAAATTCCTGACAATTACAATCAAAGGGTGTACAGGATATTATGATAGTACTACATAAAGAACTTGCATCATTATTAGCTTCCTATCAACAATTTACTTCCAAATCAATCTGTTATCCGTCAAGACTTCAACATTATCAGATCTTATATTTCTGTCCTCTAAGGCACTTTTTACTGTATCAATCCACCTATATCTTGGTCTTCCTCTGGGTCTTTTTCCTGCCAACCTGACAGAGAACACTTGTTTTGCTAATCATTACTCTCCAATTCTGTTTAAGTGTTCCATACCACCTAAGATTAGCTCTGCTAACACATTTCCGGAGTGTCACGTTCTTTCCTAATATCCTAATTTTAATATGATATTGCCATTGATGCTATCTGTTCACTCCCCCAATCATTCTCAGTACGTTTGTACTGAGAATGATTAGGGGAGTGAACATTTGTTCTCTCTTTTTTTGGTCTTTGGCCTTTGGTCAAGTGTTTTATTTCTAACCCAGCTCTCAGATCCATAAATTAAAATTGGCTTCAACATTGTCTTATATACAGCTAATTTAGTATTTTGACTAATTTCTCTCTTATTCCATATATATTTATTCAGTTGACTTCCTATCATAACAGCTCTGTTGATTCTGTTGTCTATTTCCATATTTAATTTACCATCTTCATTAAAAATTGTACCTAAGTAGCTGAAATATTTTACTTGTTCTATAGGTTTTGTATTCACAATGCAGTTGATATTTTCAATGCTTCTGCCTATTTTCATGATCTTTGTCTTGTTATTGCTGATTTTCATACGAAATCTATTACAACAGTTACTCAACTTAGTCAGGATATCTTGCAGACTTGTACAGGATTTATTTAAAAGTATAACATCATCTGCATAAAGTAAAGAGCTGAGATTAATATCTCCAATTTTGATATCAGGTTTAATACCACTTTCCTTCATAATGTGATCCATATAGATAATGAATAACAGAGGAGATAATGTACTTCCTTCAATTCTAACTGCTGACTTACTACTCAAATAAAGACTAAGTATTGCTTGATATAATGCCCCATTGACACCATATAACTGTAGCGTATTGAATAGCTTCTCTCTTGGCACCTTGTCATATGCCTTTTCCAAATCGACAAAACTTAAATACAGATCTTTGTTATATTCCCATGCTTTCTCTGCTATTTGTCGGTCGTAAAGTGAAGATCTGATCCTGATAAGCTTTATGGCCTGAATCCAGCTTGTTCTTCACCAAGATTCCCCTCCACAATCCTTCACAACCATTTCTCAAAGTATACTTGCATAAATCTTACCAGGAACACTGTGTACGGAAATACCTTTGTAATTCTTACATTCAGTTTTATTTCCCTTTTTGTGTATAGGTACTATGAGAGCTCTATTCCAATCATCTAAAATTCATCCTTCTGAATTTTGCAGTGTAGCCACTGCAAGACTTTTATACCTCCATACGTGAGCATTTCTGGTCGAATATCCTCTACTCCTGCTGTCTTCCCACATTTTAAGCTTTTGATGGCTTTTTCTACTTCAAATATGGATATGAATTCCTGTTACATACCTGTTGAGTGTTTTTTCCCCACTGTGCTGTCACTGCTTGTTTCATTTAGCAATTTTTCAAAATAATTACTCCATACAGGATATCGTTTTCTCAAGTTTTCATATCATCTTTGTCATTTCTAATTCCTTTCACAGCACTCTTTTCTCCATATCTGAGCTTTTTCAACAGCCTTCAGAATATTTTGTCACCTTCTTGATATTTATTTTCTATGTTCTTACCAAAGTCTTCCCATGACTTTTGTTTAGCTAGTTTTAGACAGTGTTTAGCTTTCTTGCATTTGTTTCTGTATTCTCTAAGAGCACAAGCTGACTTATTTGCCAGGAACTTTTGATATACTTTCTTCTTTTCCTTCACTGCCTCTTTAACTTCCTGTGTCTACCATGGAGTTCTGATTTTTCTCTTCTTGCAGACAACCACATGCCTCTCTGGGCTGAATTAAACAGTTGTTTCTTCAGGGCTAGCCACTGAATCTCCATGGTTTGGTTCCTGTTCTCAAACTCTTCCATCATTTTTTCTTGAATAATGCTTCTGTATTTTAGTCTGCAGTTCACATCTGAGAGCTGCTCAATTTTTATTTGCTTTAAAACTTTCTTATATGTTCTTCTTTTCAATATGAAATTCAATTTTATCCTGCTCAAGACTAAATAGTGATCACTTCCAATTTCAAATCCTCTGTACACTCTAGTTTCCTGCACCAGTGAGAAACTGCTATCAACAATAACATAGTCAATGAGACTTTCTTATTTCTTGTTTCTTCTCTCCATATGAATTTATACACATTTTTATGTTGGAAGATTGTGTTAGTAATGACCAGTTCATGTTCTGAGCAGAAATCCAACAGGTATTTGCCATTATTATTAGCTTTGCTCTTTTCTCCAAATTTTCCCAAAATATTTTTGTATGTCTGACAGTCATTTCCTACTCTGCTATTCAGATCCCAACAAGGGCCAACTTTTTCATTGTGTCAGTTGCTTTTTCTAAAGCATCAAAAAATTCCTCCACTTCTCCCTTAGTAGAACCTTCTGTGGGACCATAGGCACAAATAAGTCTCATTGTCCAGTTCCCCATTCTGATATTTGCCCACATCATCACCCTACTTGAGACTGCCTGCCATTCAAGAATTAGCCTCGTATTTAGTGTTGAATACAATGGCTACTCCTTCTTTTCCTCAGTTGTCATTGCCTGAATATAACATTTTGTATTTATTGCTCAAAAAGATCTCACCTGTTTTTGTCTTTTTTTATTTCAGTCACCCCTATTATGCCAATCTGGTACTTATCTAATTCCTCAGCCAGCTCCATTTCTTTGCTTCTTATCTTGGGAGTACCGATCTTACCAAAAGTACCGATATTCAGGCTTCTTATGTTGATAGTACCGATCTTGATCGCTGGTATTGTTGAGTTGGGGTATGTTTCAGGATTTGTTCCAGTAGTTGACTTTTCGCTGTTCTCCCTAGTTCCCTGTCGAAAACAACAGGGGCCTTGTTTAATTGGACAACTCCCCAGCCACCATGAAATTCTGTCATGTTGTACCACCATTTTAATTGTGGTTTAAACCAATAAGAATACAATTTGTTTGGCTAAATCACAAATTGCCTGCCCATCCTCTTTCGTTCAGTATCCAGGTAGACACCTAACGAGGAGGTGAGGATTGGATCTCCGCATTCCTTTATAGGCTATGTGGAGGTTTCCTCTCAGTTATACAGTTTTGATCCTTAAACATCCCATTAGTTTACTCCAGTTATTTAAATAAAAGTTATTGTATTTAATATTTTTCTATAGCTTTTTTATTCATATGCTCCAATGAGTATGTGGTGGTGATGGTGGGAAGGATCTCACAAAGCCCAAATATGCTCAGAAACAATGGAGATGTCAAATGAGTAGCAGAAAATGAGAGATACCTGTTCCGATGTACCATATTTTCTTATCCAGAAGTGTTTCATGGGATTGGTAGGATCCCAGAATCATTTTCAAAAAATTCCATTCTGGAGCTATACTTGTTGAAACAACTTTAAAGTATATTGCATGAAGTATTGTGTATGTTGAGTGAATGATCACTCTTGGAGGATTAGTAACTTTTTCATATTTTATTTGAGAATTACAATCAACAGGTAATGTCCTACTAGGAAACTGTTAAATTTTTTTTGTCCATAAGTATTTCGAAGGATTGGTAGGATCTCCAAACTCCATTTAGGAGATACGTTGTTAAACAGCTTCAAACACATGCAGGGCAACTCTTTCATACAATATATCGGCATATGTTGCATGAAGTATTGTGTATGTTGAGTGGAATTATCACTCCTAAGGATAAGTAACTTTTTCTTATTTTATTTCAGAATATTAGGTTAACTTATTGTAGTTTTAGTTTTAAATGGTATGGGATTGACTGAGCTAGTTAGTTTATAAGTAAACATTTGTGTGTGTGTGTGTGTGTGTGATTTATTCATTGAGAAAATTAAAGGATATGTGGAAGGAAATTGAAACTTGAGAGAGTGGGTTGCTACTTTTCTGCTATTTTTTCCTTTTATTTTTTGCTGCTCATTTGATGTCTCCATTGTTTCTGAACATATTTGGGCTTTGTGAGAACCCTCCCACCACCACATATTCCTTGGAGCATATGAATGGGAAAGCTATAGAAAAATTTTAAATACAATAACTTTTATTTAAATAACTCCGGAGTAAACTTATGAGATGTTTAAGGATCAACTTTCCTTACTGTTTTCAAAATTGAGTGTCTGTTAGTTGAAGAGAAAACAGCAAATATTAGTAGAGTGGATAGTACAGATGGTAGGATGAAAATTGATGTTATTAATGTCGAACGTGTGGCCGTGGAAATAGAACAGAATGAAATAGATATTAATAAAGAAATTGCACGCTTGTATGTTAACCTTCATAGGACAAAGCGCGAAATTGAAAAATTGCAGAAACGGCAAGAGATTAGCAGGGCTGAAAAGAGAAGCAAGCAAGTGATCCAAAGGAATAATAAAAACTGATCAGAAAAACAAGTTAAGGAGAAAATTTTGTATGGAGGCTCAGTGATCAGGGGAGTACTTAATCAAAATTTGACAAAATCATGTTTTCCAAGTGCAAAAATTTATGATATTAGCCACACCATCCGGATGCAAAAAAAGGTAAGTTGAAGAAAATATGATAGAGGCGAACTGAGGAGGAGGGTTGATAGCTAGTGATAGCCTATATGTAGATTGTGCAGAAGGATCGATGTAGGATTTGTGAATCTGTGGTCTGTGCTTGATGGAAAGAAGGATTTGTACAATGCTGATGGACTGCATTTAAATGGTTTTAGTGTTAAGTGTCTAGATAGAGAGAGGGAGAGAGAGCTTTGTTCACTGAGCATTCTGAAGTGCAAATTCATGAAAACTTAAGCAATTAGGGTGGAAATAAGTGAATTTGTGTGAAGGCACCAATGAAGCAAGTGATTGTGAGAATGACCAAGTGAGGAATCTATTCTCTCAAGCAAAAATATTGAATAGGGTATTCAATATTCAGGAAGTAAAGTTGGGTGCTGGCCTAAAAGGATGCTGCAGTTTCTATATACTAATGCCAGAATATTAGGAACAACAGGGAGGAGTTTTTGGCATTGATTAGTGCAACCTTGCAAATGTTTTAGGCATTAGTGAGACTTGGCTAAAAGCAGATGATGTAGTTACAGGGATAAAATGTGAAGGGTTTAGTATTTTCAGGGAAAATAGAGAAGACAGGATTGGGGAAGGGTACTGCTGATGATAGCAGATGAATTGCAGCCAAAAAAAAAAAAATAGGAGATAGGCAGGAGGGTGGCTGTCCATTTGAAACAGTCTGGTATAAGATTACAGCTAGTAAGACAGTACAGTTAGTTGTTGCTATAGGCTAGGGAGTTTCATTGATATAAGCTGTCATGGTCTTGCCTACAGAGGAATTACCATCCTTGTGAGAACTCATGGCACCCCCAATTCTCACAAGTCCAGCTCAACAGCAATGGGGAGGTAGTTGCTATTTACAGTTTACTGAATCTGTTTACCAAACTAATGCAGATTTTATAACAGGATGACCTTGATAACCTGATATTGTCATTACCATCCTCCGTTATCCTCACAAGAGATCTGAGTAACCAAAACACTATTGGGATAGTGCTCATCCCAACATCAGAGAAAGAGTTTATGAGCAAATATCAACAACAATAACCTCTCCCTTTTCACAGGAAGTTACACCCTCTTTCACATATCTACCCAAACATTCACTGCTATCTGCTTAATATTCTGTTTTTTGTCTCTGCTTAATTAGGGAGTAGAACATAACAAGGGAGCGAGCAGTTACTCCATGATATGCAATGATAAAATACAATTATTGGATATTCACTCTTTTATATGGGAAACTATATACTCCATCATAGACACACACAATACAAATAAGTCAAACAGACATGCCTCTCTGTAATCTGTAGTCTTTGATCAAGATTTACCTCTAACATACCTCTCAGATTTGTATGTTAAAATAAGTTAAAATGCTATATTCTGTACTGCAAATTTAATGCTTTTGCTTATTTTACTCTTATTCCTTTGAATTTAGTCAGCTTGCTCCCCACCATATATTTAATTTGCTATCTGTACTAAAAATTTAGCATAAATAGCTGAAATATTTTAGGTTCTCTATAGCGAGTGTTGTTTCCATGCCACAGTGTATTTTCATGGTTTTTGTCCTTTTATTTATGATTTTCATACAGACTTTGTTACAGCAGTTAATCCTGTAAACTTGTACTTATTTAACAATATAACATATTCTTAAATGTGCATAAAGTAGAGAGATAAGCTGAATATGTCAAACTTTGATTTCAGATTTAATCTCATTCTTCATAATATGATCCATATAAATAATGAATAGCAGTGGTTAATTAGAATTAACCACTTAATTATAGTTTATATATGTACTTTAAAAATGTTTAACAGATGTAAAGGAAATTAGAATTTAGTTACAACTCCTATATATTTTGCTCACTATAATATGAGAAAAAATCATTCACAGAGAGAGAGAGAGAGAGAGTGAAAGAATTGGTTACAACATTCAAAATATTAATACAAGAATGATTCAAACAGTATGAGTCATACTTTCATGTGTCTTAGTCGCAGTTGAGTGAACAAGAGACAACAAATAAAGTTCCAAGGAAGCAGGTGACATATAGTTTTGTAATAAATGAATAATAAAAAATAAAAATAAGCAATAAAAATTATGAATAGGTTATGGCTATTACTTCCCAAAACTTGGAGAGAAGCATGCAGTCTGCTTGATTAAGTTTAGGACGATGACATATTATTTTTTTTATTATTATTATTCAGGCCTCCATGGAATGAAAAGACTCATTATGGGAGATCCTTCCTAGGAAACACAAAGTCTATCATACCACTCCTTGAACTCGTTGACTGTTCTTTCTCTCACCACTCTATCAGGCAATGCATTCCACAGTTCAACCACCCTCCATGCAAAGAAACCACTCCTTATCCCCTTGCTATAGTGTAATAGCTTTTTCAATGGAATGAGAAGCAAGGTCTGAACCCTCTGATTCTAGAAAGCTTATGTAATATTCATGTTCTTCGATTCTGAATCTAACAGAACTGCTAGTCTGTCCAAAATAGCAAAGTCAACATGAACAGGGTACTTTTTTTTTGAAGAACCCATCCACAAGACGTTGGTCAACCAATAGTACACTAGTACCATGGATAGGTAATAAGGAACTTGTTCACATTTGACTTTAAAAGCTGTGGATTGTATTCCTTGGAAAACACATTTTGGGAGACTGTTCCAAGGGCAGCAATGCAGGGGATGAATGAAGAAGGGGAGAAGTTTGTTCTTTGGGTTTTCAGTTGAACTGTGAGAGGGTGTTTGTTGGCTGTGTATACATTTAGATGGATTTGCAAGAGGGTGGGGAAATTATTGATGCCAATTCTGATGAACAGCAGCTATAGAAGTATTTATAGTAGATGCAGGCTGTGGAGACCAAACATCTGTGCGAAAGAGAGAGAGAAAGGGATCATCAATCAATTTAACCACTCTTTTCTGTTATAGAATCCATTATTTTTAGGGAGCTCTTAGGGGCACTACCTCAGATTTGAGAGCAGTATTCAGTGGTCAGGTGTATTTGTGATTTGTATAGGATTATGAGTTATTTGGGAAACCTAATTTTTCAGATGCAGAGGAGTCAGTATTTGTGATATATTTGTGCCAAAAGAGATTTTTTGTAGTCAGAGTTATTCTAAGAAGGTAAATCTCATCTGGAATGGAATAGAGATTTGAGTATTGTCAGGAGTGAGATTGTAAGAAGAGGGTTCTTTTTTGTGAGAAATAATGCACAGTTATGTTTTGCTAGCATTGAAGTTGACAAGGCCAACTTTTGAAGATCAGAATTTAAGGTGAGGTTCGAGTTCTGCAGGTTGCAGTGATTTGTTCTTTGCAAGGTTTGTCAAATGAAAAAGAGGAGTGCAATGTGCTGTCATCAGCAAAACTGTACTGGATTGGCATTCAGCTGGAGTAGATAATTTATATATAAAAGGAAGAAGGTGGGTGGAAGAACAGAGCCTTGTGGGACCTCAGCATTAGTTGTATCAATAGAAAATAACGAGCCATCTGCCATTAGACAAAGTGAGCGTCTGATCAGAAAACTGGCTACCCAATTGCAGAAGTCAGGGGCAGACTGAATGATGGGAATTTTCTTAATAGACCTTTGTGTCAAACTCAGTCAAAAGCCTTGGAGATATCAAAGGCTGTCACTTGAGACTGTCAGACCTATCCATGGTGTTTGTCCAGAGGTGGATGACAGGTTAGTAGATCTCCTATTGATCAGCAGTGATGGAATCTACACTGTCAGTCATTATTAGACGAGAGGCTTCAAGGTAGTATACATGTTGTGTGTGGATGGTTCTTTCCATTACTTTAGAAAGAACTGAGGTGAGAGAAATTGGACCATATTTGAAGGTAAAAAATTGTAACTTTTTATGAATAGGCTGTATGTATAAATAGAGGATGTTTTACCATGATTAGCTATGCAAGAACTGGTGGAGAAGTAGGAAGCCAGGAGGTTGGTTATTCCTGTAGGTGATGATGCAATAGTACATCTGTGTGTAATAGTGGTAAGAGTAGTGTTGGGCAGATGTTGCACACACTTTGACTAGAGCCCAGAAGGCATGGCTAGCATTTGGGCAGGATGCAATTTCTTGCTTTTAGATCTTTCAAAATCAGTTTTCAATCTGGTGATAATTTTCTTGTAGCTGTTCTGGACTTTGGTGTAGATAGAAGATAGGAAAATGGAGTTTTGGATGCAAGCCAGTTGCATTATGCCTTGCTCTTCTCTTGTACAACCTTAGCACACCTCTGGGAGAGTCAAGGCTTAAATAGGAAATGGAAATTTAGGGTGGAGTGGGGAATAACTGTTTCTGTGCCAATGAGAATTATTTTGGTGATTCGTTTTGCATAAGTTTGTCTCAGATGACTGGAAACAGTAATCTGACTAAGCAAATGAGATGTAGAAGTTACGAAGTTGTCCCACTTGGCTTTCTTGTAATGCTATACAGTACGTGGATGTGAGTGGTTGTGTACATGTTGCTCCATAGAGAAAGAGATCTGCACTAGATTGTGAACTGAGCTAGCTAGAGAGACAACATTCAAAGCATTCAAATGGGTTGCTAGTGTGGAAGGGATAAAGGATGTTTGGAGAGTGGTTGGGATTGTGTACTCTTCTGTTAGGTATGTTAGGACAGTTTGTATGAGATCATTTTTGATTGTAAAAGTCTCAGCCCCTCTACCTGCTTGACCTGAGCAGTTAGACGTGTTTTAGCCAAAAGAGGTTAAAACAGAGCATGTATAATCTGATGAACAGATTGTATGTATTCTTTTTACAAGACTTTTGATAATACTTGTAAGAAGGATGATGATATGAAGCTGGGTGGATACCTACCAGTGAAAGAAGGCTTTCTGTAGATGGAAAATTCAATATTGCCTATAAAGTTATGGAATTCTGTTTCAGAGAGCAACCAGACTGCAAATATAGCATCGTCAAAATGTAGCCAGATATGAAGATGAGGAAAAGTGGAATTTAAAAGTTGGCTTTCCAGATTCTCCATGAAGTAATCACCAAAGCAATGGAGATAGGACTGTCCTGTGTCTGTTCCTTCTACTTGCTGATACATTTTGTTCTGCCACATGAAGTATTGTTGTGTCCCAATTTATGATTATTATTCTATCTAGTGAAATTCTGCTTATCTATATTCAACTTTTATCTATGTATGAGATATCACCCCAAAATACAAATATTTAAGCTATTTCTCCCCTTAGTGTCCCTAATATTTATATTATACTGCACCTTTTGGGACATTTAGTTTGAGATATAAAATACACAAACAAGGAGCAATTGCAAAAATATGTCTGAGTGTGAAAACCAATATTGCAGTCGTGACACTTTATCTCGTAACTCATCTAAATATTCTTCCGTCCCGCGTGATTAGGTTCGTACGTTTTCAAGTGGTGCATTGGGCAGCAATTTCAGACAACTGTATTATCAATGAACAAAAGTTTATTAAATTCATTAGCATGGTACACTTAGCATGGATGTTCATGTGTGGCTCTATGGTGGTGGTGGGTAGCTTTGGCACTGAACAAAATCTCTTGGGCATGATTCCTTCATACTGAAATTTTTCAGGAGTCTCTATAAGGTCTCAACTAAGTACAGATAGTGTAGATACTTCATTTGATAACAGAAGTAAGAAACAAAAGACATCTGATACCAGCATAAATATACCAATGTTTCTCATCATCCATGTCATAGGTGAAAAGTGAACAGGGAAAATATCAGCTTCTTTATTCAAAAGGGTTTAGAAGGACTGGCAGAATCTTCCAAAACAGTTAAAGAAACTACATTCTGGTGATATTCTTGTAGAAACATCATGTCAGCAACACTAAAAAAAAAAAAAAAATTACTGAGAGCAACATCAATGGATGGAATACCAATTATGGTAACACCTCATAAAACACTAAACTATTCTAGAGAAGTGATATCGGAATGGGATCACCTTGATGATCCAAATTAGGAGATATGTTCAGAATTTAAAGACCAAGGAGTGACAAATGTTGAGTGGCATCCTAATATGTAGGGATGGTCACTTGGTTCCAACCTGGAACATAATCCTTACTTTTGATACATCCAAACTTCCAACATCTGAAGCAGGATATATTAACTGTCCTGTTAGGCTGTACATCCTGATCCATTGTGGTTCTTTAAACATCAGAAATATGGGCATGCCCAAACTGCCTGTCATGTGTCACCTGTGCTTGATGTGGTAGCAAAGGACATGATAAATAAATCTTGCTTTGCTAAAAAAGCTAAGTGTGTCAACTGTCAGGAATTTTTCTGTTTTTATATTTTGTATCAAAATATAAAAAATTAAGATAGACAGAAAAATTTTTATATTTTGTATAAAAACAGAAGAAAATATATCATACCAGAATGCAAAGAGGAAGCTATCGATCTCCTGAAATCCTATTACGCTGAGAAGTTGGCAGTTAAGAAAATATGAAAGTTAACTGAAACTCCTATGTCTATTCCAGTAATCCAGTAATTTCAACACACCTGCACTTTATAATCACGAGTACTTCTGTGTGTGTGAGATGCATTAGTCGCATGCCTTATTACAGCCTCACTCCTAAAACAACTCCAAAAATGATCCCATTTGATGACACCCCCACTTGTCAAGAAAATTATGACAAAGATATCACCAAAAGACAAACCACCAGATTCCCCCCCCCACACACACATACACACAGGAAAAATGGATACTTTTATATCCACTGAAAGTGAACTAAACTCAACAAATGATCCTGATACATCAGATGATGTATTGAGCATTTTTCATGAGGAAGAGATGGACACTCGTCATCTACTTCCCAGAATCAATTGATAAATATAAATCTGACAAAGGTAAGTCTCCAACCTCTTGAAAATTGGGCAAATCTATAAAACTAAAATTATAGAAAATTTTTACATTGGGATAGTGGTAGGTTTTACCAAAATATTCATGATATCAATGTTCTTCTGTAGAACTTTCTTTCCATAGGAAACATACGAGGGTGGTCTGAAAAGTTCTAGGCCTAACAATGAAAAAACAAATTTATAATTTCAAAATTATTTTTATTTTTCAACATAATCTCCTTTGAGACTAATACATTTATTCCAGCGATACTCCAGTGCCATTATTCCATCCCTGTAATGGTTCTCAGTAAGATCTGCAAAATACCTCCTTACATCTGCAATCACCTCTTGATTTAAAGAAAAATGCTGGCCAGCGAGGAAGAGTTTTAGTTTTGAGAAGAGACCGAAGTCAGAGGAAGCCAAATCTGGGGAATAGGATGGATGTTCCAACATTTCATAGATCCCTTAATTTACCCATTGCCAAAACACCTTTGTGGGCAAGTGCAAACTGTCCTGATGAAAGATGATTTTTTTCTTCTGCAAAACAGGTCTTTTCTCATGAATTTTTTCATCTAGTCTGGTTAAAAGATCAGAATAATATTTCCCAGTTATTTTGTACCCTTTTCAAGGTAATTAATAAACAAAATGCCTTTAGCATCCCAAAACACGATGCAATGACATTTCCTGCTGATGGAACCGACTTTGTCTTCTTTGGCGCTGAACAACCGGCTTCTGTGCACTGTTTTGACTGCTGTTTGAATTCTGGTGTGTAATGGTGAATCCAAGTCTCACAATAGTAATAAATCAATGCACAAAATTAGTTTAATTTTTAAAACGCTCCAAGCATTGTTCAGAGATTTTCATGCGAGTGCATTTTTGATCTGCTGTGAGCAAGCGTGGCACCCATCTTGCACAAAGCTTTTTATTTGCAATTCTTCATGCAAAATATATCCTACATGTTCTTTTAAAATACCTATAGTCTCAGCAATTTCACGCATTTTGACTCGCTGGTCATCCAATACCATATCGTGCACTTGATCGATGATTTCTGGTATTGTTACACTTTTTGGACATCCTTTACGTGGATCATCTTCAAGGATGGTACGGCCACATTTAAGTTCAGCAGCCCATTTCTTAATTGTCAAAAATGAAGGAGAAGAGTGCCCATAAACTTTTATGAGCTTCAAATGAATTTCTTTTAGCGTTAAACCTTATTTTACAAAGATGGGGCCCACCTTAATAAGATGCAGGACCTCCTTTTGCTGTGATGATTGCAGCAATACTATGGGACATAAATTAAGGGGATAAAAATCCCTTATTATTTTACAGCCAGTATGCAAAACTCTGAGATCGAAAACTACGATCTAAGAGTTTCATGCCGAAGAACTATCGGCAAATCCAAGCGTAAGTGAACACCTGGTAGTACGACACCAAGGCAACTCGAAGCAAAGGTGGAGCAAGCTCCCTCACTATCCTTGATATTTTCTCATAATGTAAAACACAGCTCCTAGGAGATGTTATACTGCCTTACATTATGAGGAGAGGTCACTACCCAGACTGGTAGTAACCTCACTACCGGTCTGGGTAGGATCAAGATAGAGCATAGGATATATATCTTAGATATCCTACCACATATAATCTCATATCTTTCAAACATGCTTGTGCCTAAACATTTTACATTAGACATTAGTAATAAAAGTCTTCAATCCAGTTTACATTATTGATTACTTAAACAACCAGTTCAGAAATGATATGTGATAAAATCCTAAAAAAAAAAAAATAAAAATAAAAAAGTAGATGTAAGGCATAATTAGTCTATCTTGAAGCATAATCACTGTGTTGCTACTAGACCCAAAGCTACTGCAGACACTGAGAGAAAATTTTGCTAGAATCTCAGCAGAAGCTTCATATCCTTCTGAATTTTTAAGATTGAAAGAACAACAAGAGAAACAGTGGTTAGACTTCTCAACAAATAAGCTACAGCCATTAATTAAAAAGGAACTAAAATGAGCTATTTTACTGTCCCATGCCAGTGTTGTAGGGCCTAATGACATCCACTATGAGATGATAAAACACTTCATTTGTGTTCTCTGGATCTTCTATTACTATACAATATAATACTTAACATAAGAAGAGTTTCCAGTTTCTTGGCATAAGTCAACTGTCATTGCCATCCCCAAACCAGGATAAGATCCAACACAAGCTAACAATTATTGACCTATCACTGTGACCAGTGATATTGGAGAAAATGTTAAAACCAGGCTTTTCTGGTATTGAGAAAACAACAAACTTCTCTCCAACACACAATGTGGCTTTCGTTGACATCATTCAATGTTGGATCATCTGACGATATGGCATGTCAGCAGAAGGATTACACTTCGCACTCAGAAGGAAGACAAAGTCTTCTGAGTGCGAAGCATATTAATTCCAGCTACTACAAGAGGGCAGAAGATAGTGAATGTTATTAATATTGCTGCCGAATTATAAGCTCTTTTTGGAAGTTTTTAGCAACAATTAAGTCATTATTTTTGCATCATTATATTTATGCATGTTTGTGTGATTAACTGTAAGAGTAGTGTATGTAATTTGAGGAATTTTAAAGGTTTAATATTTATTTTATTATTCACTGTATTGTGCATCATGGTGCTGATGTGCAAAACAGTGGTGGGAAATTTTAGCATGCATGATTACATTCAGCATGTGTGAAATGTATCGCCTTCACAGAATGAAACTGAGGAATGTGTTTGTCGAAAGTATTTTGTGAGTGAATGTAATAAGTGTGATGGTGACTTCAAAGACAAAATGCATGATAATGTGATTGGCATAGTTAGGGTTGCAAGCGATATGAGTGACTGTACAAACGACATGGTGGAAAATGAAAAAAATGATCAGATGGTAATGGAAAGGATAGTGCATTTATGTGTGATTCTTCACAGAACAAAACATGAGATTGAGTGATTGGAGAAACACCTGGCAAATGATGTGGTGACACAGAAGCAAAAGAAAGGAGACAGAAAGCAGACCGTGAAGGAGCGCAAGCATGAAAATAAAGATCGGATTTTGTATGGTGATTCATTGATATGAGGAGTTCTTGAGGAGAGTGTGATGAAATCATGTTTTCCTGGAGTTAAGATTAAGAATGTCAGTGATGCTGAGAGGATGCAGAGAGTAAAGACAAAAGAGATGTTTATTTTGGCTGGTACAAACGATTTAGCAGGAGATGAGAACTCATGAAAGAGTTGCTGGAGCATACAAAAAAGAAGAATGAGAAAGTAAAATTTGTGAGTCTGTTGCCACTGTGTGATAGAGGTGAGCTAAGATGGAGAGCTGTAATTGTGAATGAGTCAATGCTCAAATTCTGCAGGAGGAATGGTATGGAGTTTGTGGATAAGATTACTTAAACAGCTTAAACTTATTTTGGAGTGAATTTGATGGAAAAAATACATATGTAGGGTGGATGGCTTGTATATAAATAGATTTGGCATCAGGAGTCCTTGAAAAAAAGTGTTGTTTAATGAGAGTTCAAAAGTACAAAGTCAGGGAAACTAGAATATTAAGGGGGAGGGGCATGCTGGTGAGTGTGGATCCAGACAACCTAGAAGTTAGTAAGTAGAGGAGTAATCACATGAAGCAAAATGTAACACCCCAGGTTAACTTTAGTTGTCTAAGCTCTAAGGGAGAGTGGTAGGATCAAGAGGATATTGCAGTTTATGTATACTAATGCCAGATGTATTCAAAATAAGGTTGAGGAGTTTTGGACATTGTTGATCGAGGTTGATCAGATGTGGTTGATATGGTCATAGGAATAGAACAAGGGATAATGTCTTCAGTGAGGACAGAAGTAACAGGATGGGGAAGGGGATTTTGATAATGATAACAGAGGAATTTAAGCTGAAAAACAGCAGAAGTATATCACGGGGACAGGGATTCAGAGGGCAGTTCATTTGAAGCCATTTTGTGTGAGATAGAGACCAACATGATTAAATATGTAATTGGCCTCTGCTGTAATCCAGAGGGAAAATGAAGATGGCATGTACTCGCAAATTAGCATGATGAGTACAGATCGAGTAATTATTATGGGAGATTTTAACTGTAGAACATAGATTGGGAAGAGGAATGGAAGGAAATGAAATTTATACAGCTCCTGAGAGATAATTACCTGAGGTAATGGAGGGAACATGAGGGTCAAGAGTGCTGAATTTGATCATTGTATCAGATAACTTAACACTAATCACTTTAGCTATGCTGCCTCCACTTGGAGAAAAGGATCATGTGGTCTTGACCTGGGAGATTGCCAGATGCCAAATTTTCTATTAAGAAGGGATATATGTGGAACTACAAAGCAGCTGGTTATGATGAGCTGAAGAGATAGCCTTCAGCAAAGCAGTGACAAAAGAATTTGGAGGGGAGAGATATTATTGGTGCATGGGAGGTGGTCAAAGGGATGTTTGAAGAAAGCAGTATCTGAACATATACCTAGAGTTAGAAGGATAAATTAAGTAGGAGTAAGATGGATGAATAGCTTCATTAAGCAAGAGTTGCACACAAAGAAAAGGTTGTGGAAGGATTATAAAGAAATGGGTGATCAGCATGCCCAGTAGCAGTATAAGGTGCAGGCAAGAAGTATGACCAGTATGGTAAGGAAAGCCAAAGCTAATTATGAGAGAAAGCTTTTTGATGCCAAAAGAAACCCTAAGGAGTTCTTTCACTATGTGGCAAGTAAAAGGAGCACTTACTATGGATGGATGACTTTAAAAGGTGCTGATGGTGGGGAGGTAGCAGAAACAAACCATATAGTTGCATTACTGAGTGAGTATTTTTGTAGGTGTGTACCATCTAAGTGGTGACATTGAGTGATAGGAGAATGGCGGTGTTTAAAATATTGCAGAACCTCAATATGAACACAACCATTAGATTAGATGGCATATCATCCTGTGCATTACGAGAATGTGCAAGGGAATTACCAGCTTTTCTGACCCAGCTGTTTAATTTAAGCCTCAATAGTGGGAAAGTGCCGGTGGATTTTTATAATCCACTGGCATCTTCAGTCAGTGATATTCCTAGAATTTGAGCATTTGACAGGATTCCACATAGAGTGTTATTGCATAAATTGTAGCAAAGGAGGAATGGATATGAATCTGGTGATCTGGATTACAGGTAGCTGATGGACAGTTATCAAAGAGTGCTTTATGGAGAAGTTGAGTCCAGGAGAAGGCAAGTGACTAGTGGTGTACCACAGGGCTCAGTACTTGGTCCTCTGTTTACGAATTTGTATATCAATGATATAGAAAATGATTTGACAGGAAATATCCAGTTGTTTGCTGATGATGCTAAACTGCGAAGAGCAATGGTAAATGAAGGTGATGCAGAGATCCTGTAGGAAGACTTAAACAGACTGACAGTATGGGCAAAGGTAAATAGCTTCCTGGTTTTTAATGTGACCAAGTGTTAGGTGATGCACTTTGAGAAGAGATCAGAAGCTGTGTACTATATTGATGGAACTGAACTGCAGGAAACTGATGAGGCCAGTGTCTTGGATGTGATTGTGGACAGGCAGTTGAAGTTTTTAAGAAGTTTATTGCGAAAGTAACCAAAAACAGCATATTAGATTGGGTATTGGAGAGGGTATTATTCCCTTATATAAGACTTTAATAAGACCACATCTATACTACTGCACACAGATCTGGACTTCCAGATTCCATGGCAATGAAAAAGTTGTGGAGAGAATCCATTGGCAAGTGACAAAGATTGTGGCAGGTCTGTGGAATGTCCCTTATAAGAATAGATTGACAGTCTATAGGTTTCAAAAATTAGCTGATAGACGAAAAAGAGGAGACATGATAGAAGCATATAAGTTATTAAAAGGATTTTATAGGATTGACACTGAAGACTTCTTTCAATAAATGCAAGAAGAGAGAGAGAACAAGGGGTCACAGTGGTGGTTACAAAGGATGTTAGAACATCCTTGCTAACCACACTTAGGAATTTGCAAGCACATGCCATCAAAGATTTTTGCTTGAAGATTGGTGAATTGGCAGAATGGGTTGCAAGATGTTGTTATGGGTGCTTCATCAATGAATGAGTTTAAGAAGAAGTATGATTATTGTGTGAATGATGCCTAGTGCGTAAAAAAATGGGTCTTCTGACTCCATAGAGATACCTGTGTAATAATAATATAATAAAGAGGGATTACTAAATAACTTAAGGAATTCAAAACCTATACTAGAATATAAATTAAATTAAACTTTAATATATATTTCCCATATTTCGACAATGTCATGCTGCCATCTTCATGGGAACTTAAGATAAAGACGTGCACACAGGCACTACAACAGCAAATGAAGACTGAAGCGAGGAAGCTACTGTTTTTCCTAAAGTCCTGATGGTGCCCCCTAGTGGGCTATATTAGGTATTCTTGGCCGTTGGACTGAAGTTCTCCTGATGTACGTCTCCGAAATTTGGGGCAGTCTCATGCATCCAAATTTGTTGAGGTTTGGCATGTATCTTAGGGCTGAGGCTGATTCCATGAATAGTCTTTCAAATTTGAACTAGCTGCGGTGTATTATTGTGACTTTCTTCCACCGTATTCTGTGGCGTGTATCCAGAGCATGATCTGCAAGCCCAGAGTGGCTGTACTGATGCAACCGGATGTAGTCCTTGTGTTCTGAAATTATGATATTCGCTGTCCTGCCAGTTTGGCCAGAGTAGGACAGCTTACAGTTGCAAGGGACCTGGTATACACCAGGTAGGTCTAGGGGAAGTGGTTGGTCTTTAGTGGAGTGGATAATGGATGCCAATTTTCTATATGGTCTGTAACAAGAGGTCAAGTCATATATTTTTAGGATTTTGGTAATTTTTTCTGAGGTGCCCCAGATGTAGGGAATGATGATGGATTTAGAGTAATCTTTGTTGTGAAGGGGGTGTGGGGGGGGGAGTGTGGTTTACTGGTTTTAGTATTTTTTGGATTTTCTGTTGGGTTAGCCATTGGCTGAGAAAGTGTTAAGGATGTGATTTAGTTCAGTGGCTAGGGCATTGTCATTTGAACAGATTAGTTTAGTCCTGTTGTATAGTGTCTTAATAACTCCATATTGTTGTGGGGGGGGGGGAATTGTTGGTGAATGTATCTGCCTGTATGTGTGGATTTTCTATAAACTGAGAAAACCAAGGTTCCATCAGGCTAGCTGGTGACTAGTGGGTCTAGGAAAGGGAGGCTATTGTTTTCTTCTTTTTCCAGGGTGAACTTTATTCTTTGGTGTTTGTTGTTTAAGTGTGTTAAGGAGAGGAGTGTATCAGAGCCATGTGGCCAAATAGCGAACACATCATCAACATAGTGAAGCCATATGGTAGGTTTTTGTGGGACAGAGTTTAAGGTTCTTTGAAAGTTTCCATAAAGAAGTTGGACAAGTGTGGGGAAAGTGGTGAACCCATGGCTATCCCCTCTATCTGTTTGTAGAATTTTCCCTGCCAAACAAAATAGCCTGAGTTCATTGTGAACTGAAATAGGGCTGAGATATCAGGAGGAAATTTAGCTTGGATTAGCTCTAAGGTTTCCTTGAGCGGGACATTTGTGAATAAGGAGGAGATGCCAAAGCTGACCATTATGTCAGTATGTTGGAGTGTAAGGTTTTCCACACTGGCTTTCAATTTTTGCATGCAATTTTTGTATCATCGAAGTGAAGCCTGTTGGCTCTTTATCTCAGTTAATTAGTGGTGCAACTCGTATAGTAAGGATATAACCTCCATATCACTGCAACCTTGGTATTTACATTTGGTCTACCTACTCGCTGATGAGACCTCAATAAAGGTCGAAACTGGTCTTGGTAGTGACCTCCTCTCATAATGTATAACAGCATACATCTCCTAGGAGACGTGTTTTACATTATGGGAAAATACTAAGGACAGTGATCGGATCTTAATCCACCTTTACTGCGAGTTGCCCCAGCATGTACTACCAGGTGTTGGCTTATGCTTGGACTCACCGAAACTTTGTATAGTTTCTATATTCAGCTGAGAAATAATGTAAATACTAGTCTATTTTATTATTCATTACCATAAAATATACACAAACCTGTTATAAAAAATTAAATATTATCAAAACGTATGAACACAAACACTTACAGATCATACATGGCTCCATTTACAGTCGAGAGAAATGTAAACAAACATAAAGATGTAGTATTAAATCATAACTGCATAAAATTAACTGTTATTAAATAATTTAGTTGAATTTAATTAATTACTTAATTAGCATAAAATAAAAATTTTATAACGATTCATTCATTCGTTTATAGCTAGGCTACCATAAAGCAATCATATTGCTGCTTCTTCCTTATACCTGTAAATAAACATGAATGTCCTTTTCACATTATCTCTTCATTTTTGACGTCTAGTGTTAGTAACACCTATAACATCCACAGTGTTTTGTATCATATGAGACAATATTGATGTAGGATTTACTGACACACAGACGTAAACTTATGGTATCGACGTAAATGTATTTCTCTTCCTTATGATTTTCTTAACATTTTCTTTTCTCTAGCTTACTTTATTATAAGAATAAGTATATAATACATATATCATACAAAATATGTGTTAATTGGCTGTTTATGTTATTGGTAAGGCTTCAGGTCAGCAGTAGGCTATTAGTAGTTAAGTTTTTGAGGAGTCAAAAGTTATACATGGATTTTCGACTGTATGGGAGATCAGAGCCCCTATCCTCACGTTGTTCAAGAGTCAATTCTGTATACACACACGCACACACACAGGGTGGTTCAAAATTCCACGTACAAACTTTGAGGGGAGGTAGAGAACATCAAAATCAACCATATTCACATAGGAAAGCATGACCAGAAATGCCACCGGAAGGTACTAAGAGGGACACAAAGATACAGAAATAACACAAGGCAGTAAGTAGTGTAAAAATTTTTATTAGGTGTAACTGAACAGTTCAATAGTAGTAGTAGTTGGATACATAATATAGTTTCACATCAGGTGCTCAAAGTTACGACCATTAGCAGTGATGCATCCCTGACACCGACAACGCATTAATTTCCATACATTTTTGAAAATATATGGAGTTCCCCAGATATTAGCAGCGGCGATGCGATTCTTGCCAGAAGGTCCATGTCGGAGGCAGCAGGTGTTTCATACATCATGGCTTAAAGGGTTCCCCACAGAAAGAAATCAATGCTCAATAAATCAGGTGAGCGGGGGAGCCATGCAACGGATCCACTACGCCCAGTCCATCGAGTCCCCAGTGGACCTGTCCAATTACTGATGCACAAAAATGCTAAAATGGGCTGGAGCCCCATCGTGTTGGAACCACATCTGCCGATGCACAGTCATTGGAACATTGTTCAGTAAATCCGCAGAACTTCTTCCAGAAAGGTCCGATACTTCTGGGGTCCAGTCGGGATGCTAACAGGTTATGGGCCAACTAAACAGTCAGCGACGATACCTGCCCATACATTAATGGCAATCCATTGTTGTGCAGCATGTGATTGCACAGTGTGTGGGTTCTCATGGGCCCAACATGAGCATTGTCGTGATTGAAGACCCCTTTGCAGGTAAATGAAGCTTCATCTGTGAACAAAACACAAGTTGGAAAATCCGAATCTGCAGAAAAGTGCTGTAGACGTGGCACTTTTCTGCAGAAACCACCGTGCGAATTCCATACGTCAAGGATAATCTTCGGCCATCAGTAACTGGACCCGTTGCAGACGAAATGGATGTAAGGACTCAGAGTGAAAAACGCACAGTACACTGGATCGAGATACTCTTATAGCAGAGCAACACCACATGTGCTTGTCTCTAGATTATTGTCCATCACATGCAACACCTCCTCTTCCATGGCGGGATTTCGCATTGATCATGGCCACCCACTATCATGCATGCGATCCCTGAATGATCCATAGTCACACAAATTCTGATGCAAATGCGCAAACATTTGATCGCGATACATTTATACAGCTGCTCGTCCATTACCGTCAGGTAACCTGTAAATGAGGTTCATGTCTGACATCTCAGCATTCGTAAAACGACGTAAAATGTTCATACAACATCGAAAGCTTGAATGAGGAAGCTCCAATTGCTCGCCTGCAGTGCTGGAGAACAGCTCCACCTATCACTTTTGGTTGGCGTTTCTGGTCATACTTTCCTATGTGAATATGGTTGATTTTGGTGTTCTCTACCTCCTCTCAAAGTTTGTACGTGGAATTTTGAACCACCCTGTATATATGCAGTCACAGGAAAATGTATTTAGGACTTAGCACTGTATTTATGGTGAAAAACATTATATATATAATATTTCACCATAAATACAGTGCTAAGTCCTAAATACATTTTTCAGTGACTGTATTTGTTCAAGAACTGATATCTCTCCAAATGTTTGTATTATTATTATTATGTGACACCTCCAGAGAGTCCAAAGACTCATCGAGGGAGAGTGTGCCAACAGCATCGAATGATTGATCCCTTCAACTACTAACCATACTCAAACTTGCTTAACTTTTTGTGTGAGCCATTAGTAGCAGAGGGTCTACCAATCGGCCAACCTTAATGTGGTTATCAAGTCATCCATGAGTAAAACTATAATATAAAGAAATTTTTTTTTTCAAAGGTATTTTATTATTTAAGCAAAATGGTCTCATCTTAAAATAATTGGATAAAATCTCTGTCCAAAATTAATTTCTTAAATCATTTTCTTCTATTGTTGAAGTCTGAAAAAACAAGGTACTTTATGCTAATTAATAAGGTTATGTGACAATTTGTGGATTAACTCTGTTCAGCATGGTTCATCAGTTTAGTTGTATATTAAATTATCATTGTTAATACTTATCTTGATTTTTATTACATGCTTCTTTTCATTATTCTTTGGTTTTGTAAACAAAGTGAAAGGACTTGTATTGCAGTTAGTTTCTGTCACTTCAATATAATTTGTTTGAGATGCAATCCTGAAATGTGAACATCTAGTTTCAGCATCTTTCTCTTCAGCCAAATCTCCCAATCATATCATAAAACTACTCATATCATCAAGAAGAGGGTGTTCCCCAGGACTCTGTCTTAAGAATAACATTGTTTTCTGTGAAAGGTGTTCAATGAGTAAATTCACTCATTGAACACCTTTCTCCTGCAAATTGTATAACTTTACAATTTTCTGTTATTCTTGTAATATTAAGGTCATTGAAAGGCAGTGTCAACAAGCATTTTAGTATGTATATTCAGGGCTGTTGGTAATGGGTTCAAATTCTCAACAACAACAAAAAAAAAAAAAAAAAAAAAAAGCTATATACTTTTGTTGAAAATGTAATCGTTACCCATATCTTAAGGATAGAAGAAACTGTCATCTCAGTAACAGTGGAGTCCATGTTCATCAGATTCATTTTTGACAGAAAGCTTGCAATGCATTATCAAAAATTATGGAGACAACTTCCATGTTAGAGCAAAACTTTAGTTTAATATAAACCGAAATGAACACTCGACATTTCAACCTTCATATCAAGGTCATCATCTGGAGCATACACAAATATACAAAGAAACAAGCTGCACTACAATCTACATGGTTTGCTAAGGTTACTGACAAACCATTACAATAATTATTGGCCTGACCTCTGGTGAGGAAATGAAAAACCTTTACTACATCAAAGCTTGAGTCCTATTATTATTATCTATTAAATTACAAAATTTGGGCTGGAGAGCAACATGTTTATATATATATATATATATATATATATATATATAAAACTATGTGATTATACATATAAATTTCAGCTAATTGGTATGGAATAGCTTTCCAATAAAAGTTGAAAATTGCTTCAAGTCCTAAAGTATGCTGGAAACTAAGTAGGCTGAATATGTGCCATCCAAATTCTTGGAATTTTTATGCCACAATAATAATGTCACAATTTTATGCCTCAACAATAATGGTGGCATAAAAATTTCAAGAATTTGGATGGCACATATTCAGTCTACTTAGTTTCCAGCATACTTTAGGACTTCAAGCAATTTTCAACTTTTATTGGAAACTATTCCATACCAATTGGATGAAATTTATATGTATAATCACATAGTTTTATATATACTGTATATATGAACATGTTGCTCTGTGGCCCAATTTAATTTTGTAACCTAATAGATAATAATAGGACTCTAGCTTTGATGTAGTCAAGGTTTTTTTTTTTCCTCACCAGAGGTCAGGCCAATAATTGTTGTAATGGTTGGTCAGTAACTTTAGCAAACTATGTAGATTGTAGTGCAGCTTGTTTCTTTGTATGTTTGTGTATGCTCCAGATGATGACATTGATATCGAAACATCAAGTGTTCATTTTGGTTTATATTAAACTAAAGTTTTGCTCTAACACAGTAGCTGTCTCCATAATTTTTGATAATGTATTCTGATCACTATGTAAGCATGAAAGAAAAGCTTGCATTGAATATTCATTCCACCATCTTTGGAGAATGAGTTACTAATCAAAACTTCATTATGAGTCACAAATTTATGCTTCTGCAAGGGAGAGTACCCTCAAAGTAATACAGATCATCAAATTATACAAATAACTATTGATGCACATTGCCCATTCAAAGTTTTTATGTTGAAACAAATGAATGTGCCCTATATATATCATCATCATCAAATTCCTGACATGTATCCAGTGTACAGGATATGTTAGTACTACATGAAAAACTTACATCATTACTAACTTCCTATCTACAATTTTCCTCCAAATCAGTCTGTTACTTGTCAAGATTCCTAAATTATCAGATCTTATATTTCTATCGTCTAAGGCACTTTGTACCGTATCGATCCACCTATATCTTGGTCTTCCTCTGGGTCATTTTCCTGCCAACCTGGCAGAGAACACTTATTTTGCTCATCTTTCCTCACCCATTCTGTTTAAGTGACCATACCACCTGAGATTAGCTCTGCTAATGCATTCCTGGATGCTGAGTTCTTTCCAATCCAAGTTCCAATGTCAAGTTCTTTCCTAATATTCTCGTTTTTAATATGATATTGCCATTGATGCCATCTGTTCATGCCTCTAATCTTTCTCAGGACTCTCATATCTGCGTTCTCTAGTCTTTGGTCAAGTGTTTTACTTCTGACCCAGCTCTCAGATCCATAAGTTAAAACTGGTTTGAACACTCTCTTGTATACAGCTAACTTAGTGTTCCGACTAATTTCTCTCTTATTCCATATGAATTTATTCAGTTGACTTCCTATCATACCAGCTTTGTTGATTCTGTTGTCTATTTCCATATTTAATTTACCATCTTCACTATAAATTGTGCCTAAGTAGCTGAAAAGTTTTACTTGTTCCAGGTTCTCCGTTCAAAACACAGTTGACATTTCAAAGATTCTACCTATTTTCATTGTCTTTATCTTTTTATTGCTGACCTTCATACCATATCAATTACAATACTTATTCAATTTAGTCAGGGAATCTTGGAGACTTGTAGCAGATTTATTTACAAGTATAACATCGTCCGCATAAAGCAAAGAGCTGACATAAACATCTCCAATTCATATCATGTTTAATACCACTTTCGTTCATAATGTACATCCATGTTTCACACCAGATTTAACATTAAACCATCTTCCTGTACTTCCTTCAATTCTAACTGCTGACTTACAACTCAAATAAAGACTAAGTATTGCTTGATATAATGCCCCATTGACACCATATAACTTTAGCGTATTGAATAGCTTCTCTCTTGGCACCTGGTAATATGCCTTTTCCAGATAGACAAAAGTTAAATACAGATCTTTGTTATATTCCCATGCTTTCTCAACTATTTGTTGTAAAGTGAAGATCTGATCCTTACAGTTCTATTTGGCCTGAACCCAGCTTATTCTTCACTAATCTTTTCTTCCACAATTCTTCACAACCGTTTCGCAAGTATGCTGGAATAAATCTTGCCTGGAACACTCAGTAGGAAAATACCTCTGTAATTCTCACATTCAGTTTTATTTCCCTTTTTATATATTGGTACTATTAGAGCTCTACTTCAATCATCAGGAATTCGTTCTTCTATCCAGGCCTTCTGAACTATGCAGTGCAGCCACTGTAAGACTTTTATACCACCATACGTCAGCATTTCTGGTCGAATATCATCTACTCCTGCTGCCTTTCCACATTTCAAGCCTTTGATGGCTTTTTCTACTTCAAGTATGGATATGTATTCCTGACTGTATGCCTGTTGAGTGTTTTTTTACCACTGTGCTATCACTGCTTGTTTCATTTAGCAATTTTTCGAAGTAATTACTCCATACTTAAAGGATATCTTTTTCTCCTGTTTCACCTTTATCATCTCTAACTCCTGTTACAGCACTCTTTCCTCCATTTCTAAGTTTCTTCAACATCCTCCAAAATATCTTACCACCTTCTTGATATTTATTTTCTATGTTCTTGCCAAAGTCCTCCCATGACTTTTGTTTAGCTAGTTTTACACAGTGTTTAGCTTTCTTACATTTGTCTCTGTATTCTCTAAGAGCACAAGCTGACTTATTTGCCAGGAACTTTTGATATGCTTTCTTCTTCTTTTCCTTCACTGCCTCTCTAACTTCCTGTGTCCACCATGGAGTTCTGATTTTTCTATCCTTGCAGACAACCTCAGCATATGCCTCTCTGGCTGAATCAATCAGGGTTTTCTTCAAGATTTGCCAGTGAATCTCCAAGGTTTGGTTCCTGTTCTCAAACTCTTTCATTTTTTCTTCAATAATCTTTGTGTATTTTAGTCTATAGTTCACATCTGAGAGCTGCTCAACTTTTATTCGCTTTAAAACTTTCTTACATGTCATTCTTTTCAATATGAAATTCAATTTTATCCTGCTCAGGACTAAATAGTGACTTCCAATTTCAAATCCTCTGTACACTCTGGTGTCCTGCACCAGGGAGAAAACATCACTGTCAACAATAACATAGTGAATGAGACTTTTCTTATTCCTTGCCTCTTCTCTCCATGTGAATTTGTGCACATTTTTATGTTGGAACATGGTGTTAGTCATAACCAATCCATGTCCTGAGCAGAAAATCACTTCCTACTCTGCTATTTAGATCCCCAACAAGGACCAACTTTTCATTTTTCATTGTGTCTGTTGCTTTCTCTAAATCCTCAAAAAATTCCTCCACTTCTACCTTAGCAGAACCTTCTGTGGGACCATAGGCACATATAAGTCTCATTGTCCAGTTCCCCATTCTCATATTTGCCCACATTACTCTACTTGAGACTGACTGCCATTCAAGAAGATTAGCCTCATATTTTGTGTTGAATACTATGGCTACTCCTTCTTTTCCTTGAATGTCATTGCCTGAATATAACATTTTGTATTTATTGTTCAGAAAAATTTCACTAGTTTTTTTTTTTTTTTTTGTTTGTTTCATTCACCCCTATTATGTCACTCTGGTACTTATCTAATTCCTCAGCTAGCGCCATTTCTTTGCCATTCAGGCTATCTTATGTTTATAATACCGATCTTTAACTCTGATGATGTTGAGTTTGGGTGTGATTTCAGATTCGTTCCAGTAGCTGACTTTTCGCTGTTTTCCCTGGTTCCCTGGCGAAAACAACGGGGGCCTTGTTTAACTGGGCTACGCCCTAGTGGCATGAAATTTTGTCATGTTGTACCATCATTTTTTATATTGGTTTAAGCCAATAAGTATACAATTTGGTCGTCTAAATCCCAAATTGCCAGCCCATCCTCGTTCGTTCAGTATCCAGGTATATACCCAACAGGGTGCACCACGAGAAGGTGAGGATTGGACATTAGGTCAGAAGCCCTGGTTGGTTCTCCGCATTCGTTTAAAGGTTATGTGGAGGTCTCCTCTCAGTTATACAGCTTTGACCCTTAAGCACCTCCCCTATATATATATTTATGTATGTATATATATATGAGAAAAAATATTTAATGCAATTGAGGATGATTATGGAATAAGGCTTGTTGTTATTATTATACTGGTATCTCGCTGGAGTTAGAAGACTCATCATGGGAGACCACATGCTAAGCTTTATACACCCAATACCTATCGTATCTCTCATTAAACTCATTCACTGTCAGGGCACTCACAACTAATTCTGAAAATCCATTCCACTCATTCACCACTCTCCAAGCAAAAAATCTAGTCTGCACATCATTATTAACTGCACTCTTACCCAACTCCGAAGGGTAACCCCCCCCCCTACTTCTCTCTCTCTCTCTCTCTGTTTGGCATGTATCAAAAAATGTCGTTTGTGTCAGTCTTACAGAACCCCTTTAAAAACTTATAATTTTCTATCATGTCTCCTCTTTTGCACCTATCAATTAAACTTTGCACAATTAAATGTCCAATTTGATTCTCCTACTGAGCATTCTACAGACCTGTCATCAGTTTGGTTAGTTGTCTCTGAATCCCCTCCAGTAGCTACTCATTCCCAAGAAGTCCAGGTGACCAAATATGTGCACAGTTGTCAGGATGCAGCCAAATCATAACCATATGAAAAGGAATAATAACCTCCCTATCTTTACTTGTTAGTTAATTTTTTAACATCCATATAATCTTTAGAGCTATTTTAAAAACTTTTGCAGTATGTCGCTGAACTTCAACTCTCTGTCTACCATTACTTGCAAGTCCTTAGCCTCATCAATTTCCTGGAATTCGGTATCATCAATGTGATACATAGTTTGCAACATTAAATTGATAATAACCTTTATCAACTATTGTTCTCTCCAGTTTTGCATCATCACCAAACAACTGAATATTTCTCTTTAAATTTTCCGTATATCATTAATATACATATTAAAGAGTAGTGGCCCTAGAACAGAACTCCGATTCACCTTACTAGTCATAGTCATTCTCCTAGATTCCACTTCACCATGATATATTATTTTCTGGTGTCTGCCTGTCTGTCTAGCTTCATATCCATTTCCATTTGCTCCAACTTTTTGTAATAATTTTCCTTGCATTATTTTGTCAAATGCCTTTGCAGTGTCCAGCAACATCATGATTTAGCCATTTCCCTTATCTAATTCTGATGTCACTCTGTTATGAAATGTGAGTAAATGACTAAACCAGAACCTACTTTTTACAAAGCTATGCTGCCCACCATAGAGCATTATGTTCCTATAATGTTCCTATTGATGATTTTATTTTTAACCAACTTCTCCAAAACTTTAAACAACACTCTTGAAATATTAACTGGTCCTTAATTTGTTACTTCTGCCTTGTAGCCACCTTTATATAGAACTATCCTTCCCTCTTTTTACTTCTTGGAATGCTGACTGAGCTGAGATTTTGATTGAAAAACTTCATAAGAGGCACTACCTATTCTCTTGTATATTTGCATAGCACATTGGCCAACATGCCATCCAATCCCACTGTTGTAGTCACATTGATATTTTTCAGTATCTTTCTGCAATGGCCAGTTTCTTAATATTCTATCTTATTACCAAGTATATTTAATGTGTTGTTTTTACTCTGATGATATTAGCAGACATTACAATGAATTACTAGGTATATTTTTGAATTGTTATTGGTTGGGTTAAATGTTAATTATGTAGCATAATTATCATTGTTTACATGTTGAATCTCTATAAGTAAACTTGTCAAGTGATATAAGTAATATTATTCCATTGGCCATATGTTTTCTTCAAAAATGTCTTTCTTTATTGGTTCTGTAGTCAGTACTGCAATCTCTTCCAGTGCACAGTTTCAACCATGCATATTATTTATACAAGATTTCAACATGCATCAACTGGGGAGTGATATTAAAAATACATTAAACATCAGCAGCAGGTTTTTTTTTTTGTATTTTTTATTATTTTATATAAATAATATTCTTTTTGTAGTGCATCTTCAAATAATATTGATTTGCAGTGCATTGAGCCTCATTTTACTGAGTTTACTTTACAGGTCTTGATGCATTTCGACCTCATCTGTTACTCGGTGTTATTGTTCGCCATAAGACTAGACCATCTCCTCTTTCTTTAGCTTCAAATCAGCTGTAAGTAACTTTATTGAATACTAAATAGCAACTGTTATATAAATGCATGCTTCTGCCATCTGCATCAGATTTATTAATTACCTCTATATAAAGTCCAGATTTTGTTTACTAAATTGAAATTAATTACACTTCTGCCCACTCTTTCAAACTGGCTTACACTTAATTAAATTAAAGTTGCCAAGAATTTATATACTCTTGTTTAATCCTTTATCCAATACTAAATCACTTAAGGAATTGACAATATAGATACAAATATAAATTAAATTACACTTTAATAAATATTTCCGATATTTCGGGAACGTCATGTTGCCATCTTCAAAAGAAACTTACAGAAAAGGCTGTGCACATAGGCTCTACAACACAGTAACCGAGAATGAAGGGATGAAGCTATTGTTCTCCTAAAAGTCCCGATGGTGCCCTCTAGCGGGCTAAGTAGGTGTTCTTGGCCGTTGGGCTGAAGGTCTTCTGATGTAAGCCTCCCAAATTTGGGGCAGTCTCAAACAACCAAATTTGTTGAGGTTTGGAGAGTTTCTTACAGCTGAGGCTGATTCCATAAATAGTCTTTCAAATTTGTATTTGCTACGGTGTATTACTGTAGCTTTCTTCCACTGTATTCTGTGGCGTGTATCCAGAGCATGGTCTGCAAGACCAGAATGGCTGTACTTGTGAAAGTGTGTACCTTTATCCAAGTGTAAACAAATAATGTTTGCACGTGAAGTATTTTCCTCACTATGCTTGTATTTAGAGGTAATGACTTCATGTTAAATGCCTTAGTATCCAACACATCTTTTCGGGTGTGTATAATGCTATGCATTGTAGGACCACTACCTAGATTGGTCTCGACCTTTATTGAGGTCTCAATAATGGGATCCAGACACAGAAGAAATACCAAAGCACTCATGAAGATATTTCATGTGCAAACTTTGTTTGTTTACACTTGGATAAAGGATTGAATAAGAATATAATTACTTAGAAAATTTAATTTATAACCAAGTGAAAAAACTTCCCATAGCTTACACCTAATATCCTTAAGGACCAACTTAGTAATTGAAAATGTTGGACAGAAGTGTAATTTAATTTAATTTCAATTTGTTAATAAAATCATACTTAAAAACTACCACAGGCAACAATAAATTTCTATTCCAGACTTCTGAAAACACTGCAGAAATATAAAAGTATTTTATTATGTTATGTTGTGAATGTTTCTCATAGTATTTGTACTTCTGTTCAAATAACTAAAAAAATATCTATGCAAAATCGCTGTTAGGTGGCATATTGTATGTGTAGAGTTGATTCAGTGCTCCTGAAAGATAAGTAAGTTTTTCTTATTTTAGTTGATAATATTAGGTTAACTTATTGTAGTTTTTGTTTTAAGGCATCAGTGCATGGTAGAACAATGACGACAAAGACTACATTGTTGAGTGATTTGAATTTGCAGGATTTTGTGTAGCGCAGTGTGTGTGAAATGTATTTGTCGATAAAATTAAATGATTTATGGAAAGAAATTGAAACTGGAGAGAGAGAGAGAAAGTGTGTGTATTAAATGTTTCAAAAGTGAGTACCTATTAGGTGATGGAAATGCAGCAAATGTTAGTTGAGTGGACAGTACCAACAGTAGGATTTAAAATATGTTATTAACGTTAAACATGCGACCAAGAAAATAGAGGAGAACAAAATGGACATTAATAAAGAAATGGCATGCTTCAATGTTATACTTCACAGAAAAAAGCATGAAATTTAAAAACTGCAGAATATTAGGTTAACTTATTGTAGTTAACCTAATATTCTTGAATAGGGTAGTCAAGTATTCAAGAGCTTAGCAGGGCTGAGAAGAGAAAGAAACGGGCAGTCCAAAGTAGTAATAAAGACTGAGGGAATAAAAAAGAAAAACAAGTTAAGGAGAAAATTATTTACAGAGACTCAATGATCAGGGGAGTATTTAATGAAAGTCTGACAAAATCATGTTTCCCTGGTGCAAAAATTCACAATATTAGTCACACCGTCCAGATGAAAAAAAAAGTTAAGTCAAAGGAAATGATTGTGTTGGTTGGCACAAATGATTTGAGAGGTGAGAAGTATTCTATGAGGAAGGATATAAAGGAGGTGTTAGAAGAGACAAGACTGAAGAGCAAGAAGGTGAAGATTGTAAATCTCCAACCATGCTATGATGGAGGCAAACTGAGGAGAAGGAGGGTGTTACTAGCTATTCAGAAAGAATGATCTAGGATTTGTGGATGTGTGGTCTGTATTTAATGGAAAGAAGGATTTGTACAATGCTGATGGACTGCATCTAAATGGTTTTTGTGTTAGGTGTCTAGAGAGAGCTATGTTCACCAAGCATGCTGAAATGCAAATTCATGAAAACTGAAGCAGTTAGGGTGGAAGCAGATGAGTTTGTGTGAAGGCACACCCATTAGCAGAGTGAGTATGAGAATGACCAAGTGCGAAATCTAGTCTCTCAAGCAAAAATATTGAATAGGGTAGCAATTCAGGAAGTAAAAGTGGGTGGGAGCCTAAAGGGATGCTGCAGTGTCTATATACTAATGCCAGAAGTATCAGGAACAAGAGTGAGGAGTTTTTCGGTATTGATTAGTGCAACCTTGCCAAAAGATATAGGCATTATTGAGACTTGGCTAACAGGAGATGATGTAGTTACAGGGGTAAAATGTGAAAGCTTAAGTATTTTCAGGTAAGATAGAGAAAACAGGATGGGGGGGGGGGAATATCGCTGATGATAACAGATGAATTGCACCCAAAAAGAATAGAAGATAGGTAGGAGGGTGGCTGTTCATTTGAAGCAGTCTGGTGTGGAATAAAGGCCAGTAAGACAAAATATACAGTTGGTTGGTGCTATAGGCAGGGAGTTCCATAGATGATCTGAAAGACATGCATCACCAAATTTGTACGAGTACAGGTCGAGTGATTATTATGGGGAACTTAAATTATGAAGATATAGAACGGAAGGAAAAAGATCACATGGCAGGAAAGAAATGGAATTTATACACCTACTGAGAAATAATTACTTGAGATAGCATGTGATGGAGGAGACTAGGGGTGTTAAAGTATTGGACCTGGTCATAGGATCAGAAGAGCAATCCATAACCAACGTGACCAGCGTGCTTCCGATTGGTAAAAGTGACCATGCAGTCTTGACTTGGGATATTGTAAAACATGAAGAATATTTTGTCAAGAAGAGGTATATGTGGAACATCAAGGCAGGTGATTATGATGAGCTTGGGAAAAGCTTAAATCTGTGCCATGGCATAAAACACTACAGGTAAGGATGTTATTAGTGCATAAGAGATAGTTAAGGTCATCTAGAGGAAGCAGTATTAAATTGTATTCCTAAGGTAAGGAGGGTTAATCAAGTAGGAGTTAGATGGATGAGTAATATCATTAAGCACGAGCTGCAAAAGAATCAAATGCTGTGGATGGTATATATAAAGAGAAAGATGATGACCAGCATGGCAAGAAAGACAAAATCAGATGACAAGAAGAATCTAGCTGAGCAGGCCAAAGGAAATCCAAAAGAGTTCTTTTGTTTTCTGGAAAGTAAGAGGAAGAATGACTATGGAAGATTAACTTTAATGAGTGATGATGGTCAGGAGGTGACAGAAGCAGATAAAATAATAGAGTTACTTAGTGACAACTTTGCAAGGGTATATCATCTTAGTGAGGTTACTGCTTTAACATATGTGACAGATACTAATGTGGGAAAAGAGGTGAATGAATTGGAGATTCTTAGGATATTGCTGAATCCCAATGTAAATACTGCTGTGGGAAATGGGATATCAGCTGAAGTTTTGCAAGAAACATGTGCAAGGGAACTGGCAATACCTCAGACTAGGCTCTTTAATTTAAGCCTCAGCTCTGGTAGAGTTCCAAGGGAGTGGAAAGAAGACAAAATAATTCCAAAATAAGGTTCTAAGACTACAGTATCAAATTATAGACCAATCAGTATGTCAGGTGTGGTTGTAAAAGTGCTGAAAAAAATTGGTCAAAAAGAGAATTCCAGATGGGTACTGTATGGGCAACATGGCTTTGTGAAGGGTCAGTCATGCTTTAATAATTTGCTATCTTTATATAATAGAGCAACTGCTGAGTTGGATAAAAAAAAAAAATGGCTATTTGGTGATTCTTCTGGATTTTGCAAAGATATTTGACAGAATACCACATGGAACTCTGTTATGCAAAGTAGAACAAATGGTGATGGATATGACACTGTTAAGTGGATAAGTGGGTGACTGCTGGACAGACATCAAAAAGTGGTATATGGTGGTGCAGATTTAAGGCAAAAAAAGGTGATTAGTGGTATGCCATAGGTTCAGTGCTGGGACCATTGCTGTTTAATTTGTATATAAATGATATAGAAAATAACTTGAAAAGAAATATTCAGTTGTTTGCTGATGATGCAAAATTAGGTGGAGTAATAGTTAAGGTGATGTGGAGAGCTTGCATTGCAGGATGATTTAAATAGGCTTTCAGTTTTGGGCAAAAGATAATGGGTATCAATTCAATATTGAGAAATGTAAAGTTATGCATTTTGGGATAAACAGATTACAAGCTGTTTATTACATAGATGGCATTGTACTTCACAAAATAGATGAAGCTAGAGATTAAGGAGTGGTGTCACACAGTGAATTAAAGTTTAGAGGACATATTGTTAAGGTAGCCCATAAGATTACTTGGCTATTGAAAAACACATTAACAAGTAGATATAAGGAAGTTGTTATTCCTCTTTATAAGGCCTTGATACACCCACATCTGGATTACTGTACTCAAGACTAGTCTCATGTGTTTCTTAGGGATGTGGAATTAACATATTGCCAGAAACATGTTAATTTCACAAGAAAATAAGTATAAAAATTAAACTCTAACACATTTTTCTTATTTCTGCATCTTGAAACCATACTTTTACAATGGATTATTAAGTTATCCTTTATATCCCAGTTTAATTTTCCAAGTCTCTCTTTATCACTATGGCACACAAATTTTCTGTTATTATTATTATTATCAACACCTGACCATGGAGTCAGAGACTCATCGTGGAAGGTACTCACTATTGCATACAATGCTCATCCAACCGTGTCTTAAACTGATTTAATGTGTCCATATCCACAACACACCCAGGCAATGCATTCCACTCACAAACCACCCTCCATGCAAAGAACCTGCTTCTCACTCCTTTGCTCACACCCTCCTTATACAGTTTCCAGCAATGGTCTCTTGTTCTACTCCCCTCTCCAATTCTATGAAAAATCTCTTCCATGTCTACCTGATGACAGCCCCTGACCAGTTTATATGTCTCAATCATATCCCTCCCCTCTTCCTCCTATTCACAAGGCTCTGCAACTTACATTCTCTCAATCTCCTTGTACTCCACATTCCAAAGACCACTGACTACCTTTGTGAATCTTCTCTGTACCCTTTCCAGCATATCCTCGTCACCATGAAAACCCAGCAACCAAAATCTGTGCACAATAATCCATATGAGGCCTGATCAAGGCCTATACAATTGAATCATAACTTCTCTATTTCTGCTTGTCAGGGTTCTCTGCATCATTGCCATTATTCGATGTGATGTCTTCGCAACTTGTGCATTGTGACCCCTGAATTTCAAGTTCTTGTCCACCATCACTCCTAGATCTCTCATCTCCTCTACTGTTAAAGTTTCCCCACCAAGTGTATACTTTGCATTCCATTGTTGCTTACCAAATCTCAAAACCTTACATTTGGCAACATTGAACTGACAGTTCCACTTACCTGCCCATTCATGCAATCTATTCAAGTCCTCTTGTAAGGCATCAACTGCAAACAGCTGGATATCACTAGTTAAACCAACCCAATATCATTAACATACAAACTGAACAACAATGGCCCCAAAACCCTGTGGCACACCACTGTTGACCTTTCTCTTTCGAGATACTGCACCCCCATATACAACTTTCTGATACCTCTCTGACAGCCAGTCACTGATCCAACACAAAAGTCTGTTACCCAATCCCATCTCTTTCAATTTATTTAAGAGCTTGTCATGTGGCGGTCTATCAAAAGCCTTTGCAAAATCCAAGTACACCACTGTATATGCATCTCCTCTGTCCAAGGTATTTGTCACCTTGTTATAGTACATAAGTTAGTGAAACATGATTTCCCCTTAATAAACCCATGCTGATAACCACAGAGAATATTGCTGTTATCAACTCATTTCTGTATCCTACTTCTCACCAATCTCTCCAGGACCTTCACAACTCCAGATATACAGACCGGTCTATAATTTGAAGCTACAGCCTTATCACCGCCTTTATGCAGTAGAACAATTTTACCCTCCTTCCACTCCCTTGGAACCTGTGCTGTTGCAAAACTCTTGTTAAACAGGCATGCCAATGCTACTGCCAGTTCCCTGGAACATTCTCTTAAGATGCATGGTGATATTTCATCAAATCCTATCGCCTTATTAGCATCAAGGTTATTTATTTCCTCAAATACCTCCTGCTCACTCACAATTAAGCTATCCTCTCCTATGTGCTCATCTCCTCCCCCATGCAATAATGTTTACACAGACCCCCCCCCCATACAAGAGTAGTTTGGCACTATAACAGTGCCAAGCGGGACAGCCTATGCAACTTCTATGCTGCATTCCCATGGTTGGACTATTGCTTCTGGCCTTCCAACCCAAACATATGCACCGAGCTTATTACCAAAGTAATCCTCACTGGCATGAATACATACATTCCACACAGCACTCTGAACTGCCATTCCCCTAACGAAACCCTGGTTCTCCAAAAGATGTGCCAAGGCTGTAGAGATGAAACACCAGACATACCACAACTGGCTGAACTCAAGAACCTCATCCTCCTTCAAAGCTTACACAGAAGCCCGTAATAGATGCAAAAAACAATCAATGCTTCCAAAACAGAGTTTGAAAGAGCAAAAAGCAGGAAACTAGCAGCCTGTCTAAACGGCAGCTGAGCCTTTTGGTCTCTTACCAAAGCAATTGGCCAAACTTCTGTCCAACACTATTCCCACCCCTATCATACTCAGATGGCTCTACTGCATCATCACCTACAGAAAAAGCCAATCTTCTGGCTTCATACTTTGCTTCAAATGCATGCATAACTGACGATGGTAAATGTTCCCCAACCATTCCAGACACCCAACATGCAATGCTCCTATATCCTTTTGCCAGGATGAGATCAGAAAAATACTGTCCAAATTAGACACAAAAAAGTCTCCTGTCCCCGTTGGCATTCCCCCAATTGTTCTGAAAGTTTGTACTCCAGAACTGACCCCTATCCTATGTCACCTATATATACTCTCTTACTCCACTGGAATCTGTCCCACAAACTGAAATTGGCCTATATTCAGTCCATTCCCAAGAAGGGTGACAAGTCACTGCCATCCAATTACCACCCTATCTCGCTTACCTCAGCCCTATCAAAAGTAATGGAAAAAATCATCAATTCCCAACTCCTACACTATCTTGAAGACACTCACCAAATAAATGACCGCCAGTATGGATTCCGCCACTGCCAATCAACAGGAGATCTACTCACATACATCACCCATTTCTGGACAAATGCTATGGAGAGGTTTGCCGAATCTCAAGTGGTTGCACTAGATATCCCCAAAGCATTTGACTGGGTATGGCACAAAAGCCTACTAGGCAAACTGCCATCATTCGGTCTGACCCAGGACTTCTGTAGTTGGATTGCCAGCTTTCTGTCTGGATGCACACTGTGTGTGATGGTGGATGGCTCCCTATCCTCTCACCACTCAATTAATGCTGGGGGTCCCACAAGGTTCTGTTCTCTCACCAACCCTCTTCCTGCTATATATCAATGACCTACTGCAATTGACCTCCAACCCAATACACAGTTTTGCAGATGACAGCACACTTCACTCCTCTCTTGCATTTGATAAACCTTACCCTTCACAACTCACCTCAACCTACAGAACATCCACCACCACCACCCCCCTCAACTTTTATCTCCAAGCCATCTTACAATGGGGTTTGGATAACCTCATAAATTTCAATGCCAATAAAACCCAGTTCTGTACTATTTCCCATAAAAAAACAACCATTTTTCCCCAGTATCCTTTTTGACAATACCCAAATTTCCAGACAGTCTGAGATCTCGCTTCTTGGAATCACCCTCACATCAAACCTGGCATAAACATATCACAATCATTGCATCCTCAGCCTCAAAAAAACGAGGATTTCTCTTTTGCTCAAGACGTTACTTCACCCCCGAACAGCTACTAACATTATACAAATCACAAATCTGCCCAGCTATTGAATACTGCTCCCACGTATGGGGTGGGGCCCTAAAAGCTCTCTCAAAATGCTCGACTCAATACAGAGGAGAGCAATTAGACTTATCAATGATCCATCCCTCACCAATTCTCTCCCCCCACTTTCACACAGTCGTATGGTCTCTGCAGTATGTATATTCAACAAATATTTCCATGGGAAATGCTCATCCGAAATAACATCAATAATTCCTCCACTCAGTACAAAGCTCATTGGAACACATGCAGCTGCTGCACAACATCCTTTCACAGTACACCTAGAAACAAACAGAACAAGTTTCTTTTCCTCTTCCTTCATCCCTGCAACTGCTGCACTGTGGAACAGTCTCCCACCTGCTGTGTTTCCCAAGGAATACAATTTAAAGTCATTCAAATCAAATGTAAACAAATTTCTCCTTTCCCAACCCACTACCCATACACGGTACTAATGCACTATAGGTTGACCAGCCAACATCATGTGTATGGGCCCAACATAAAAAAAAAAAAAAAAAAAAATCCTCTCCTATGTCTTCTACACTTAAGTTCCTCATGATTCCACCCTGATCAGGATGAAACAGACTTATAAATTGATCACTGAATACCTCAACAATGTCTTCTGCGGCAGTTACCATTCTACCACTTTCATCCCTTAACTTCATCTTTCCATGATCATTCTTCCTTCTATTTGCCACATATCTAAAAAAACTCTCTAGGGTTTTTCTTAGCCTGATTTGCCAATTTCTGCTCATACTCTACTTTTGTTTTCCTTACTAACTGAGTCACTCTCCTGGCTTGGTCACAAGCGTTACCTGGCCACTGAAGCAATCGGATATTGTGATTTTTTTCGAGGAACTCTTACACTTATTTTGAAGTGTGGCATGGGGAAAGATCCCGTTGGAAGATGAGTTCTTTGTCTTTCTGGATCTGTGGGATCCAGAATTGAATATTTTTGTGTGTTGGTTACTTTTTATCATACAGTCAACAGGCAAAAGTGATTATGGACAGTGATGTATAAAACAATGCCAAAACATCTTTTTAGTTGGGTGTTTAGGAGTTTGTTGAAGGTGAGTGGGAAGTCTTAACCACTGATTTGCACACATAGGGTACTCACTCTTCTTGGACAAAGAAATGGCTATCATCTGAGAATATGACCTTCCACTTCTCAATAGTCCAAGCTTTGTACACTTTTGCACATTGGAGCCTTTTTTCCTGCATAGCCTTTGTCAACAATTGTTTCTTTTTTGGTCTGTGGCAGTCCTCCCTGCTTCCAACAATCTTTGGCAGGCTGTCATGTCAGAAACATTAATACCACTAGTTACCGAAACATTAATACCACTAAGTACCTGTCTCCCTAAAACCTCTTTAAAATTGCATTATCATTACCCAAACCAACAACACACTCATTGAAAATTTTTCTTTGAATCGTGTGTGTGTTTAGAAAATTCAGCTTGTTCAGATTAATTTGTTCACTACTGTATGTCATATGATTGTGCCTAATGTTATTATTAATATTATCATTATTATAATACAGGTATCTCCATGGAGTTAGAAGACTCATTGCAGGAAACCCATTATTCAGTTATTAGTTATTACTAGTTATTATTCTCACAATACCCATCATGCCTCTCCTTAAACTCATTCACTGACTAAGCACTCACAACCATCTCTGGCAACCTATTCCACACATTCACCACCCTGCAATCAAAAAATCTAGTTGCCACCCTTGCTATCATCACATCATTGAAAAAACCCCTTTAATAACTTATATGCTTGTGTCATGTCTCCTCTTTTTCACCTATTAGCTAGTGTTTTGAAGCTCATGAACTTTCAGCCTATTCTCATAGAGAGTATTCTATATACCTGCCACAATCTTTGTCACTCACTTCTGGATCCTCTCCATCACTTCTTTATCCCCACGAAATCTGGCTGACCAGATCTGTATGCAGTAGTTCAGATGTGGCCTTATTAAAACTTTATAAAGGGGAACAATAACTTCTCTATCCCTCATTAGTGTGTTCTTTAACAGTCATGTGATGTGATGTTTTGTCTACCTTTGCAATATGTCTTCTAAACTTTAGCTCCCCTGTCCACAGTCACCTCCATGTCTCTTTCCTCATCAGTTTCCTCGATTCAGTTCCATCCATTACAGTACACAGCTTGTGATCTCTTCTTCTCAAAGTGCATCACCTTACAGTTGGCCACATTATATGCTATGTTTTTTAAGCTTATTTAAATGTTCTGTAATTCTTTTAAATTTTCTTTATATTGGGTGCTTTAAGTACTCTTTAAAGCTCTAGCAGAAAGATTTACTGGATAAGGAAAATAACTACTGAATGGAAAACATCAAAGACCATAATTCTGCATAAAAAAGGTAATAAAGAAGACATTAGTAACTACAGACCCATCTGTCTATTAACACACACACATAAAATATTCGCCAGAGTCATCCTAAACAGAATGCAAACCTCCATCAACTAAAATAGCTGCAACAGGCCGGTTTCAAAAAAGGCTTTTCAACAGTAAATCACATTCAAACTATTACTCAGCTAACAGAAAGATGCAGAAAATACCAGATTCCACTTTGTCTTCTTTTTATAGATTTTAAAAAGGCATTTGAAACTGTTGAACATAATGCAGTATTCCAAGCTTTAATAGAACAAGGTGTAGAAAAAGCATACATCCAACTCATAAAAGATATCTACAAAGAAGGCACAACAAATATCACCCTTTTTAATCACCTGATTAAAATTAATCAGGTGATTAAAAATGTTCATCGAAAAACTGACATGAAAGGGGGAATAAACATCGATGGTGAAATGTTAAATATCCTATTATTCGCCAATGATGTGGTATTAATATCTCACTCACCCAAACTCTTAGAATCAATGCTGAATAACATAAGCCAAAACTGCCAAAAAATTGGAGTGGAAATACATCCGGACAAAACAAGATGGATGAAAAACAAATATTGTAAAGATTATACAATCACTCTAGAATCCCACACCATCGAAAAAGTTGAATATTACATCTACCTCAGCCAGTCCATAAAAATGAATAATGATATATCAAATGAAATAGCAAGGAGAAAAAGAGCTGCTTGGATAGCCTTCAACAAAATAAAATCAACAATTACCAACCAAAACATAGACATAGAAATAAGAGCCCATCTTTTCAATAGTCACATCTTACCAGCATTAACTTATGGCAGTGAAACTTAATAACAACGTGCAATAGAAAGAATGTGCAATGTAAATAAAATAGACCACATAAGACACACAGAAATCAGGAAGAAGTCTGTACTCAAAAGATGTAATAAAAGCAATCTACAGGACATCTCGCCAGAATGAGTCAACAGATGGACAGTCAGAGTAACAAACTGGTATCCAAGAGATACCAAAAGGAAACCTGGAAGACCAGCCTTAAGGTGGGAGGACCCAATGATTAAGAAAGTCAGAAGAAAATGGAGAAGAAAGGCCCAAGACAGTAATAGCTGGACTATTTACGACCTGCAGTCATGGAGAAATCCTAACTGAAATCACAGTTCCATCAAGGTAATCAATTGGGTGCTTTAATTATTATGAGCAACACTAATCATTGATCACCTTTCAAAAATTCATCTGTAGTTTAGTTGCAAGGGGATGACATTTTATCTTTGGTTGGAAAGGCTTAGATTGAATCCTGTCTGAAATTCATGGTACATTATAAAGCCTTTTTCAGCTGAAGAAATATAGAAAGTTTAGATTTTAGTTTATATATTAAATTCTTATCATTGGTTACACCGATTGTAAAAACAGGCCACCAGTGGTATCATATTTCTATACTGAAATCTAAGCAAGCACAGAGCTAAGATTCTAGATATATGTATATTGATATGATAATTCTTTCCTGTTCTTAAAAATCAATCTTAACTTCAATGGTGATTGTTTTCTTAACTGCCACTGGACTTATTTTAATAGAAACAGTTTTTTTATCTCTTCAGTGAAAAGAATTATTTTCCTGGAAACCAGTTTTCTCTTACAAAAAGTTCAGACTCGGACAATAAGATTCTCAATTTAGAACACCTGGCATTTTTCCTTAAAGATTTCCAAGGAAATATCATTAAATCATTACTGTTCTAATGGAATTTTTAATATGCAGTAATCATTTCTCCTTTTCTATCAGAAACTTCATTTATCAAGTTCCAAATTTCCTTTGATTTCATTCACAACCATTATTTCAGTTACCTTTGTAACATAAAGGTAACTTTGTAAATAATTCAAGTGTTTAAACATAAGACAAAATCATACAAGAATAAAATATGAACTGGAAACTTATAAGTGAGATTTTACACTAAAAAGCTGAATATTAATGTGAATAGTGTGATTATTTTCCTGTTAAATTTTGAAGAGATTACCATGAAGACAGTATTATTGTCAATTTGCCACTTTCTAAAAATAAGCAGAATACTGCTCTTACAATCTGCAAGTTAATGTTGGTGTGCTAAGAATTGTCAAGAATCATTCCTGTTTGCATATTATAGGTCTTAATTAATCTATTTTATTCAAATTAAGGGGATATTAAATCCCACATTGTTTTAAAACTGAATAAAAAACTCAAAGATTGGAATCAGAGAGTTTCATGCGAAAATAGTATAATAAACTATAAAAGTATTGGCGGTTACTAGCATGAGCTAATGCAAGTAGTCCTAGTACGTAGTACAATCTCAGGCAACTCGTTGCAAAGGTGGGGAAAGTTCTGATCGCTAATCTTGGTATTTTCCATAATGTAAAAACACATTTCCTAGGAAATGTATGCTGTTATTACATTATGGTGGGAGGTTCACTACCCAGACCGGTTTCAGCCTTTTTTGAGGCTCCATCAGTGAGTAGCTAGACCAAATAGATACCAAAGGGTATAGCGAAAAGAACTTATATACTCTGCTATACAAGTTGTCAAACAGGTAAGTAATCTATTTTAGTTTTTAATTTTAAGTAAACTTTTATATAAACTAAAATTTAAAATAAACTCTTTTTAATTCTAAATTTTCTAGAATTTTGATTCTAAATTAAATAGCTCAGAAGCTGATTCATTTTCAACATAAGAAACCAGGCCTAAATCTAAATAGGTAACTAAGGCTTTTTTCCCAGCTCATTTCATTCACAACCCCACGTCTGGAGATAATTTAGTGGTTGTGCCACACAAGCTGTTCTTATTACTTATGTAATAAGAACAGCTTGTAGGATTGCTACGTTAGATAAAATATAAATTCTTAATGGAATCTGTGACATAGTACATGTAGTGAAATTTGTACATGGACACAATAGAAATTCAGTTTTTGTTACAAAATATTTTTATCACTTACAGAAATAAACATATATTTATGTTTGAAAATAACAGTCCATCCTCTGTGTTAATAAAACAAGCAAATAACACATGCTAGAAAGATAACATACAAAAACTGAAATAGCCATACTATGGATATAACTTTAAAAATTATAACTACAGTTGCTTATGATCAAAATCTCCCAAGATTTATGCATGAATAAGCAACCATTCCAGTTTAAATTAGGAAAATGAAACATGACCTGAGAACTTTATTTGTGTAAACATTCATGCTTAAACACATGCCTATTCTGTGGACCAGGCATGTCTTCCAAAGGATCCTGTGTTCAGTGTCATCTTCATTCTGTGACTCTACATATGAGTTTCCGGTATTGGATATAGTTTTGGTGTTTGTTAATTCTTTTCCATTAGTCAGCTTTAGTAGCCAGCTTGTCAGAAATATGAAAAATGACCTTCATCATAGTTGCTTACTTATTCTTAGCAGCAGGTAGAAAACTAGAGAATTTCTTGATAGAAAAAATTGGTATAAGATGATAGTTACTCAAACTTCTAGCAGTTGTTCAGACATATCAAAATGTAAGAGATAGGAACTCTGTATTCTACGATGATATCCTGGGGAATCAGACTATATGATCAATAACCAGCTGGGTTACACTCAGGATATTATTGTATGAAGTTCTTGTCAGAAACCTAAAGCAGAAGCACAATTTTTGTAGACCTTGTTAAATAAATAAGTATCAGGGCTTAGTGGCAGTTTATGTTAATTTATTTAATAGTATTAATTCACAACACAAGAATAATAAGAAAATTATTAATATTTATTTAACTGATTTGCTGATTTTTTGTTGTTATTATATCCAGCATCTTTAGAGCACAAAAACAGTTTTTCACAATACATGAACAGAGAAAATTTTGTTAATAATGGGAACAGTTAAAAAATTGTAATAGACAACACAAGGAACTGAAGTTCTAATTGGCACCATCTATTGTTGGATAAAGAGAGAGAGAGAGAGAGAAAAAAAACAACTATTAAATTTTTTGTATTAATAAATTTTCAACAAATGGGGCTGGATATGAAACTTGTGATCTAAATAAAAGGGTGACTGATGGACAGACATGAAGAAATAGTATATGGAGGAGCAGAATCCAGGAAAAGGCAGGTGACTAGAGGTGTGCCACACTGCGCTGTGCTTGGACCACTGTTGTTTAATTTTTGAGCATAAATAATACAGGAAATAATTTAAAAGGAGATATTTAGTTGTTTGCTGATGATGCAAAGTTAGGGTGGGTAATAGTTAATCAAGGTGATGTAGAAAGCTTGCAGGGTGATTTGAATAGGCTGACAGTATGTGCAAAACATAATGGATGTCAATTTAATTTGGAAAAGTTTAAAATTATGCATTTTGGGATACGAAGATTGCATACTTTGTACTATACTCCAGGAAATTGATGAAGCCGGGGATTTGGGTTTAGTAGTAGATAGAGAGTTGAAGTTTAGAGGGCATATTGGTAAAATAGTCAGGATAGTTCACAGAATTACTTGGTTATTGAAGAACACACTAATAAGCAGAGATAAGGAAGTTATCATTCCTCTTTATAAAGCCTTAATACCTATCGACCATGTCTGGATTACTGTGCTCAAGTCTGGTCGCATGGGTTTCTTGGGGATGAGGAAGTAGTGGAGAGGATCCAGAGGCAAGTGAATAAGATGGTGAGTGTCTGTGAAATACTCCCTATGAGAATAGATTGAGGGCTTGTGGATTGCAAAAGTTGGTTGAGTAGCAAAAAAAAATGCATATGATAGAAACATGTAAATTACTTAAAAGATTTTATAGGATTGATGCAGGGGAAATGTTTCACCTAGGCTAGAGAGGACAGAACAAGAGGTCATTCCTGGAAGTTGAGTATGATAGCTAATAATGATAACTAATAATTAAGGAATTGACAGCGTACACTAGAAATATAAATTAAATAAACTTTAATATATACTTTCCGATATTTCGGCAAATGTCACGTTGCCATCTTCTTGGGAACTTATTACAAAGACAAGTGCACACAAGTACTACATAACAGCAAATGAGAACCGAAGCTAGGAAGCTAATGTTTTCCTAAAGTCCTGATGGTACCCCTTGGTGGGCTATATTGGTAGTTCTTGGCCTTTGGGCTGAAGTTCTGATAAATGTTTCCCAAATTTGGGGCAGTCTCATGCATCCAAATTTGTTGAGGTTTGGCATGTTCCTAAGGGCTGAGGCTGATTCCATGAATAGTCTTTCATATTTGAACTAGCTGCGGTCTATTACTGTGGCTTTCTTCCATCTTATTCTGTGGCAAGTATCCAGAGCGTGGTCTGCAAGCCCAAAGTGGCTGTACTTGTAAAATCGGATGTAATCCTTGTGTTCTGAGACTCTGATATTTGCTGTCCTGCCTGTTTGGCCAAAGTAGGACAGTTTACAGCTGCAAGGGACCTGGTATACACTAGGTAGGTCTAAGGGAAGTGGTTGGTCTTTAGTGGAGCAGATAAGGGATGCCAATTTTCTATGTGGTCTGTAACAGGTGGTCAAGTCATGTTTTTTTAAAATTTTGTTGATTTTTTCCGAGGCGCCTCGGATGTAGGGAATGGTGATGGATTTAGAGTAATCTTTTTTGTGAAGGGGAGGGGATGGTGGGTTGTGGATTACTGGGTTAAGTATTTTTTGGATTCTTTTGGCGGGGGGTAGCCATTGGCTGAAAAAGTGTCAGTTGGAAGTTGAGTAAGAGTGTGGAGTGTGGTTAAGAAAGATGTGAGAGCTAGACGTTTTGTTTAGGTAGAGCTACCAATGGTAAATTTACAATGACACAATCTTGATGTAATTGCAGTTGTCCCATAGTACTACAGTGTTGGAGGATGTCAAATTTTTTCTGGCATTTGACTTTTTTGAATTCTTTATCCGACATTGCTTCAGAGATGTTGATAATGATTTCCTACAGTTCAGGTTTAAAATATCACATAGTTTGTTGCATACGGTGTTGATAGCTGCATTTATTTTTCACAACTCCACACAAGTAGCCCTAATTTGTTCATGCAGTAGTGCTAGACTAGCCCATTTGTAAATACATAGGGCTTTGGTCAAATGAAACTTGCTTTTAATTTTGACACAGTTCAGTATTGTATTGACACAGTTCAGCAGGTCTTTAAGAAGGATAACTTGTTTAGCTGCCATGCAGATTTTATCTTCCAATTATTAAATCGCCTTGCCTTAAATAAAGTTTAAATGATGCCAATCTTCAGGGAAGAAAAATGAGCTGAATCTTGTATATATCTGCATGGATGGCAAGTTTTTTCTAAACACAACTAGGGTGCTATGGGTAGTTCACGAAAGCATGATGTCTTGAAAAGGCAGACTGCCAGCCAGCACTCTTCTTTTTCATAGTGAATGTGATTCACAATTTAAGGTTGTCAATTGTTGTAAGAAAGGGATTGTGTCATTTTCTGAGTGTGGGCAGATTGCAGATACAGCATAAGCATAATAGACCAAGTGAGATTTGAGTTGAATGGAAAACAAAAACAAGTATTGTATTCAACGTTGTCCATGAAATGTAGGTAAGGAATCTGTTTAGACAGTAGCAAAGTAATGTTCTTAACAAGTGCTTTTGTCTAGCTTCTTTTGAGAGGCATTCTCCACTGTATGTCAGTGGGAAGGGGAGGAGAGAGAGTCTGCTTACAATACAAAGCATGTAACTTTGTAGCAGAAGGATCCATGTAAAGCACTTGTTTGTGGTACATCACTGGAATGGACCTTCCAGCAGTTCTACTGGCCCTTTTCTTTCTTATTCTGTTACTATGGTTTTTCTTCCCATATTCTTCACACTACTTCTTTCTCCCGAGTCTTTTTTATTATTCTGTCTTCTAGACCAGCACTTCCCAAACTGTGGGCCTTGGCCCCCTTGGGGACTGTAGGTTTTGTTGAGGGAGGCCATGAAATAATAAAAACAAATTTAAAATCTTTTAAGATAAGTAGAATTTTTTTATCTTAAAAGAAATGTATTTATTTTTTATTGTTTATTATTTCTTTTTTGTTATTTTTTATATTTTAATGGAAAAAAAAACACACATTGGTGTGGGTTCACAAATTTTGCTTCCTGCATATTTCGGCGCTTAATGAATATTAGTAAACATATGCTTATTCATATAAGTTTCATTTCAAAGCAGAAATCTAAGAATTGCAGTTTCAAATATTTCACCTGATATTGGTGTAGCAGTATTGAAACGGATCCATCACATTAAATTGTTATTAAACTTCTTTTATGTTTTTAATTCTTTCTTTATTACTAATCGTTTTATGTTTCATGTGCTTGTACTGCAAAATGTACAATAACAATATCATTATCATTATTACGGGCTACTCCAGGGAGTCCTTAGACTCATCGAGGGAGGCCCTAAACATCATGTTCACACAGCTGTTCAACATTCTCACAGTATCTATCATACATTGCCTTGAACTCGCTCACTGTCATAACACCCACAACAGACTCTGGCAGCTTATTCCACTCATTTACCACTCTAAAAGTAAAGAACCCAGCTCTAACACCCCTGCTAACCACGCTCTTGCCTAGCTTCCATGGGTGTCCCCTAGTTCTCCCACCACCAGTCCTGATCTCAAAAATATCCTCTGAATTAATCCTATAGAATCCTTTTAGCAATTTGAATGTCTCAATCATATCTCCCCTTTTCCGCCTATCAACTAGTTTCTGCAACCCACAAATCTTCAACCTGTTCTCATATGGTTCATTCCATAGACCTGCTATCATCTTAGTCACTCGCCTCTGGATCCTCTCCACCTCCTCCCCATCAAGAAGGAACCGAGGTGACCAAATCTGGGCACAGTAGTCAAGATGAGGTCTTATCAGGTCTTGGTACAGAGGTACAATAACTTGCTTGTCTCTGCTCGTCAAGGTATTTTTCAACAACCAAGTGAGTTGATGAGCTGATTTAGCTACTTTCGCAATGTGCCCCCTAAACTTCATCTCCCTATCCACCAACACTCCCAAGTCCCTGGCCTCATCAATCTCATGGAGTACAGTTCCACCAATGTGGTATACTGCTGCTAATCTTTTCACTCCGAAATGCATAACCTTACATTTTGTCACATTAAATTGACATCCATTCTCCTTAGTCCAGAACTCCAATCTATCTAAGTCATCTTGCAAGACTTTGACATCTTCTGCATTCACTATCGCCCTACCCAACTTTGCATCATCAGCGAACAAATGAACTGTCCCACTTAGACCCTTCCCTATATCGTTAATGAACAGATTAAACAGCAGTGGTCCAAGAACAGAACCCTGTGGCACACTACTAGTCACAGGCCGTCTTTTGGACTCTACTCCTGAATAAACTACTCTTTGATATCTCTCCATCTCACCAACCCTATATCCATTCCCATATTTTGTAGTTTACAGATTAGAATTCCATGTGGTATCCTGTCAAACGCCTTTGCCAGGTCCAGCAGTATCACTGTAAACCCATTTCCCTTATCCAGTTCATCTGTCACCTTGTTATAAAACTTGAGCAAGTTACTGAGGCATGATCTACCCTTCACAAAGCCATGCTCTCCTCTGTACAGTATCTCATTTTCATCAATCCATTCCTGTATTTTTCCCTTGACTACTTTCTCCAAGACCTTGACAACGACTCCTGATATGCTGATCGGTCGGTAATTTGTAACCATAGTCTTGGGTCCTCCTTTATGCAGTGAAACTATTTTCCCCTCTTTCCACGCCTTCGGGACCAAGCCAGACCCAAGACTCAGATTAAACAACATGGTCAAGGGCACTGATAATTCATTAGCCGCTTCATGCAAGACCCGTGCCGGTATACCATCCAGTCCCACAGATGTATTCACATTAAGGTTCTGTAATAGACTATTCACCTCCACTTCATTCATCACAATTCCCGTATAAACTAATGGTTCCTTCATTTTTTCAACGTCAGCACCTGGATGATATACTTTTGCAAAGTGCTCGCTCAGTAACTCCACTATATCGACTGGTTCAGTGAACTCTTTACCATCGTCATTCCTTAAAATCATTTTGCCATGTACAGTTTTTTCTTGCTTACAGCATATTGAAAGAACTGTTTGGAATTCTCTTTTGCTTGCATAGCTAGTTTCCTTTCATAATCGGCTTTTGCCGTTTTTACCACACTCGTTACCCTTCTAGCCTGCACTTTATACCGTTCGTGTGCCTGCAGGTCACCCCTTTCTTTATCGTCATTCCTTAAAATCATTTTGCCATGTACAGTTTTTTCTTGCTTACAGCATATTGAAAGAACTGTTTGGAATTCTCTTTTGCTTGCATAGCTAGTTTCCTTTCATAATCGGCTTTTGCCGTTTTTACCACACTCGTTACCCTTCTAGCCTGCACTTTATACCGTTCGTGTGCCTGCAGGTCACCCCTTTCTTTAAATTCCCTCCATAGTTGTTTCTTTTTTTGCAGCTCAAGCTTAATGGTGTTATTCATCCATTTAACCCCTACTTGTTTCACTATTCGGACCTTAGGTATACAATCAGCCATAACCTCCTGTAAATGCTCTTTGACCACTTCCCATGCTCTATCGACGTCCAGCCCTTGCAGTTGTACATGCCATGGCACTGATCCAAGCAATCTCCTAAGCTTGTCATACTTGCCAGCACGGTAATTCCACATATACCCTGTCTTAATCACAAATTGCACACCTTTAGCCACCTCCCAGGTCAAGACCTTATGATCACTCTCACCAATAGGTGGCAACATGGTCATATTCATTACAGTCAAATTTTGAGATGCAATTACCAGGTCAAGCACTCTCACACCCCTAGTATTTTCAATTACATGCTGTTTCAGATAGTTATCCCTTAATAATTGAATAAAATCCATTTCCTTCCTCACATGTGTCCTCTCCTCCTTCCAATCAATGTTACCATAGTTGAAATCCCCCATAATAATTACCCTCCTTCCACTCATTTCATCAATTTGTTTATGCATACCATCTCCACCATCTATTCCATCACCTGGTCTATAGCAGCACCCAACTGTATATTTTATTCTGCCAGTGTCAATCTCACACCAAATAGCCTCAAATGAGCTCCTTTCACTATCCTGCAATACTTCAATTCTCCTTGGCTGCAGTTCATCAGCTATCATCAATAACACCCCTCCCCCAATTTTATTCTCTCTGTCCCTCCTAAACATACTATAACCTACACATTCTATCCCACTAACTATATCATCTTCCGTCAGCCATGTTTCACTAATGCCAATAACCTGTGGCCAGGATGAGCCAATCAAGGCCAACAATTCTTCCTTCTTGTTCCTAATACTCCTGGCATTAGTATACATGAATTGCAGTGATCCCTTTGTCCCACCCCTATCTTGATGCGTTATTCTAAATGTCCCATTCCCATTTTTTTTGTCTTTAGTGCTGGCTCAGGTACATTATATACATTTTTACACTCAACTGTCTCACTTATGTCTGGATATCCACTTCCCCCCCCTCCTTGGTAGTTCTAGTTTCCCTGGTTCTGCACATCCATTTTCACTTCATTCAGCAATACTTTTTCCAGTCTCCGCACACCAAGTCCATTTAAATGCAGGCCATCCATCTTGTATAAGTCCTTTCACCCATCAAACACATTCCACACCACACTGTCCGCATAACCTGCGCATAATGTCATTTGCGATTATGGCCCTCCTTCTAAACTCCTCTCTGTCATACTGCGGTAACAGACTCATCATTCTAACTCTGTCACTCTTTTCTTTCGCTACCTTTAACAATACTTTCAAGTCCTCTCTCATAAAAAATTTATCACCTTTCAATTCATTCGTACCTGCCACAATTATTAATTCTTTCACCCTCTGTTTTTGCACTCTAATACTCTCACTTACATCCTTAAATTTCGCACCCAGTAAGTACGATTTAGTTACACTCCCATCTATTACTCCTCTTAATAACGAGTCACCATACAACACTCTTTCCTTCATTTCGGAAACTCTCCCACGCTGTTTATTTACGTTAGCCGACTCACTCTGGAAAGAGTTTTGCAGGTGCTCTAATTGCCGCTGCGCATTTTGTATCACTGCGCGCAACCTAGCAATCTCACCTCTTACAAATAATTCCTCATTTTTTTTATCATTCAAACCATTTTCTCTTTCTGTATAATTGCTCTCACTCTTTCTTAGATCACCGCTCACATTGCCATCTTGTACACCGCAATTCCCTATCAAGCCACTAATTTCACTCGCATTCTGGCTTTCTTCAACCATAACTGTCTCACAACCTGACACATACTTCGACTCCTCACTTTGCATACACTTTCTACACATTCTCCCACCACTATCACTTTCAATCCAAACTCCAGCCTCATTCGGGAATGCATACATTCCACACACATCACATTGAACAAATTCTCTCACATTATAGTTTTTGAACAATGGCATCGTATTTTTGGACGCCATTATCTTACGTCGCGTTGGCACCATATTCAAATCTATGAAACGTATCGTTAAATACTAAATTAATTAACGGAATTTACACCAAAATCACACAGACACAACAAGCTACCAAATTTAAACAATATTATGTTATGATTTTAACATATATTCTAATTTCCATTCAAAATTGTACTTAGCTTTCGGGAGCTCCCTGAAAACACGACCGTTCGCCTGGCCCTCTAGCGGCAACCCCCCATATTATATATATCTATCTATATAAAAATATGAGATAATTATGTGCCATGTCAAATGTGTATGTAAGATGCTAAAAATGTAATATTTGCATTTGATTTTTGCAATATTCACTGTGTATGTTTTGTATCGAATATAAATATAATAAATATTATAATAATATATGTCTATATTATGATTTTTTTTCGAGGGGGAGGGCCATGAAATATTTTAATTTTTCCAAAGGGGGCCCTGACATCCAGAGGTTTGGGAAGCACTGTTCTAGACAACTGTCTCAGGGATCCTGGTAGCTTGCAACACTTTGGCCTCTGCTTCAGCAAAACAGGCAGTCTTAGATGGCCTGACCAAAATCAGTCAGCTAGCGGGCTTGAATGGAAATAATCTCTTTAATTCTGGCAAATGTAGGAATAACATGTGAATCATGGTATCTTTTTTCAGAGGAGTTAATTGGAGAAATGAATCTTAACTTGCAGAACAGAACCTTGCCTAATTTACAGATTTGTTTCATAAATTCATCCCTATGAAATATGATAAGGCAAACTCTGAGCCTGTGACATACTAAATATAGGGTAAATACACAGACAGTAGAAATGCAAAATATTTTTAGTGATAATAGAAATCAGCAAAAAATTTGGACTGAAAGTAATAGTCCATCCACAGTGTTTAAAGCTTGAAATATTCCGATCCTAAGCAAATAAAGCAAACGATACCTTTTTACTAAAACGTTTGTACTTACACAGATCATTTAAAAAAAAAAATAAATAAATAAAATATCAATGGGAGTCACCAAAAAACTGAAATTTATTATTATTATTATTACTATTTTAGTTATATGAGTTATATAATTTATGTGATTGTTCCATCTACTTTGAACAGTCAACTGGTTATTGTATGTTTTGCTCTGTTTTGAATTCTTGTTTTATTAACATTGATTATGAACTGTCAGTTTCAGTCAGGAATATTTGTTGATTAGAAGTCATCAAAAATCCTCAGAATGTTGTAGTCATTTAAGACTTTCATATAAATTTTTGAGAAATTAAATGAAGGCCATGACCCACCAAGATTACAAACATAGATAAGCTATTAAATTATCAATGTCTCTTCTCTTTCCCCTCCCCTCCAGAATACCATGGTTTCTTTGGTATTCGTGTTTTCATTCTTGTGAATTGAGTACAGTTTATTAATACATATTGTTTATTATTCAAAACAATATAATATCACACTTAATTATGATTTGATGAATGCTGATATGCACATCATGCATGTGTTCCATTGTAGTCACCATATTAAATCGCAAGTGGAAATGGATAAGCAGTGCACACATCTTTTAAAATCATACTATCTGTGCCACTTGTATGGTTAGTTTATCAACTTTGACTAAATAGCATTGCAATGCAAAATGAGATTGTTCTCTTCATTTATTTGAAGAGAACAATCTCATTGTTCTCTTCAAAACAATGAGATTGTTCCATGTTCCATTTTTCCCATATTCCTGTGGCATAGTAGTATGTCATAAATTAGTTGAAAATTTATTCTCTGTTGAGGAAGAAAGGAAGTAATAACCAGGCATTGGATACAGATCAACTTATCATAATACAGAATGTTTTCAGTTCAGTTTTGTAAATCCAGTTATCATGCGAGGCCACTTGTGAACTGCATGTCTCATAGTTTTTAATGTATACGGTGCTGTGCACAAAAGACAGCCTTAGAACTTGTGAGATTTTAGTAAGTAGATACAAATAAATGACAAACCTGACTTGAAATATTATTATGGTAAGATGCATCAGCATTGTAAAGGAACAAGAGGATGTCACTCTGGAATCAAATATGTGTTGTGGTCTGGCTTCAGATGCTATGATTAACCTATCCTTCTTCTTCAAAGAAGCTCACATGCAATAAGGACATGCTGAATGTCCTTATTACATGCTACAAAATTAAGCAATCCATTGGGTATGACAAGTTTATTTTAGTTTGATAGTCTCATATTTGTCATTTTGGTTGGAGGGGGGGGGTATGGAGATACACTGAAAGTCACAAAATGTTGGAGAAATCTTGCATCTGTGAATGAAAAATCCTGTGTTATTTCTGTTAGTTTATGATGTATATATCATTTTGTTATTGGTAGTAATTCTGACAGACATGCTGTCTTGTTGCACTGTGAAATTTGATGTGTATAACATAAATTTTTATGTCAAAATAGTTGTGTTGAAAATAATTTTTTAGGATGAGTTTCTAATTTTTATTTATTTTCTAGCTCTAAAACAGCAGAAGAAAATCCAGATCCCTATGAGAGGTCATATACACCACCTCTGGAAAATTTGCCAGCACATGTATCCTTACCACAACTGTCACATCAGCCTTCCATTCCTGTTTATAACCCAGCCAAAGAGTTGAGGACAAATTCTTTAAAGTCCTCAAATCAATCTGTTTCCAGCAGCATAAAAGAAGCAGTGCCATTAGATTCATCAAGAGGGAGTGATGTAGATGATTCCTATGAACCTTCATACACACCACCTTTGGAAAAGATGCCCAGAATTGAGAGCATTAACTCTCCTGATATAATAGAAACATCAATTGAGGAGGATGATGGTGATAAACCTTATGATCCTGAAGAATGTGAAAAAAATTTTCAAACACTTAGAGAACAGACTCCTCAGAGACCTGATATTTCACCTTTACTTACACCAGATGGTATAGGCGATTTAATTGAACAAATTTCTAAGAGTTCTAATCCAACAGAATTTACATCATCAGTTTTGGCTTCAATTGCGTCCACACCAGATTTAGAGCAACAGAAACGACTGTTAATGGAACTTACACAAAAAGTTGAAGAAAAGAAATGGTGCATTGAGCAGCAGCGTCTTCAGGCCCTAAGCACTGCTGGAAAGGGAATTACATGTGGTCAGGGTATTTTGAGTTCCTTAACTACTGCACTGAATGATTTTACTGCAGCTAGCAAAAAGTTTGAATTGCTAGATGCAACAGAATCAGCTTTTGTATCAGATTCACCACAGTCACCTGTAAATTTCATCATTCCTGGACTTGGTGATCCTCCTGTGAATGAATCTAGCAGTGAAAACTTTTACCCTTCACAAAACTCTGGTGTAATTGATCTTCCACAGAGCATACAAAATATTTTAAATTCTGTGAAACAGAAGTCTTCTGAACAAGCAAATGAGAAAAAATCCTTAGAAGAAAGCATTTTATTACAGAATAACAGTGGAGTGAGTAATGAAAATATTTCATCTTCTTGTGAAAAAAAAAGCATTTTAGAGGATCCCATTGTAAAACATTTTTCTCAGGTATCATCAGAACTAGTTGCACAGAACAAGGAAATGCCATATACTATAAACAGTTCTGTGGTACTTTCCGAGTATCAGTCATTAATACCGCAAGGATTAAATGCAGTGAATAGTTCAGAAGTAAGTTCTACAACAGGTAATTATAAACATCAAGATCCACGACTGCGAGAAGACCCACGATTAAGAAGCAAAATTTCCCAAATTGAGTCATTACCAGTGTTAGCTGAAGACTATGGACAAACAGTTAAAAGTTCTCTTAGCAGTATGTCAGCATCAGAACTGATTGAACGTGCCCAAAAAGAACTTGAAGGATTAGAATCTAGAGACAGCAACCAAGCTCTGTGGCCACAACAAGAGAACATAACAATCCCACCTCCAACAACTAATGCATTATCATCTAGAGATGCTATGCTATTTCATGGAAATCCATGGGAAGTTTCAAAGGAGCCCCCACCACCTGGAATTGATCTTGACGATATGATGTACCCTTCATTAAGTACTACTTCAAGTGTATTAAGACAAGAGCCACCTTCTTCGGTTGGTTGCCAAAGTTCTTCAAACTTTGCTGTGCCATCTGCAACAAGTGGTGTACCCGAGTCCAGTTATATTCAAAGTAGTACTATTGCATATTTAAATACACCTCCTCCACATCTACCTCCAGCAACTAATATCTTTGCTCCTCAGCCAATGCCACCGCCCCCACCACCACCTCCTCCTCCACCACCCCCACCACCTTCATCACACAGTATTCACCCAGATGAGTGGGGACATTGGCCTCCCAATGAACAGCAAACAGATGACTTGGGATGGCAAAGCAGTCATCCTTACCGTGCACGTGCAAGATGGCAGCAACAGAAAGGTGTATGGGGAAGGTTTAAGGGATCTTCAAATTGGGTACAAAGATCAGATTGGAAAAATAATCAGAGGTGGGAAGGAAGACATGAATGGAACAGATATAAATTTGATAAAAGAAGGGATTACAGAGGAAGGAAATTTTGGAAACGTGATCATGAATGATTGAATAAAACTGCATGTGCTTGATCTGTACAAATATTTTTAATTATGAAAACATTATTCCTTCACAGTGTTTAATGTACTGTCGATCTGATTTTATCAGATTGAACTTAATGGAAAGAACCAATTCTTTTACCTTTTTGTAAAGTGTAGAATTCACTCCAGTATATGGACCATTAGTAGTGGCATTTACTAAATCATCTTTTTTTTTCTCCTTTTTTTTCCCTCACATGATTTAACTTCATAATTGTTGGTACTTTTTTTATGAAACTGGTGTATTATATGCTGCAATTTCATTATGACCTTTTAAGTTTTTACTTAAAAGAAACTGATATGTGAAAATTTGGTGAGAGTGTGTGTAGCACATGCATTGGGTGTATGTGCACAATGTACAAAGAGAGAAAGAGAGAGAGAAAACTCGTCTATTTTGCATGTATCTATATATATATAATATATATATATACACACACACACCTATGATTTTTATAATTATACATTTATATAGATACATGTGTGTGTATTGGATGTGTATGTACACAATGCACACACATACAGAGAGAAATTCGTACATGCTGCATGTATCTATATATATCTATGATTTTTATAATTATACATTTATATAGATACATGGATCTGTATGTGTATACTGTATATGCGGTATTGTCAGAGTAATGGGCACTGTTAGATCTGTGACATTCCCACTTCAATAGATTCACACAAATCATGTACAAAACATATTACTGTTTCTTTTATTTTTAGCAAAGATTTTAACTTGTTCTGTTAGAACAGAACAGCTAACAGAAAAAATTCTTATTAGTGTCCAGTTTTGCATTCTTATATCCATTAATGTACAGTTTTGCTTTACTGCTTCTGTGAATTATATATTTCAGTTATGTAAAGTTTGCTGTACCACCTGTGATGCACTTCCTGTTCTTCATACAATTTGTTTTATTGTCATTTGGGACAAGTGGGAAAGCAAACATGTAGCTGATTTGTACAGATGTGTAGAATAAAAGCTTTGTTATATGTGCTGATGTGTGCATGTGTGCTTATATGTAATAAGTATATAGGCACACATACATGTAGCACACGTGTGCACACACATGTATACATAAATACACATGTATATTTATTTGTCTTTTGTTGTGTTTATTCTCTGGAAACTTTTAGTGCTTTATGTAATATTTCTTAAATGATTATTAACTGTAGATAAGACCAGTTGGAAGGGAAATGGCAAAGTGTGTGCGTGCGTGCGTGCGTGCGTGCGTGCGCGCGTTCGTTCTTCCCTCCCTCCCTCCCTCCCCTCCCAATAGTAACCCAACAAGGAGGTAATTTATTCCTACATGCTCCATTGCTTACAAGTACTGTAAGTACTTGTAAGCAATGGAGCATGTAGATAAAGTACGTGGAGCATGTAGATAATTAACGATAAAGAGTGTTTATCGCTAATTAACATGTGTGTTTTAAATTTTCTTTCTTGGGAAATGTTTTATTTATTGTTATGCACTTAGCATGAGATAATCAAATCATTAGGGCTATGACATTTTATTGCAAGCGAGATCAAGATATTTAATAATGTGAAATGTTCTGGTAAAAATTGTTATAAATACATTATAGATAATGTTTATATAAAACATATTCTTTACCCAGAGATTTTTGTTCAGTGTGCTGTAATCAGTATGAATGATTCGAAAAGATAGAAAAGTAGCATAAGCAATAATGACAGAACGATTACTAATGTAGATTTAGTACCATTACTTAAATAGGGCAGCACTATCTAAATATACAAGGTGTGGCTATTAAATAACGAGACTGGTTACAAAAATGTGGTTTATTATTACAATTGTACAACTTAATTGTTATCCCCTTCAAAATACTCCCCTCCTCTATTTATACATTGTTGGAAGCAGTGCTGCAAGTCATTAGGTGTTATCTGCTTCGGTAGTGCTGCTGTTTTCTCCTTTACCTCATCCACCGACTGAAAATGGGTGCCTTTCAATGCAGATTTCAACTTTGAAAAAAGGTAAAATATGCAGGGAGCTAAGTCCGGCGAGTAAAGTGGATGATCCAACACTGGGATCTTTTTATCAGCTAGATACTGCTTTACAGACAGTGCACTGTGGGCTGGAGCATTGTCCTGATGGAGAATCCAAGCTTCCACAGATCAGATCTATTCTTCCTCACTCATTCTCTCAGCTTAGCTAGAACCTCAAGGTAATAACGTTGATTAACTGTCTGACCCTCTGGTACCCATTCAACCATTACCACACCACTAATATATATATATATATATATATATATAAATCCGATCAGTTTTGACTTGCTCATTCTTGCTTTTTTCATTCTCAGTGACGTAGATTTTCCAGTGCATTGATTGTTTCTGGATTGTATACTGGAAAATCCATGTCTCATCTCATGTGATGATCTTCTCCTGCAAATTCAGCTCCACTGTCAGCTGTTCCATGATGTCAATGCAAATTTGTTTCCAGACGTCTTTCTGTAAAAGGAATTAGAGATAATAAAGGTGACATGAAAACGTGAGAAAAAGATATCCTTGAAGTATGGAGTAATTACTTTGAAAAACTGCTAAATGAAACAAGCAGTGATGACAGCACAGTGGTAAAAAACACTGACCAGGCATGCAGTCAGGAATACATATCCATACTTGAAGTAGAAAAAGCCATCAAAGGCTTGAAATGTGGAAAGGCAGCAGGAGTAGATGATATTCGACCAGAAATGCTGAAGTATGGTGGTATAAGAGTCTTACAGTGGCTGCACTGCATAGTTCAGAAAACCTGACAAAGGGACGAATTCCCGATGATTGGAGTAGAGCTCTCATAGTACCCATATATAAAAAGGGAAATAAAACTGCATGTGAGAATTACAGAGGTATTTCCCTACTGAGTGTTCCTGGCAAGATCTATGCAAGTATACTTGAGAAACGGTTGAGAAGAATTGTGGAAGAAAAGCTTGGTGAAGAACAAGCTGGATTCAGGCCAAATAGAGGCTGTCAGGATCAGATCTTCACTTTACGACAAATAGTCAAGAAAGCATGGGAATATAACAAAGATCTGTATTTAAGTTTTGTCGATTTGGAAAAGGCATATGACAAGGTGCAAAGAGAGAAGCTATTCAATACGCTGCAGTTATATGGTGTCAGTGGGGCATTATATCAAGCAATTCTTAGTCTTTATTTGAGTTGTAAGTCAGCAGTTAGAATTGAAGGAAGTACAGGAAGATGGTTTAATGTTAAATCTGGTGTGAGACAAGGATGTACATTATCTCCTCTGTTATTCGTTATCTATATGGATCACATTTTGAAGGAAAGTGGTATTAAACATGATATCAAAATTGGAGATGTTAATGTCAGTTCTTTGCTTTATGCGGATGATGTTATACTTCTAAATAAATCTGCTACAAGTCTCCAAGATTCTCTGACTAAATTGAATAGCTGTTGTAATAGATATGGTATGAAGGTCAGCAATAAAAAGACAAAGACAATGAAAATAGGCAGAATCATTGAAAATGTCAACTGTGTTGTGAATGGAGAACCTGTGGAACAAGTAAAATATTTCAGCTATTTAGGCACGATTTTTACTGAAGATGGTAAATTAAATATAGAAATAGACAACAGAATCAGCAAAGCTGGTATGGTTGGAAGTCAATTGAATAAATTCATATGGAATAAGAGAGAAATTGGTCGGAACACTAAATTAGCTGTATACAAGACAGTGTTCAAACCAGTTTTAACTTATGGATCTGAGAGCTGGGTCAGAAGTAAAACACTTGACCAAAGACTAGAGACCACAGATATGAGAGTCCTGAGAAAGATTATAGGCGTGAACAGATGGCATCAATGGCAATATCATATCAAAAACGAGAATCTTAGGAAAGAACTTGACATTGTCAGCATCCAGGAATGTGTTAGCAGAGCTAATCTCAGGTGGTATGGTCACTTAAACAGAATGGGCGAGGAAAGATTAGCAAAACAAGTGTTCTCTGCCAGGTTGGCAGCAAAACGACCCAGAGGAAGACCAAGATATAGGTGGATTGATATGGTACAAAGTGCTTTAGACGATAGAAATATAAGATCTGATAATGTTGGAGTTTTAACAAGTAACAGACTGATTTGGAGGAAAATTGTAGATAGGAAATTAATAATGATGTAATTTTTTTCATGTAGTACTATCATATCCTGTACACCCCTTGAGCGTACATGGCAGGAATTTGATGATGACGTCTTTCTGCTCCTGACACAAGTTTTTGGGAACCATTTTGGCATAGACTTTGTTCATGTTCAATTGCTCATGAAAAATGTGTCATACAGTCTCCTTATCAAATGTGCACCATGTCTCTATTATCCAAATGCTTAATCGGTGATTGTTGTGGACAATTTCATTAATTTTTGCAACATTTTTTTCAGTTCCTATCATGACAGGGCGACCCTGGTCATTCGTCATCTTCAACGTTTTCGTGACCTTTAGCAAAGCGTTTGTGCCATTTGAACATTCACGCACATGACATTACATCATCACCATACACCTCCTGCAACAGTTTCAAACACTCAGTCGGCGATTTCTTCAATTTCACAAGGAATTTGAAATTAATGCACTGCTCGAGTTTAACGTTAGATATTATTCTGGCAAAGTGACTTCACATGTTTCTTTTATAACTACCTACAGACTAACTATGAGTGACAGCAAACAATGCTTATATCAACTGCTTCTAGCACCTTCAAAGTCATTCGTAGCGCACCTTGTCTCGTTATTTAATAGCCACACCTCTTATATTTTTAATACAGGCTAACGCATTGTTAACAAAGGAGTTTAAACATTTAATAATTTTTTTATGTATTAATTATTTTTAATTAATTTATTATTTTTTTTGTTATAATGAAATTCAGAACCTGGAGATTTTTTTTTATTAGTTACGGAAAACCACATCACATGAATGCCTTCCATTTTCGGCTTCACAAAGACAGCCCCTTACTACAGCATGTTCCATGACAACTGTTAATGTTTTTGACTGCAGCGCTCTAATTTCTGCATACATTGAATGTTCTCATTCAGTTGTTGGATTGTTTGCAGATCTTCACAAAATTATTTGCTCGCTGAATTTCAAAATAAAATTACATGATTTTTGTTCATTGTTGGGTTGTGAACTTTTCCATGATTAATTTCCCAAATGTTCCTTAGAATACATGAAAAAAATAAAAATGAAAATATTAATAATCAAAAAAGTTATTCACCTTTTAAATCCCTTCATGACTTATTGGCCACCTTATATATTCCTGAAGGTGTAGCACGGCTTTGTAAAACATATATAAAAATATAAAATAAATAATGAATAAAATTTGAGGAGTGTTACTGTACGGCCACAAATGCGAGACCCTTCGACACTTGTGCACATGTCAGAAGAAGGAGAATCCATTCCGATAATAGGTAATCAATCTGTCTTGTGGGATGAGTTGTTTATTATTACATGTTGGAAAATTAACTTTTCTTTTATGAACATTGTAGTTTTTAAAGTGATGACTAATTTTCTTGTATAACAGGTGGAAAATTTTACATATAAAGCACATGATTTCTCATGTTGGTGACCAATTTGTACATCCATTATTTCTTTCTCCTCATGAATTGACTATTCTTAGCAATCTGCCAGACCTGATTCTATGAACTGTGGACGTACAATAATTACTAGCGATATGGTTATCTCCACACACTTTCCACTATGGAGATAACCATAGATTCCTTGCATTTGTGGTTTGTTACTTTGGTCAGTCTGTGAGATCTGCAGTTGATTTAAAAAAAAAAAAACAGCAGATACAATAACCGGAACAATTTGGACTTGCAGAGCATGCTTTTGTCTCCATTTACTTAGTTTATTAAAAAAAAAATTAAAAAAATAAAAACCTACATACTCTAAAGACCAACATAAGAGTTTCTTCATGAAAAGATAGTATACAGTCTTTGCTGAAGGAAAGTTGTGAAGTATTTGTTATATAGTTCACATCTGACCAGATCAATGAATTACCTTTATCCCCATTACAGGAAATAATATTACTTAACACCTTTCATTTGTTTTTTTTTTTTTCCTGTACCTTTTTCTGAATGATTTATTGAGTAAGAATTTAGTTATTCATAGATTTGCTGTTATGTCATCTTTTAAATCAGTTATACTGAACATGTTAATAAAACAGTGTAATAAAATTAGTTTAATCCTTTATCCAAGTGTGAGCAAACAAAGTTTGCACCTGAAAGTATCTTCAGGACTGGAGTAGGTGGTACAACACCAGGGCAACTCGTTGCAAAGGTGGAGCAAGCTACCAACACTCCTAACTCAGTATCTCCCACAATGCAAAACACATCTCCTTGCGGATATGTCTAATGTTGTGCATTAAGGGAAGGGCCACTACCCAGACTAGTTTCGACCTTTATTGAGGTCTCTTCAGTGGGAGCCAGGCCCAAGTGGAGATACCAGGCAGAAGCATTAGCAGGTCAGCAGGAAAAATAAACTTTCAACATTAATAAAACAGTGAAGAAAAGTATTTTTTATATAAGTAATTATCATCAGTTCCTGATTTGTTCTCTCAGAGAGTGTTCAGGTTATTTTAATAATACTATTAATTTAGTTTACATAATTTAGTAATTATCGATTATCAATAATCTTCACATGAATGTTATTTGTCAAGTTTCAGTATTGTCAGATCTTATATATTAGTTATCTACAAAGCACTACTACTGCTAACTCCATCAAATCACCTACATCTTGGTCGTCTTCTTCTTAGTCTTTTTTCCTGCCATTCTTCAAGCAACTGATTTGCTGTCCTTTCCTCATTCATCCATCGTATCAAAGGTTGGTCGATTGGTAGAGCCTCTGCTACTAATGGCTCATTATAAATGTTAAGCAAGTTTGAGTGCCATTAGTAGTTGGAAGGGGTTCAATTGTTCGATGTTGTTGGCACACCCTTCCTCAATGAGTCTTTGGACTCCCTGGAGGTGTCAAATAATAATAATGAAATTCATCATATCATTGACTATAGAACCTTAATTTAGCTCTGCTCACATATTTTCAAGTGCAGGATATCTTCATTTTATGATTGTAAAAAATATTTAAACTTCATATATTTAAAAAAAAAACAGTGAGTTACAGTGCCTGGATCACATCACATGTGCAGAGGAGAAGCCCTTGGTTAAAGTGAACTCTTGTAATTTGTCTTGCTATTCATGTATTGTGAGTTTAGTTAAAATTATTTACAGTGCAGTACACATTCCATCTCCCAGAAACATCTGGAAAGAGGAAAAGTGAATTTCAGAATATACAATCCTTAAAGAAGTTGAAAACAATCAGCATTAAAAGAGAAGCATGAAATTTTTAGCCTTCAGGAATCTAGATTAAGATTGATGGCATTTACTCCAAGTTTCATTTGTCCTATTCTGTGATAAGCACAATCTTAAAGAATATACAAAATAAGTATATTATATTATAAAGTTGAAACTACTTCCAGGATCAGTGAAGTCATAAAAGCAGGCATCTACTGTAGTTGGAACATTTTACTTGTTTTATACAAAACTTGATATTTTCCAAGTTCTGGAGTGTTTTTCTTTTTTTTTATCTTTTGCTGATTTTCATACTAAATTTTGATGGAGCATTTGTTCAGTGTAGTTAATAAAATGAGATTTATTTTGGAGAATAATATCAACCTATAAAGTAAAGAGCTATGCTTAATATTTTCAAGTTTGATACCAATTTTCTTTCATAATGCGATCCATATAGATGATAACTGCAAAAATAGCATTCACTGTTGTCGTATATCATTTCAACAAACAATCCTCCCATTTAGTATATTCCTCCTTCATTTCTTACATTGACTTTTAAATTAAGTTTATCAGCTAAAAAATTGCAATGTATAATTTCCAGTTTACACATTTTATGGGGCATTATACATTGCAAATTGTACTGTTTTGAACAGCTCTCTTTTATGTGGCTCTCATTCACAAAAGGTAAGCCATGAATGGATTTTATTGATTTTACACTTTGTTGTATATTTTTATTTATTTTTTATGTCATTGAAAAACTGCTCTAAAGACCAAACATGAAATTGTGTCTCACATTTGGTTATGAAATTCATCTGCCTGAAGTAGTCACCTGCAGCCTATTGATTTATTAACTACTTACCCAACCAGGATAACAGTTATCAACACTTCAACATTCTGGATTATATGGTGTAACTAACCACTGCAAAACATTTATATCTCTGTATTTGAACATTTCTGGTTGAAATGCTCTTATTTTTGAGAAGGTAGAAAATTTCTTTGCATTCTGTGTGAATTTAAGAATGAATTTATGTTGGAACATGGTGTTTTTAATGACCAGCCCATATCCTGAACAGAAATTAAGGAGATGCTTACCATAATTATTAAGTTTTCTGTTTTCTTCAAATTTCCCCAGATTGTTTTGATATGTTTGATATGGTTATTATATGTACACCATGTACACCCTCTGTCCAAAAAGAAACCGAAGTTTCGAAAATAGAAGAAACTAGTGGCGCCACCTGTTGTATCTTTTTGTTGTCGAAAGCGGCAACCTTCATTAGTGTTGTGTCAACTGTTTATGACATTTGCTTCATTAGAAGCCGAGTTATAGTGCCAAGAGTGACATTGTGTTTTGACGAACGGTTGGAAAATGAGTTTCAAACACAGCTGCGATTGTGTTAAACTTGGTAAAAGTTTTACTGCGATTGTGTTAAACTTGGTAAAAGTTTTACTGCAACGTATCATCTGCAGCTTCTCCCACTTAAGTGGTGTCACTGTTGATGAGTCTCCTCCACATCCTGTCTTGGGCTGACACCACATCCAAGTTCTTCATCCTCAAGTCCTCTTCTACCAGCTCCCTCCATCTCTTCTTTGGCTGCCCACGTTTCCTCCTTCCTTGCACATCCATCTGCATGACCCTTCCCGCATATTCGTCCTCCCTCCTCATCCCATGACCAAACCATCTCAACCTTGCCTCCTGTATCTTCGCTCCTAAGTTCGTAACTTTTACTTCCCCTCGCATAGTCATTTCTCAGACGATCCTTTCTGATCACACTGCACATCCACCTAAGCATTCTCATCTCTGCTACTTCCATCCTGCTGATGTTATTTTTCCTCAGGGCCACAGTTTCTATAGCATACGTCATAGCTGGCCTCACTACTGTCCTATAGATTTTGCCTTTCAGATTGATCAGCGCCCTCTTATCGCATAACATTCCAGCCATCACCCTCCAGTTCCTCCAGCCCACTTGTATCCCACTTCCTTCTCAGCTCCTCCATCCTCTTCCACTGTTGAACCTAAGTATCTACAGTCCCTCACTGTCCTGATGACATTTCCTTCTAGCTCCAGATCTGTCTCCTGGCTGCTGCCCACTGTTCAACACATATATACTCTGTCTTACTTCTGCTCAGTCTCATACCTCTCTCTTCCAGTACTTTTCTCCATCTTTCCAGTTTAGTTCCCACTTCTCTTGAATCTGCACACAGCAAGATGTCATCTGCATACAACATTGTCCAAGGCACATCTTCTCTCACACCTCCATCACAATGTTAAACAAACGGACTTAATGCTGACCCTTGATGCAAGCCAACTGTTACTTGAAAACTTTGTCCCAGACAGGTCCGAACACTTGTCTTCACATTTTTGTACATCTCCCTCACCAACCTGACATTTCTCCGGAACCTTCTTCTCCCTCAGACACCTCCAGACTTCTTGCCTTGGCACTATCGTATGCTTTCTCCAGATCAATAAATGCCAGATTTAGCTCCCGTTGTTTCTCTCGAAATTTTCCCATCATCTGCTATAACCAAAAGAGCATCTGTTGTTGATCTACCAGGCATGAAGCCAAATTGTTCCTTTGCAATCTCCACCTCCTTCCTCAATCTTCCATCAAGAACCCTTTCTAGGATTTTCATTGTGTGAGATATCAACTTTATTCCTCTGTAATTTTTAGTCTTGTGCATCCCCTTTACCCTTGTAGATGGAGACAAGAGTACTCTCCCTCCATTCCTCGGGTATATTTTCCTGTTGGCAAACTTTCATGAACAGGTCCCACAGCATGTCAATTCCCTCTTCCCCCAGTGCCTTCCATGCCTCCACTGGAATCCTGTCCGGGCCCACCGATTTTCCATTCCTCATCCTCTTCATGGCATCCGTCACTTCCACTCTACTGATGTTCTGCACCATCCCCTCAGAAGGCTGCTCATCTTCTCTGTGAGTCCTTTTTGAAGCATCAAATGCTACAAAAAGCATATGGTGATGAATATTTATCTCCCATATTCAAGTTTACGAGTGGTTAAGCAATTTCAAAGTGGTCGTGAGACGCTTGAGGACGACGAAAATCCGGGCCGTCCAAAAACGGGACTGAGCTAAGTTAACATCCAAAAGGTACGTGATTTCATCAAAGAAAACCCGAAATCGTCCTTGAGATTGATTGAAGATGAATTGGGGATTCCAAAATCAACTGCACGACATTTTGACTGAGAGTTTGGGCCTTCGTAAATTGAATTCGCGATTTGTTTCCCACAAGTTGACCAACGACCAAAAAATGTATCGAATGCAAGGACTTCATTAAAACCTCTCGTAAGGACTCGGATTTCCTTGAAACGATCGTTACTGGTGACGAAACGTGGTGTTTAGAGTATGAGCCCGAAACAAAGCGCCAGAGTGCTGAGTGGAGACCACCAGAAGAGGGGCATCTGAAAAAAAAGTCACTTGGAGAAGTCGAAAGTAAAGACAATGCTGAATTGTTTCTACGATTCCAAGGGCATTATCCAAGAAGAATTCGTTTCGCCTGGCCAAACGGTCAATGGTGAGCTTTATCTCGAAGTTTTGGAGCGATTGATGGCGAGAATTCGTCACGTACGGCATGAATATCGTGACGACCGACCGTTCGTCAAAACACGCTGTCACTCTTGGCACTATAACTCGGCTTCTAATTAAACAAATGTCATAAACAGTTAACACAACACTAATGAAGGTTGCCCCTTTCAACAACAAAAAAAGATACAACAGGTTATTCCTCTAGTTTCTTCTATTTTCGAAAAGTTCGGTTTCTTTTTGCCAGAGGGTGTATTATTTCATTGTATTGGTTGTTTGAACAAACATGTTCTGAAAATGCAGCTATTACAATGTTATATTGTAAATAATTGTGATATAACATAACACATACCTCCTTTTGAATATAATTTAATAATTTCTTAGCACACAATCTATTTGAAGATAGCCTTGTCACAAGCAGCAAAATAAAGAGGCCATCAATCCTAATTTTTATGTGTTAAATTGCTATTTAATTTTTAGTATATTCCATCTGATTCTGCTAACAAAATCAGGTTGGAAGCAGCATGTACTTGAACAATAACATGTTAATCCTCCCAAAATGCTTCCTTGAGGGGGATGAGAGAGGGAATCTCATATCACCATAATGACCAGTCCATGTGATGATAAAGTGAAGTTGGTGTTTTTAGACAGAATGTCTACAAAAAAATTCTCTATTGCTTCTTTGTAATTTTAGACAGAATGCCTACAAAAAATTTCCTATTGCTTCTTTGTAATATTATTGGCAGATATCAATTATTAACTCTGCAAAGAGGAATCAAGTCAGATTAATGGTGAAGAAATATATCAGAAGCACAATAGATATGACTTCAAAGTATGCTGGCATATTACAAGCACTGGAGAGTTTTGCTACTATTCCAATATACAGGGTGGTTCAAAATTCCACATACAAACTTTGAGGGGAGGTCGAGAACATCATAAATCAACCATGTTCACATAGGAATGCATGACCGGAAACACCACTGGAAGGTACTAAGAGGGACACAAAGATACAGAAATAACACAAGGAGTAAGTAGTGTAAAAAGCTTTATTAGACATAACTGAACAGTTCAATAGTAGTTGGATACATAATATGGTTTCATGGTGCATGTCTACTATCTCAGCGTTCGTAAAACGACGCATGTTCTTCGTATGACGTCTAAAGCTTGAATGAGGAAGCCACAATTGCTTATCTGGAGCGCTGGTGAACAGCGCCACCTATCACTTTCGGGTGGCGTTTCTGGTCATGCTTTCCTGTGAATATGGTTAATTTTGATGTTCTCTACCTTCCCTCAAAGTTTGTACGTGGAATTTTGAACCACCCTGTATATGCAAAATGTTAGAAGACATAGTGGGCTCCATGATCCAATAGTGTGATGTGTCTTCTGATCATCCAGTTGAGCTTTCTTTTCATCTTAGAAATGTGTTTGCAGTGCTCTTTCATAGCTTCTTATATTTTGGACTAGTTTGAGCAACAGATCTCATGGCCAGTAGGTACAGCATAGTCTACTGTCCAAATTATGAGATCTTGAATCTTCAGAAGAGCTCTTCCTCAAAGAAGACTGGGTCTCGAAAGATTTGGACAATTGTGGACTAGAAGTTGGTTGATAGGTGAAAAGAGGGGATATGATAGAAACATTTAAATTACAGAGTTTTATAGGATTGATGCAGGGAAATGTTTCAGCACTAGAGGTAGCAGAACAAGAAGTCATCCCTGGAAGTTGAGTAAAAGTATGGTTAGTAGTGGCCTTAACACTAGATATTTTGCTTCAAGAGTTGCGAATGATTATATTGGTTTCCAGAATCAGTTTAATGGATTCAAGGAGAGGTATGAATAATTATGTACATAGTTTGGGTCTCCCATGATGAGACTTCAGATTCCACGGAGATGCCCATACAATAATAATAATATTTGTCTTTTGTGATTGCATTAATACCAAGAAATGTAGGTTTCCATTAGGCTGAAAACTTATTAGATGTTAGAAGTATATTTTGTCAACATATCCAGGAAAGCTAGACAGTTGTTTGCATCTCTTTCTCTCTCAGTAGTAAACTTCATGCAGCTGTACCAAATTCGCTATTGCAAGTGTTGCAAATAATTGTCTTCCTTTCCTGGATATATTATATTAATAGCATATACCCATCACTCAACCATTTAGTTGAAATTTACAGGTATATCCAATTGGTTTCATTTCATCAGACAGTAGGCATCATCAAGATGTTGATGCCCTGAGCTCACTTCGTCTGTTCTGCAGATTCTAGTCAGATGAACTGAATGGCAGACCCTCCATAGCTCAGTTAAGTATCAATAATGCCCATTCATTGAAAGTCCCAGGTCCAAATTCCATCTAAAACACAAAAAACCCTTCATAACAGTTTTTTAAATCCTGAAAACAGACACACAAGTCATAAGAGCACATGCAGTAACAAACATAATACACTGGCCTCATGGCTTTAGTTGTTTCGACCATAATTCTAAACAGCAAACTGAGGAGCATAAAGGTATCACGATTGTAAGGGATACTAACCAAGCTAACATTCAACAGATGATAAATGTCAGCTATTAAAAGAGTTTCCTTATCCTGCCATAAAGAAATATCAGAATGAATAACACATTCAAAATTCAGTCTACATATTCAAACCTGCGCAAAAACTATCACACTTATGCCATCTGCTCTATTTTAACCAAGCTAACCGTTTGGGTGAGCAGAATTAAAGAACACAAAGATTGCATAAAATGCTTAGAATCCAAACAATCTGGCCTTGCATTTCGTGCAACACTTGACAGAAACATTTCACTGGCACCAAAGAAAAATGCTTCATAACAGTCAGTTTAAATTTTATCTGTTTATTTATTTTTTTATTTCATTTGATTATTTTTTGAGACCTGTGAGATACTGATTTATGATATGGATTAGAATCACTCAGACTGCAAGTATCAAAATTTTGAAAAAGTAATTTACCATTAAACTATTTTGCTAATATTTTTATTAAATAATTTTTTAGTTAAAAGATCATTTATTCAAAGCTAGATAACCAGGAGTAAACTCCACATAGCGTTTTAAGGAATGTGAATAACTGACCAATTCTTTTGACTTAATGTCCATTCCTGACCTTGTTGTGGTGCATCCGTTTAGGAGGTATCCACACGATACTGAACAAACAAGGATGGATGGAAGTTTTGGGTTTAGCCAACCAACCTGTATTTTATTGGCTTAACCAAACAACAGTGATGAAAGGTCATGCTAGGTGGGGCATTGTCCAGTTAAACAAAGCTCTCGGCTTTTTTGTGTGTGTGTGGGGGGGGGGGAAACCATAAGAGGTATTGTTGTAATTGCTGTTGAAATTAAGACAAAACAGGTGAGATTCTTCTAAGTATCAACTGCAAGATTATATATTCAAAAATTATGATCAGGTGAAGGAACGATTAGCTGTAGTTCTCAGTAATAAACATAGAGATGATCTTCTTGAATGCAGGCAGTATTGAGTAGAGTGATTTCGGCACACATCAAAATGGGGAATTTGATAATGTGACATTTATTCAATGGTCCAAAAGAAGAAGTGGATGATTTTTTGAGTCATTAGAGAAGGCAGCAGAACACACAAAAAATGAAAAGTTGGTCCTTGTTGGAGATCTAAACAGCAGAGTAGGAAATGAGTATACTAGACATTTGGAAATGTGTAGAAAAAAAGTTTAAAGAAACATTGTAATACTAACAATATGCTAAATACTGGCTGGATTTCTGTATAGGACACAGACTGGTAATCACGAACACCATATTCCAACACAAAAAATGTGCCAAATATACATAAATGGAGGGAAGTACAAAGAATAAGAAAAGTCTTTGATTCTGTTATTGTGGATAGATGCATTTGAAATAGGAAATGATGGAAACATTTACAGAAGAAAATTGAATATCATGTTGAAAAGAAAATTATGTAGGAGATTGACTAGTTTTCAGAAGTCAACAGTAGACTTTTAAGTATGTGAATGTTATTGGAAGAAATATGAAAGCATCTGAAAACAATAACCTTGGACACTGACTGGTAGACTATGAAGAAATCATTGATTGATTCAGCCAAGAGAGACATATGGTGAAGTTGTCTGCAAGTATAGAAAAATCAGAACTCAATGGTGTACTCAAGAAGCAAAAGAGGCATTATTGAAGATAAAGCATATTAAAAGATCCTGCAGATAGTTCTAGGCGTCTTAAAAGAATATATAGAAAAATGAAGGAAGCAGATAGCAGTTAAACAAAAGGATTGAGAAAACTGGTAAGAATATAGAAAAGAAATAGCAAGCCTGTGACAAGTTCTGGAAGCTATTGAAAAAGCTCAGAAATGGAGAAAAGCATCAAGAAAATTGAAGGTAGAGATATTCCTGATGTTTGGAGTAATTATTTCGAAAGGTTTAAATGAAACAAGAAGTGAGATAACGGTGATAAAAAATATTCAGTAGCAATGCAGTCAGGAGTACATTTCATTACTTGAAGTAGGAAAAGCCATCAAAAACCTGAAATGAAAAGGCAGCTGAACTAAATAATACTCCTCTAGAAATGGTCATGTGTGAAGGTACAGTCACTGCACTGCATACTTCAGAAGGTTGAATTTCATATGATTGGAGTAGAGCTCTCATAGTACCCATTTATAAAAAAAAAAGGAGAATAAAACTGCTGTCTGTTGCTTTTTCTCAAGCATACTTAAGAAGAAGCTAAGAAATTATTAAAGGGATAAAAATCCTATGTTTTTATATAGCCAGTAAGCGAAACTCAAGATCGAGAACTACGATCTATGAGTTTCAATGCCGAAAAACTATCGGCGAAGGCAATTCAAAGCAAAGGTGGAGCAAGATTCTTGATGTTCTCTCATAATGTAAAACACAGCTCCTAGGAGATGTAATTATCATTACATTATGAGGAGAGGTCACTACCCAGACCGGTTTCAACCTTTTTTGAGGTCTCATCAGTGAGTTGGTAGACCTGGAAGATATCAAAGCTTAGTGAAAAGAACTTACATAACTTCACTATACGAATGCCATAAAGGTGTGCTTATATTTTGTAATTAAAATGAAAAGCCAAACGGCTAGTTTTCTGGCAACTTAATAGTTATTAAAGGGATAAAAATCCTATGTTTTTATATTGCCAGTAAGTGAAACTCAAGATCAATATCAAGAATAGTGAGGGAGCTTACTCCACCTTTGCTTCGAATTGCCTTCGCCGATAGTTTTTCGGCATTGAAACTCATAGATCGCAGTTCTCGATCTTGAGTTTCACTTACTGGCATTATAAAAGCATAGGGTTTTTATCCCTTTAATAACTATTAAGTTGCCAGAAAACTAGCCGTTTGGCTTTTCATTTTAATTACAGAAGCTAAGAAATGTTGTGAAAGAGAAACATAGAGAACAACATCAGATTTTTGGTTTACGACAAATAGTTGTGAAATTGCTTAAATACAATAAGAATCTGTATTTAAGTATTGTGCATCTAGACAAAAGCATATGACATGATGCCGAGAGAAAAGGTTTTCAAAATGCTAAACTTATATTGTAAATCGAACCTTGTGCCAATGATACACAATCTATATCATCATCAAATTCCTGACATACATCCTTAGGTGATGTACAGGATCTTATGATAGTACTACATGAATAGTTACATCATTATTTCTTATCAACAATTTTCCTCCAGATTAGCGTGCTATCTGTCATCATTCCAATATTATCAGATCTTATATTTCTGTCTTCCAAGGCACTTTTTCCAAGCTCTTCCTCTGGTTCTTTTTCCTGCCCAAAAAACATTTGTTTAGCTAATCACTCCTCTCTCATTCTGTTTAAGTGGCCATATCACCTGAGATTAACTCTGTTAACACATTTCCGAATGCTAACAATGTCAAGTCCTTGACCAATATCTTCTTCTTCTTCTGCAGCTTCTCCCACTTTAGTGGGGTCACTGTTTATAATGAGTCTCCTTCACACCTTCCTGTCTTGGGCTGTCACCACATCCAAGTTCTTCATCCTCAAGTCCTCTTCTACCAGCTCCCTCCATCTCTTCTTTGGCCGCACACGCTTCCGCCTTCCTTGCACATCCATCTGCATGACCCTTCTTCCCACATATTCGTCCTCCCTCCTCATCACATGACCAAACCATCTCAACCTTGCCTCCTGTATTTTCGCTCCTAAGTTCGTAACTTTCACTGTTCCCCTGACATAGTCATTTCTCAGACGATCCTTTCTGGTCACACCGCACATCCATCTAAGCATTCTCATCTCTGCTACTTCCATCCTGCTGATGTTATTTTTCCTCAGGGCCACAGTTTTTATAGCATATGTCATAGCTGCCCTCACTACTGTCCTATAGATTTTGCTTTTCAGATTGATCAGCACCCTCTTATCGCATAACACTCCAGCCATCTCCCTCCAGTTCCTCCAACCCACTTGTATCCTACATCCCACTTCCTTCTCAGCTGCTCCATCTTCTTCCACTGTTGAACCTAAGTATCTAAAATCTCTCACCTTCCTGATGACATTTCCTTCCAGCTCCAGATCTGTCTCCTGTCTGCTGCCCACTGTGCAACACATGTACTATGTCTTACTTCTGCTCAGTCTCATACCTCTCTCTTCCAGTACTTTTCTCCATCTTTCCAGTTTAGTTCCCGCTTCTTCTCTTGAATCTGCACACAGCAAGATGTCATCTACATACAACATTGTCCAAGGCGCATCTTCTCTCACCTCCTCTGTTACCACCTCCATCACAATATTAAACAGAAACGGACTTAATGCTTACCCTTGATGCAAGCCAACTGTTACTTGAAAACTTTTTGTCTGTCCCAGACAGGTTCAAACACTTGTCTTCACATTTCTGTACATTTCCCGCAACAACCTGACACATTTCTCTGGCACCTTCTTCTCCCTTAAACACCTCCAGACCTTGTCTTGGCACTCTATCGTATGCTTTCTCCAGATCAATAAATGCCAGATGTAGCTCCCTTTGTTTCTCTCGATACTTTTCCATCATCTGCCGTAACCCAAAGATAGCATCTGTTGTTGATCTACCAGGCATGAAGCCAAATTGTTCCTTTGCAATCTCCACCTCCTTCCTCAATCTTCCATCAAGAACCCTTTCTAGGATTTTCATTGTGTGAGATATCAACTTTATTCCTCTGTAATTTTTAGTCTTGTGCATCCCCTTTACCCTTGTAGATGGAGACAAGAGTACTCTCCCTCCATTTCTCGGGTATATTTTCCTGTTGGCAAACTTTCATGAACAGGTCCCACAGCAGGTCAATTCCCTCTTCCCCCAGTGCCTTCCATGCCTCCATTGGAATTCTGTCGGGGCCCACCGATTTTCCATTCCTCATCCTCTTCATGCCCTCCGTCACTTCCACTCTATTGATGTTCTGCACCATCCCCTCAGAAGGCTGCCCATTTCCTCTGTGCGTCCTTGCATTTTCCTCATTCAAAAGTCCCTCAAAGTATATTTTCCATCTGTTTCTTATGTCCACATCCCTCCATAATACTCTTCCTTCAGCGTCTTTGATCTGCTTCACATGTAAGATGTCCTTTGCTGCTTTATTTCTACATTTCGCTAGTTGGTAAATTTTTCTCTCTCCTTACTTTGTTTCTAATTGATCCTACAGATCTTGATATGCCATGGCCTTCACCTGTGTCACAACTCTCTTGGCTTCTTGCTTTCTCTCTTTGTACACCTCTCTGTCCTCTTCCACTCTTGACTCATCCCACTTCTGCCTTGCCTTCCTCTTAGCTGTCACTGCCACTTGTCCTTGACCAATATCCTTGTGTTTAATAATAATAATAATATTATTATTAAGAGAGACCTCCAGGGAGTCAGATACTCATCATCAAGGGAGGCCACATACTTCACACACCAGTTTTCATACTTATTCTTGAATTCATTCCAGGGCCGGTTCTAATAGGGGCCAATAAGCGTGGCAAGCATAATGGTTTGCAGAACAAAATTAGGAATATAAATCTTATAGCCTTTTTTGTACCTTGTGCATCTCATTCTTTAAATCTTGTTGTAAACGATGCGGCCAAAAAAACATTTGAAACAGTTAATTGTTTTAACATCATCCAAGAATCGTATACATTTTTTTCTGCATCCCCCTTATAGATGGGATATACTAAAAAGCAATATTCCTAAATTGACACTAAAGCCTGTAAGAGATACAAGATGGGAGAGCAGAATAAAAGTGGTGAGACCACTGAGATTGCAATTAAGTGAAGTCTTAAAAAGTTTAAATGATATATCAGCTGATAATTCCAGAGACATGACAACAAAACCTACAGCTCAGTGTTTGTTCGATGAGATTGCTCCTTTCAAGTTCATTTGCTGAATTGTTATATGGAACGATATTCTGTCAAAAATTGATGCCGTAAACAAAATGTTGCAGTCTCCTGAATATAATATAAATGAATCTCTTAATGTTTTGGGTGAGCTCGTATGTATTTAAATTTCTTCGTGAATTCAGAGAAAAGACAAATTAATAAAGATGGTGAATATATTAAAGATATTGATGGTTTTGAGCTCTTTAATGAACTCATAACGTACAGAACTTTTAGCGGTGGCATTACAGAAACTGACCCATTAAAAAATTTGACATATATTGCAAAAAATAACTTGATGTCATCATTTCCAAATCCATTTATAGCTTTGAGAATTTTCCTCATATTACCCTTTAGTGTTGCATCAGGTGAAAGGAGCTTTTTTAAACTCAAACTTATAAAAACATATTTAAGAACATCAATGACCCAAGACAGATTTAGTGATTTAGGATTGCTAGCAATAGAAAAGGATTTGTCTGAAAAATTAGAATTATCACATGTTATTGATGAATTGGCAAATAAAAACGCAAGAAGAGCAATGTTCTGGAGTAATGATTGCATCTGTTTGGGAAGTTGAACATTTTGCATCTGTTTGATATAAGTTATACATTCATTGTACTTTTTCTATTTTTATAAAATTAAAATAAATAGCCTACAGTATATAAAATATTTTATGAATTTTCCTTTGTCAATTAGGCTACATTTTACTGTCATAAAAACGTACTAATGGAATATTCTGGGTTATGCTGTAAATTTATTCGCGATCTGCATTGTTAGGGTAAGGCTACACGAGTTTTTTTTTTTTAACATGTACAGCAGTTAATAGAACATGAGCACAAGAATGGTGATGTTCTGTACAAATTTTTTCCAATTTGTACAGAACATTTTCAACGTGGCTATCACCATCACCATTCTTGCATATATTCTATTCACTGCTGTACATGTTCGGAAAAAAAAAAAAAACTAGTGTGGTCTTACCCTCGAGGGTGGCCAATTATCTTTAGCACGCAGGTGTCTAACAGTCTAAAACCGGCCCTGATTTTTTCACACTGCTTGAACTCACAACCCTTCTTAGTAACTTCATTCTCAGCTTCCAAGAATGTCCTCTCGTCCTTTCCCCACCCTCATAAATTGAAAAGTTTCATCAATTGAAATCCTGTATGACCCCTTTCAGAAGTTTGTAAGTCTCAATCATATCTCCCTTCTCTCTTTTTCCTGTTTGCTACTGTCTGCAGTCTACAAATTCTCAATCTGTTTTCAGAATCAGTATTCCACAATCCTGATATCACTTTTAACACTCTCCTTTGTTCTCTCTCCAATATATCAGAATCACAACGGAAACCAGGAGACCAGACCTGCGCACAATAGCCCAAGCGATGTTTTATCAAGGTCTTTAAAGAGGCAAAATAAAATCCTTATCTTTACATATCAAACTTTGTTTCAGCACTGCAATTATCTTTTGAGTGTATTTGCAATCTTTGCCACATGGCCCCTGAACTTTAACTTCCTGTCTATTAACACTCCAAGATCCCTGGCCTCATCAGTTTTCTTCTAGCCTAATCCCACCAATATAATAAGACATTTTATATCTAATCATGTCGAAGTGAATGACTTTACATTTACTGATATTGAAATGATACTCATTTTCCCATGCCCACAATTCCAGCCTATACAAATCATTCTGCAAGTACTGCATATCAGCAATATGCAGATTACCCTACCTATAATTGCTGATTTCCCTACCTATCTTTGCATCATCAGCAATTATCTGTATGTCGCTTGTCAAATCCTTTCCAATATCATTACTGTACAGATTGAATAACAATGGACCAAGCACTGATCTTTGTGGTACACCACTAGTTACCTTAAATCTTGCAGACTCACATGCGCTGTATAATTGCTGGGTGATGGATACTTATTGATATCCGTCAGTCAGCCATCCTCTTATCCATGCTAATATTATATAACCCAAACCGATTTTCTTCAATTTATGTAGCACTCTGCGATGCTGTATTCTGTCAAAAGCCTTAGCAAAATCCAAAAGTGTCATGGTGTATCCATTTCCCCTTGTCTAGTTATAAATATTGACAGCATTGGTAACATTGGTATAGAATTTGAGCAAGTTGCTAAAACATGACCTTCCCTTAGTAAACCCATGTTGTTCATTGCAAAGTAGAGATTTACTGTCTACCCATTCCTAAATGTGAACTCTAACCAATTTTTCCAAAATCTTCACCACCACTCCTGAGATACTAATTGGTTGATAGTTAGATACATCAGTCTTTGCACCACCCTTGTGCAATGGAATTACCATACATTCCTTCCACGCCTGCGTTTCTTCATCTAGTGAAGAAGTAACAGTGAGCTCAATGTTGATTACACCAGTTTGATAGCTTTTAACAAAATGGGCACTAATTAACTGAAAAATCTCTTCTGCATCTGCAGTCTTCACATCATCGAGATTTTGAAGAGTTATTCTTTCATATTCATTCTTTCTTTTACTTGCAGTATATCGATAAAATTCTTGTGGGTTGTCTTTAGCACTCAGAGCCAGTTTCTTTTCATTAATAAATTTAGTTTAATCCTTTATCCAAGTGTTAGCAAACAAAGTTTGCGCCTGAAGTATCTTCAGGACCTGAGGCAACCCGTGGTAAAGGTGGACCAAGCTCACATCACTTGTCTTAGTATCTCCCATAATGTATAATGCTATGCATTAAGGGAAGGGCCACTACCCAGACCGGTTTCAACCTTTGTTGAGGTCTCGTCGGTAGGAGCCAGACCCAAAGGTGGTAATACTAAGGTGGAAATAATGAAGTCATATTTACCTATACGAGTTGCCAAAAGGTGCCTCACTTTATTATTAAATTCCTCTGGATTTAGAGAAAGATGTTGGAAGTTTTTCTTCCACTTGGTTAGACTATAATAAATTTAGTTTAATCCTTTATCCAAGTGTAAGCAAACAAAGTTTATGCCTGAAGTATCTTCAGGACTGAGGCAACTGAGGCAGATCCCATGCAGTGCTTTATTGGAGGCCAGTACATTATATATCTAGGAGTGTCTGTATATTTTTGTCAGGGCAATGTGGATATACACATACACCACCTTTTCACGAACAAAAAGAACATCTTTAATATATTTTAAAACAGCCAAATTCAAGATCTGATATTCTCATTAATTTTGCCATTAGTTCACTGCTTTTTTTCCCCAGTGTACTACTGCTGCTATCTCTCTCTCTTTCACTGCCTGCTAATCAATTACCAGTCTTCCATGATTATTTCATCACCGTATTTCATATATCTATCCAATTGCACTGCAGAGATTTGAAGAGGAATTATATAATTAAATGGTTTCGATTTTTATCACTGCATCTGATATAATGGACGAGTTTCTTCTCATTTGAAATATCTGTAGAAGCATCTAGGAGACTCCCGGGCATGGGTCTTTGATATACTTAACTAATTTTTGTTTAACGACATCAACAGAAACTGACACAAATTCTTTACATTTCACATCGTTTTGATTCTGTCCTAGTACTGGACCTATGAAGTGATAACTAGTTCTCAGTTTTAGCTTTATAATAGGCAATATTAAGAAATTCACTTCATGTGTTTAAACGTTTTAGAATCCGTTTTCTTTGGAAAGCAGCCAGAGATGCATTTCACGGGCAATTTCTGGCCAAGTCTACGTCAGAGTATTTTTTATAAAAAGTGAATGTCACACGAAACCTAAATGTCTCCACTTTAAAAAGGCCTCGAACACATTATGATTATCTAGGATTTCTGTCACTGTTAACTGTTCTAACAAGATGGATTGATTGGACCTGTGGTCCTTTATCCTTTTGTCTGATTTGCAGCGAAATTTCTGGATTAAGGAATATTATTGAGCACCTGGCTCGCCCACCAAGCAATTTTATAAACATGGTTTTAATCCTTTTTTCCCAAGTAAGCCAAGTTTGCGTCTGAAGTATTTTCAGGTCTGAGGCAACTCGTGGTAAAGGTGGAGTAAGCTCTGATCACTTGCCTTAGTATCTCCCATAATGCAAAGCCCATCTCCTTGTATAATTTATAATTTGTTTTTAATCTGTAATTATATTTCGGGGGGAATGTTTGTCTTAAAATATTTGTTTTTGTCTACCGCTAGGTGGTAGATCATGTTGAACTTGAAATATTATTGAGCCGTTGACTCGCCCATTTTGGGCCTCAGGCAGTGGCATTGAAAAAACTTACCTGTTCAGTATGGTTTGCGTTTACAGGGCCATGCTTATTGGAGTCTAGCGCTTGACTAATTAATGGGTTAGGGTGGATAGCAGCATTTGCAAAGAATTTTGCAGCCTCTTGGCGAAGGAAACTTTTGATTTCATGGATATCGGCTTCTCGCTGAAGCATGGTTCATAAGAATATGTTTCTTATGAACCACGGTACGCTAAAGGCTATTCGTAAACATTTGTTTTGGATTGTTTAGTTTGCTAACGTTTGGATCTGCTGTAACTACGCTGGTGAGCCATACATCAGGACTGGTCTGATCAGCATCTTGTATAGATTAAGTTCTGTGCTTAGCCGACTACAACGCTTCAGTAAATAAGGTATAGCTGCCCTATTTGCTTTTGAGCACACATGATCGATATGAGTTGTAAAGCGCAGTTTATCTAGTTATACTATTAGGAATATTTTCATACTCTACAGAATGCAACATTGTCGTTGTAGTACAACCACCTGAATTCCTTGCAAAGCTATCTTGATCGATTGTAATTGATGATATAATAAAACGCTTTCTCTCCATTTTTTTAATTTTTTTTCTGCTCACTTATCTTCAATTTTACACATCACAAAATTTAAAAAAAAAAATAGTTCGCATTTACTTTCATGTATTGTTCATTATGAAGGAGGAGGATGATTTATATAAATTATCCATAAAAATAATTCAGTAGTTTCTGTCTTCGCAAAATAATTGTGTTTTTTAAAAACACTATCAGAAAGCTTTTTCATCATGTATGTTCAAGTATATAACTGCACTCAGATAATTCATTTTATAAATTGCCAAAATAATCATATATTCTTTTACAGCTGCATCCTTATTTTATTTACAGTTGGTATTGAAACGAATGAAAATCGATCTGGTTAAATTGATTTTTTTTTTTTTTTTTTTTTTTTCGTTGAAGGAATCTGATTTTTATAAGAATGGTTATGACTTGACTTTCAAGATATACAAAATAAAATGTTGTTTGAGAATACGTGACTATTTATTTCAAAATAATCTGCGGAAGCAGAGTAAGCTCTCCTTTATAAAGGAGAGCTTACTCTGCGTTCGCAGATGAATTTGAATAGTGCTACCCGTTGTTATAGATTGAAATTAGTGAAGTAATTCCAACACCAGCGCCTCATAACTTTGAGAGTACATTCGTGCAAACTTTGACAGGGACAGTAGCTCACCCAAAGTGGGAGGCCAAGTAGCCCTGGCACCCTCCAAAGAAAAAGGAAAAAAAAAAAAACACTAGAAAATTTTCCAAAAATCTTTTCCTAATTAAAATTCAGTTTTTTATTTATGTTGTGTCGTGTCTTTTATTTCTATACTATTTATGAATTAGCGGTCATAAGGTGGGAATACCCTATAGCTCTCGGCCGCTGTGAACACAAGGCGAACGAAATAGTGCTCGGGACCGAGCGCTACTTCGTTTGTCCGAGCCGGCCCAGAGGAGATCATGGGTATTATGTATTGGTGATCATTGCAGATGCTCAGTCACAGGTCGTATGCGATGCGTAATGTGTATTTTCAAATCGTCTACTCAACTCGGCCTCCCCAAGATTAAATTCTGAATGCAACACTGGACAGGGACATATAGTCTACGAATGAATTAACTTATTAAATGAATTACATGAGATGCTGTCTCCTGGTTGAAAATAAAACTTCTTAAATTCATTGGAAGCCAGTCATGATCAAGTGAGGTGAAATGTAAATTATGCGAAGAAGATAAGATAATGCATTTGAAATTTTCTGCTTCTATTTACACTTTGAATTTTTCTTCTGCATATGTGGTTTCAGTGTTTATGCATGATGTGATTTATTTTGCTTTAAAAGTGTAGACCTGAATCCAGCAAAATATCACATAACTTAATAAATTATGTAGATTAATGTAAATAAAGCACTGAGCAATGAAATTAATGAATTAAATATTAATTCCATTAATTAATTCCACCTCTCAGAAACGTAATCGGTGTACAGGTGTCAATATACACTGTTTAGAAGTCAGCGGACACAGTAGTGTGATGAACAAACAGCATTTGCGCCCACCTTAACAAGATGTAGGACCTCCTTTCGCAGCGATGAATGTAACAATCATGATGGGCATACTTTTCACAAGCGCACAATAGGGATCAATAGACATTTTGGAAGAATCCCTACATAATGCCTACTGGATCTGACCCAACGTTCAGTTCATCCCACAGATATTCAATAGGGTTGAGATCAGGGCTTTGTGAAGGCCAGTCAATGCGGAGACGTTCATGTCCACAAACCACACAGTTACAGCAACAGTCTTATGACATCATGCATTGTCTTGCTGAAAGAGATAATAGTCAGTTCCTTATAAGCGCCACAAACTAGGAAGTATTGTATTGTCCAGAATGTTAAGTTACATCTTGGTGTTCAGTGTTTGTGGCTCTACAAACAGAGGTCTGAAGCAAAACCAGGAAAAACTGGAACATACCATCACACGGCACCTCCGAATTTCATAATTGGCGTTATGCACTCTGGTAAGAGACGTTCATCTGCTCGGTAGAGAGTGTGGCATGGTACGTCCCTCCATAACACATATTTCCAAGCGGCCGTGGAATTGTAATTTTATTTTATTTATTATTAATTATTATTATTTTTTTTTTTCATTTTATCCTTCGTAGCACTCGAAAGTCACGTTTAGTGAGTGGGGTAGGGTGTGTACTACGGTAGAGCACTTGCAGTTGACTCATTGCGCTTTGATCTCAGTATGGTGTCACTGATTATTGACCTGGAATGTCCCGCTTGTTGAGTGTCAAACACCCCTATTTATGTAGGTTAGGGTTTTTAAAGAGTAGTTACAGGTTATAGAAAACATGATGTTTGTTGCACCACTGAAGTATACTGGTTCCTTACCATTTATTCTGTTCGATGCTACTAATTATCCTTCCTTGCCGACTAGCCAAACTATTAGTCAGATGTTACTTACTCCCATTCCTCTACAAGCTGTACCTCCTCATACCAATATAATAGCAGTGCCATGCATGAACAGGTGGTTCAGGAGAAACACAAACTGTTGCTATATTTCTTGAGCAACTGGAGATCAGAATCCATGGGAAAAATGAAAACTGGATGCTTATAAGTAGCTGCATCCCTTAGAGAAAAATGTGGAAACAATGAAATCCAGTACAACAGACTAGCAGCTGTGTGAATACCTGTAGAACGTGATTGAATGTGAGTCAAAGTTCATCTGTTAATTATGTTGTGCATAAAACATTTTGGGGAAGATTTTTCGGTCATTATTACCAGAAATTTGAGAACCGTAGTCTAAGAAGAAAAATTGGGGATTTATATAGTATTAGCAGGAAAAAAATAGTATCATTAAAGGACACGAAGATATATATTTTTTTAAATTTTGAAGTAGAGGCTGTGAATGATGTGTTCGTAACAGGACAGACTCCAAGCGTAAGTCAGAATAAACGAAAAAGAAACGCATTACCTTCTCTAGAGATATGAGTATTATCAGACAAAGGAAATTAAAAGGAAGTTATCGATAGATGCGAACTGAGACGGAGAGCTATGATCGCGAATGAGTCAGTGTGAAGATTGTGAAGGAGGAAATGGTGTAGAGTTTGTGGATATGTGGAGTGAGTTTGATGGATGGAAGCAGTTATATAGGATGTCTGGCTTGTATCTAAATGGATTTGATGTCAGGAGTCATAAGAAAGTGTTGTTAAGTGAGAGTTCGGAAATACAAACTCAGGGAAACTAGAATGTTTAGGGGGGAGGGATGCAGAAGAGCGTGGATCCAGGCAACCTAGAAGTTAGTAAGTGGGAGAGTGATCACGTGATGCAAAATACAGCACTCCACGTTAACTTTAGCGGGCTAAGTAACACAAAGTCTAAGGGAGGTGGTGGAATCAAGGAGTATTGCAGTTTATGTATACAAATGACAGAATTATTTAAAATAAGGTTGAGGAGTTAGCACAACTTGGCTAAATGTTATAGGCATTAGTAAGACGTGGTTGATAGAGGATGATATGGTCATTGGAATAGAATGCAAGGGATATAGTGTCTTCAGAAAGGACAGAAGAAATAGGATGGGGAAGGGGTTTTGCTAATGATAGCAGAGGAATTAAGCCAAAAAGAATAGAAGTAAATCAGGATAACAGGAATTCAGAGGGCTGCTAATTTGAAGCTAACAGGTATGAGATAGAGGCCAACAGAACTAATTATGGATATAGGGAAGAATGTATCTAACATATACTCGCAAATTAGCATGAGGAGTACAAGTCAAGTAATTATTATGGAGATTTCATCTATGGTAACATAGATTAGGAGCGGATATGATCACCAGCAGAGAAGGAAATGGAATTTATACAGCTTCTGAGGGATAATTATCTGAGGCAACATGTGATGGAGGAGACACGAGGCTCATGAGTGCTGAATCTGATCATTGCATCAGAGACCTTAATGCTATGCAATCTAGCTATGCTGCCTCAGCTTGGAGAAAGTGATCATGTTGTCTTGACCTGGGAGATGATTGCTAGGTATACAGAATTTTCTATTAAGAAGGATTATATGTGTGGAACTACAAAGCAGTAGGTTATGACGATCTGAAGAGATAGCTTTCAGCAGGCAGAGCAATAACATAAGAATTTGGATGGGAGAGATGTTGTTGGTGTGTGGGATATTTGGGAAAATCAGTCAAGTGGTATTTGAAAAAAAACCAGTGTCTGAGCTTATACCTAGTCAGAAGGATAAAGTAGTAGGAAAATTAAGAATTAAGTAGGAGTAAGAAGGATGAATAGCTTCATTAAGCAAGAGTTGCACACAAAGAAAAAGGTTGTGGAGGGATTATACACAAACAGGTGATCAGCATGCCCATGAGCAGTATAAGGTGCTGGCAAGAAGAGTGACCAGTATGGTAAGGAAATTCAAAGCTAATTATGTGAGAAAGCTAGCTGTTGAAGTCAAAAGAAACCCTAAGGAGTTCTTTCGGTATGTGGCAAGTAAAAGGAGGAACAACTATGGAAGAGTGACTTTGAAAGGTGCTAATGGTGGGAAAGCCACAGAACCAACACAAATAGTTGAATTACTATTTTGCAGGAGTGTGCCATCTAGGCGGTGATATTGCAGTGCTAAATGTGACATTAATAGGAGAATGGAAGTGCTTAAAATATGGCAGAACCTCCATACGATCACAGCCATGGGATTAAATGGCATGTCAGCCCGTGTAGGCAATGTGCAAGGGAATTATCAGCTCCCTTGGCCAAGCTGTTTAATTTAAGACTCACTACTGGGAAGGTGGCAATGGAATGGAAAGAGGACAAAATTGTCCCATTGCATGAAGGAGACTCCAAGACAGAAGTAGAAAATTATAGGCCCATAAGCATCTCAGGAGTGGCAGTTAAGTTATTGAAGAAATTGGACAAAATTTGACAGAAGACAGAATTCAGTACTTGGTGGATAATAATATGATACTCTATAAGGGACAACATGGTTTTTTGAAGGATAGGCTTAGTAATTTGCTTACTATTTTACAATCAAGTGACAATGGGGTTGTATAAGGAAAATAGCTACTCAGTGGTATGGCTAGACTTTGCAAAAGCATGAAAATATACCACGTAGAACTTTATTGTATAAATTGAAACAAATGAGGATGGATATGAATTTGGTGATTTGGATTATTAGGCGGCCGATGGACAGATATCAAAGGGAGATTTATGGAGGAGTTGAGCCCAGGAGAAGGCAAGTGACCAGTAGTTGGTTTTCTGTTGTTTAATTTGTATACCAATGATATCGGAAATGATTTGACAAGAAATATTCCGTTGTTTGGGAAGAGCAAAGGTAAATGAAGTTGATGCACAGATCTTGCGGGAAGACTTAAACAGATTAGCAGTATGGGCAAAGGAAAATGGTTGTTAATTTAATTTGTCCTAGTTTCAGGTGATGCACATTGGGAAGAGATCAGAAGCTGCGTACTCTTTTGATGGAACCCAACTGCAGGAAACTGATGAAGCCAGGGACTTGGATGTGATTGTGGATACAGAGTTGAAGTTTTGAGATATATTAAGAAATCAACACAATAGATTTTGTGGTTGTTGAAGAATACACAAGCAAGTCACCAGTGGAAGGTTGTGTAAGAGTGTGGTTAGCAAGGGTGTTAGGACGAAATCTTTTGCTTGTTGAAGAGTGGTGAATTGGTGGAATGGAAAGCGCTCGCAACCACCTCTGGCAGCGTTTTATGATTGAATGAGCGCACGAATTATGAAGGTATTGTGTGAATGATGGCGAGTGTGCGAATAAATGGATCTCCCACTACGATCAGTCTTCTTACTCCATTGAAATACCCGTAATAATGATAATAATAATAATTTTTTTAATATAATAATAATAATAATAATAATAATAATAATAATAATAATAATAATAATAATAATAATAATAATAATAATAATAATAATAATAATAATAATAATAATAAAAGTTAGATAGCATTTTTCGTATGAGAAATGAAGACTGAATTTTGATGTCATCGAAGTTCAAGGGAGTATAAAACAAAAATAGCTTCTAAAGGAGCCTTCCTTTCTCCCTTTGAAAATAAAAGAGAATAGAGAATTTTTTAAAAAATTCATTTGTAGTCATAATGTGCTTTACATTATGTTTTCGTCACTTTTTCATAGATATGACTTTATTACATTATCATGGAATCTGTAATAAAGACGTAGATATTTTCCCATCGGCTAACAGTATTTTCCTTCACTTGGATAGCACACTTATTTTTGGCTTGTACTCTTTAGCATTATTTCTAAGGAATGCAACCAGTTAAAAATTCAAAAGTAACAAATAGTTGATTACTTTAGTTTAGTGATAGTTTTGATGCTAATCATAAGCAATTCCTGACATGCACTAGAGGCGTGTAGAGGATACAATAATAATAATAATACCTGAAAAGTCTACTGCTTACAAAATTCCTATTGAAAGTTTCCTTCAAAGTAAAGTTGGAACTCTAATACTGATATTACATTTCTGTTTTCTGATCCACTTCTAACTGATCTTGGTTCCTCTTGATCTTTTTTTCCGGGTATCTGACATCTGTTTGCTCACTTTCCCTTTCTCATTCTATAGAAATGACATTCCATCCTATATTAGTATTATGAGCACACTCCTGAATGCAAAAAATGTCAGCTTCCTTCCTAACGTATTCAGTTTTCGTGTGATTCTGCCACTGATGCCATGTGTTCACTCCCTTAATTTTTCTCAAGAGTCTCTTACCTGGAGTTTACAGTCTGTGATGAATTGTTTGATTTCTAACTCAACTCTGAGTTCTCGAAGTTAAAAGTGGTTTGAACACTTTTGTATGCATCTAATTTAGGGTTTTGAATTATCTTTCTCTTATTTCCATATTTAATTTCTCTTCATCACTAAAATGTTGCAGCAGATGTTTTTCAGTATTTTTATCTATTTTCGTAGTCTTTTTGTTATTATTATTATTATTATTATTATTATTATTATTATTATTATTATTATATAATAATAATGAATGAATAAATAAATAACGAAGCAATAGTGAACGATGAAACCAGAAAAACAGACTGGATGCAGATAGCATCTTTAGACTCTGCTGAAGCTGTATATAATAATCTTAAACTTGCATTTAACAAAATATACAACAAAGCATTAACAAAAATAAAAATACGCCCCCAAACGAAACAAAATCCATGGATAATAGACAACATACTAACAGACATACAAAGAAAAGATGCCCTATGGAAACAACTTAAGAAGTCACCGAACAATATCGCTTTAAAAGCTGAATACAAAAGAAAACGGAATCTCCTAACAACCCAGATTCGAACGGCAAAAAGAAACTATTACAGCAACAAATTAACAACAGCACAGAATGACATAAAAGAAACCTGGCACCTGATTAATGAAATGCTGGACAATATACACAGAACCACTGCCACAGAAACAATAAAACACAGCTTTGCCTGCCACCCCAAATCCCTTAAACAGTTGGTAAACAACTTTAATCAGCACTTCGTGAACTCTGTCCAAAAGCTACAAGAAACAACCTTTCCTCACACATACGAACATTCTCCACTAGGTCCACGAGCAACCCAGTCGATGCGGTTCCCCACAGTAACAAAAGAAGAACTATCACTGGCAATTCAACAAATTAACCCTAACAAAGGACCGGGGATAGACGGAATCAGACAAAAAGACATCAAGAAACACTCAACCGACCTACTTCCAGTTATACAAAAACTGTTAAATAAAATATTCGAAACGGGACACATACCTGAAACACTGAAGACTGCACTAATCACACCCATACACAAACAGGGAAAAAGAAACATAATAAGTAATTACAGACCTATCGCCACGCTGCCTGTAATCAACCAAATCATGGAGCGCATTGTACATCAGAAACTCTCCACATACGTTGAAAAATTTCAAATCATACCCAAAACACAATATGGCTTTCAAAAAAATAAAGGAACAGCAACACTCCTGGAAGACTTCACAGATCTAATAAACGCTGCATTGGATAAAAACAGAATAACATTAGTGGTATTCATTGACCTAACAAAAGCATTTAACACACTAACACATAAAACCTTGTTAACGAAACTTACCCATATCGGAATTGGAGGTCGTCTACTCCAGTGGTTTAAAGCATACACGAAAAACAGAAAGCACATCACACGTATAGGATCAGCACACAGCAAAGAAGTACATGTAACCTGTGGAGTACCGCAAGGAGCTGTCCTATCTCCCATTCTATTTAACATATACACACATGACATAAGCCAACTCCCCCTAAAAAGTAAAATCTTCCAGTATGCAGACGACACTGCCATAGTATCCATTCACAACACTGCAAAAATCGCTTACAAAAATATGCAACACGACATCAATCAAATCACTAACTGGTTAACCGAAAACGGCATTTATATAAACCCTGGAAAAACAAAGCTAATGATATTCAAAAACCCCCAAACCCTTCCCATAGAAACTAAATATCTCACTATCAAACATACATCCTCCTATACACAAAGTGCAGAACCTAAAATAACAACCATCACACAGGTGAAAACAACACGCTACCTTGGACTCCACTTCGATGCAGATCAAAGTTGGAATAGCCATACAAACTACCTACATACCAAGCTTAGGATAATAGCAAGCAAACTATACAGATTAAAAGACATTGCCCCAACCCACATAAAAATACTAATCTATAAAGCATTATGCGAAAACATTTTAAGATATGCAATCACATCATACGCATTCTGCGCAGACTACAGACTTAACAGGCTACAATGGTTGCAAGATAAAATGATAAAACTGATATTCTGGGAACAACCTACTCTTATGCAGGAAGCATGGACAAAACACAAAATATTTAAGATGAAACACTTACGCCACTACACAGTCATGTTAAAACACTACTACAGCCCAACATATAGAGTAACCAGAACAACATATCAAATAACAAGACCACAGTCAACAAACTACATAACATACAAATACAACAATCACTACGGCAAAGCCACCCGAAACTTCTACGTACCTGACATGATAAACAAACTGCCGTTCGACAATAGAAACCTAGGAACATACAGAGAGCTGAAACAGGCACTATATAAATATTATAGCGAGAATGAAAATTAGAGCAATTCCCCTGTTTCTCTCTCCCCACCACACATACACACACACACAAACCACGACAACCCCCCCCCTCTCAAAAAACTACCACTACAAGAACACAAAGAAACAAACACACCATGTCTAAATCCAACCCTATTTACAAAAAAAAAAAAAAAAAAAAAAAAAGTTAAACTGTAATAGCCGTCAAAGTCTTTCAAACACGTACCAACAAAGAGTAAAATCAACACCTGGCTTGTGACCACCATAGGAACACAACCATAAAACCACCACCCTCTGTCATCTATTATCTTCCTCAGATAAGCTCTGCTAAGCTTCGAGGAAGAAAATTACTAACTTGCAAGTATCTGTTATACACACTTGTAATGCGTTATAAATATTATATACATATAATTACCACAGCAGCTATGTATGCAATTCATCTGAGACATAGAAAAAAAAAAAAAAAAAAATTCTGTATAATCCTTATTGTAAATACTGTAAATATTATTATTGTATGTAACTTATACTGAGATATAATAAAATGTAAAAAAAAAAAAAAATTATTATTATTATTATTATTGAATTGTGTGTGTATGCTGCATTACTGCATTGTATCGTGAATTGTGTGCACATTGGTGCCAATCCATATTTAGCTAGTTTAAAAAAATGTATATTCATATTTATAAAATGTACTCTGCATTTTGTAAATCGAATTTTCGTACTGTACAGAAAAGATAATATGTTTTTCATTGTGTGTGTGCAGATACTCTGTGATAGTAAACTTTATCATTTTCATTGTAAAAACAAATAAGTCGTTTATAAAAAATAAAAAAAAATTATTATTATTATTATTATTATTATTATTATTATTATTATTATTATTATTATATTCTAAATTCAAAAATTCTGTATAAACCTTATTGTAAATATTGTAAATATTATTATTGTATGTAATTTATACTGAGACATAATAAAATGTTTAAAAAAAAAATATTATTATTATTATTATTATTATACTTGAGAAAGTCACAGACTTCAAAGTCTATACAAATATTCGGAAGATATAGACAGGTTGCCAGAGTGAAACAAAAGACTCCAACTTAGTTCAATAAGAAGATCTCAACACAACAAAAGTGAATGTGAACCATTAGATAGATGTAATTACACCAGAATACATCAGTAATTGTACTTTCGAATCGCTTGATGCATGGAAACAAAACACAGTACAAGGGGGAGGTCTCTCAATCTTGCATATTAACATCAGAAGCATCCGAAAACATTGGTTATTATTACAGGCTTATCTGAGGAATTACACTGATATTATTGATATATTGATTCTTACAGAAGTATCCATAACTAATGACGAAGCGACTGCTTTCCCAATTCCAGGCTTCCAACAACATAGATAATGCCGCCAAACAAAAAGAGGGGATGGAATATTAATATTTATCAAACAAAAATTAATAGCAAAAGAAACGGCCTATCAGTTTGAGCATGCTGAAACCCTCTGCCTCGAAATCATTAACACCGCGAATACACAGCATCCCATAATACTAAATGCTATTTACAGGCCACCAAATCTAAACATGATAAAATTCTTCCACGAACTCAATTGCGGGCTTTCAAGCCAAGAAATATGCTCAACCGAATACCTAATGATAATTGGCGACATAAACATAAATATTGCAAATGAAAACCAGAACAACACTGTACAATACCTAAACATACTATCCATGTATAATCTAATACCAACAATAACATCATGTACTAGAGAAGAAATATTCGGAAATACTATCACTGCCTCCTTTCTAGATCCTATAAACGTACGAGCACCACCAAATAGTAACTCTGCTTCAGTCATAAAGTGCAACTTAGCAGACCATTAATTCACCGCTGTAAACCTGCACACCAAGACAATATCCATGCAATGTCCCACAGAAGAAAAGCGACAGAAAACAATAATAGACGAAGAAATAGTCAACCACGAAATAAGAAAAACAGACTGGGAACACCTGGCATCAGATTCAGCAGATATCTTATACAACAACATTAAACTCACACTGGAGAAAATATATAAGAAAGCTAAAACGAAAGTCCGAATTCGTTCAAAAACAATACAAAATACATAGATAACACAAAACTTAATCCTAGAAACACACAGAAAGGACGCTTTATGGAAAGAATTAAAGCGATATCCAAATAACACAGCTTTAAAAACTGAATATAAGATAACAAGGAATCGCCTTACAACACAAATCAGAAATGCAAAAAGAAGCTACTACAGAGACAAACTAACCTCCGCACAAAACAACATGAAACAAACCTGGCATCTAATTAATGAGATGCTAGATTTTGTTCCCAACACCACCGCCTCCGAAACCATAAAACACAGCTTAATGAAAGACCCAAAATCTATCCAACAACTAGCAAATGACTTTAACCAATACTTTGCAGACTCCATCCAAGAACTGCATAGAAATATTCCCCCAATCACAAAACGAGCCCCTCCACTTGGACCACAATCAAAACAGACATTATGGTTCCCAACCATAAAAGAAGCAGAACTTCTCTCAGCAATACATCAAATCAAACCAAACAAAGGCCCAGGAATAGATGGTATCAGACCTAAAGATATAAAGCAACATGCAACTAGTTTTAGTCCTATCCTACTAAAACTAATAAATAAAATATTTAAAACAGGACAGATACCAAGTATGCTAAAGACAGCCATAATCACACCCATATACAAACATGGGAAAAGAAATTTAATCAACAATTACAGACCCATAGCAACATTACCAATTATCAATCAAATTATGGAGCGGATCATACTGAAGAAACTCACAGCATACACTGAGATCTTTCAATTATCCCCAAAACACAATATGGTTTTCAGAAAAATAAGGGAACAACATCTCTCTTGGAAGACTTTACAGACGTAATTAATACCGCCTTAGACAAAAACAAAATTGCCATGGTAGTCTTTATTGATCTAACTAAAGCATTTGATACACTTACACATCAAACCTTGTTAGAAAAGCTGAGGCATGTTGGAATAGACGGGCCTCTTCACAGGTGGTTTACAAACTACCGCCAAAATAGAAAGCATATCACACTTATCGGATCAAACCGAAGCAGAGAGCTACCAGTAACCTGTGGAGTACCACAGGGAGCTGTACTCTCCCCAACTCTATTCAACATTTACACGCACGATATTAATCAGCTACCACTCAAAGGTAAGATATTCCAATACACAGACGAACAGCAATAATATCCATCCATAATAACGCAAGCATCGCCCACACAAATATGCAACATGACATTAATCTGATCATAGACTGGCTCACGAAAAACTCCATACACCTAAACTCAGAAAAGACAAAATTAATGATATTCAGTAATCCACTGACTCGACCAGTTGATAACAAATATATAATCATCCAACATCCACTTTCTAACATACAAAACACACAGAATAGCAAAACTACAATCACTCAGGTTCAAACAATACGATACCTTGGAGTTTACTTCGATGCAGATATGAGTTGGAATAGCCACATAAACCATCTACACAACAAACTCCGAACAATAAGTGGCAAACTCTACAGGTTAAAAGACATAGTTCCCATACGCCTAAAAACACTAATATACAAAGCACTATGCCAAAATATACTAAGATACGCTATAACAACGTATGCTTTCTGCGCACCCTACAAATTAAATAGATTAATGTCGCTACAATACAAAATGACAAAACTGATGTTTTGGGAACAAAGAGAAAATCACGACCTTATAAACATTGCAATGTCAGAACACAAAATACTGACAGCAAAACATTTATGTCACTATGCAGCTTTGCTAAAACATTATTTCGATGCCAACTACAGGACAGTTAGAAATACATACCGTATAACAAGACCTCAGACTACTAATTATATCACATATAAATACAATAATCACTACGGAAAGGCCACGCGAAACTTCTACATCCCAGACATGATAAACAAATTACCTTTTGAATACAGAAACCTTACAAATTACAATAGCCTGAAAAGAGCTCTAAGGACATACTATGAACAAGAAACACGCACCCAAAATACCATACAAAATTAATGAAACACAATATATTCGTTCAGGCTTCCAGTTCAGCGATGCATCAATGCATTCCAAGTTATTGTGCCTGCGTGCGTGTGTGTATGTGTGAGTGCGCGGGCGCGAATTTCTCAATCACAGATTTCGCAGCTTCCCAACACAACAAAAAAAAAAAAAAAAATTCATAATAACCAACTGGTGTCATCCTCAGATAAGCTTACATATAAGCTTCGAGGATGAAAGCAGAGAAATTAGTTCTCATCCAAGATGTATCATATGTAACCAAATGCATGTAATGTACGTATCACATGAAAACCAATGTATGTAACGTATGTATCATATGTAAACCAATGTACGTAATGTAAGTAACACATGTAAACAAATGTAAGTAATGTATCATATGTAATCAAATGTATGTAATGTATATAATAACTGTAACAAATGTATGCAATGTAATAAAAAAAAATTCTTTTAAATGTAAATCATGAGTTTACACCGTATGTTTGTGAGAATTAGGAAATATAATATTCAGATTGCATATGTGTAAATACTGTTGTATAATCATACCTTTTCAAACTTGAAAAAAAAATAGTAAACTACATCATGTAATATTATACAACTCATGTAACTCTGAACAACATAATTGTAAATTATTATTATGATTGTTATATAAAAAAAAAACTGTTATCATCATTACTATTTAAATCTCATTATATGTAGCACAAAGTGCTGAACCTTGTAAAATAATATACTGAATAGATGATCATTGTACATATGTAAATATTTGAAAGAACAATAAAAAAAATAAAAAAATAAAAAAATTATTGATTTTCATACGATATTTCTTACATCTGTTATTCAGTTTAGTTAGGGATTCTTGCAGACTCGCATTAGATTTATTTAATAGGACAACCTCATATGTTTAAAGAGCTGAGATTAACATCTTCAGTTTTGATATCAAGCTTAATGTCAAAACCTGAATTTCATAACGTGATCCATATAGATGATGATTAAAAGTGAAGTTAATGTGCATCCTTGTCTCACACCTGATTTTACATTTAACTGCTGACTTACAAATTAAATATCGCTGGGTATCCCTTATTACAATGTCCCTTCACAACATATGATTGCAGCATTTTGAACAGCTTTCCTCTTGGCAAAATGGCATAGGCCTTTTCCTGATATTCTAAACTGAAATACAGATCCTTGTTATTTTCCCGTTATTTCTGAATCATTTGTCTTAAAGTGAAAATCTGATCCTCCCCGTATCTATCTGCTCTGAACTTAGCTTGTTCTTCTTCATATTTCCTTACCACAGTTTTTCTTAGCAATAAGCGAATTAAAATGGATACTATGAGAGATTTACTCCGTCGTCCAATATTAACTTGCTGACAAGTCCTAAATATGTATTCCAGCTGCTGTAACACTTTCATACCTCACTTTTTGAACATTTGTAGTTGACTATGGTAAGTTGGAATTCTGATGGAAAATGATGTAATTCTGGTAAGAAAAAGACAGTGTGGAAGGAATATCGTGTGCATAAGGATGGTGTCAGTTTTGAAAATTATAAAGAGCAGGTCAGAAGAGTAACGATTATTGTACTGAAAGCTGCTAAGTCTGAGTATGGAAAGAAACTGGCTCCACAAGCTAAAGGCAATCCATAAGAATTCTATCGTTATGCTGCAAGTAAAAGAAAGAATAAATATGAAAGAATAACATTATCGGATGCAGATGGTTTGCGAGTGATAGATGCAGAAGAGATTGTTGAACTAATGAGTGCCCATTTTGCTAAAAGCTATCAAGCTGGTGATGCAACATTATGCTCACGCTACCAGTTGCATAAAGTGAATAAGAAATCTGCTATAGGGATTATTGGGATATCAGTACGTGTACTAAAAGAATGTTCAGCTGAACTGGCTATTTCTTTGACCAGGCTATAATATTTGAGTCTCAGAACAGGATAGATTCCACAGGAGTGGAAAGAATTTATGATAATCTCTTGCACAAGGGAAGCGCAAAGACTGATGTGTCCAATTATCGCCCTATCAGTATCTCTGGAGTGGTGATGAGGATGTTGGAAAAGTTTGTTAGGTCTCTCATACAGAAATAGGTTGACAGAGAATCTCTACTTTGCAATGAACAACACGGGTTTACTAAAAGAAGGTCATATTTGAGCAGTTTGCTCAAATGGTCATGTTTGAGCAAACTGTGGGGGGGGGGGGGAATAAACTATGATGCGTTTACATTTTGCTAACGCTTTTGATAGAACACAGCATGGAAGGCTATTGCATAAATTGGAGAATATGGGATTGGATTATAAAATATTGACGTGGATAAGAGGACTGGTAGTTATCAAAACGCGGTATATGGGAAATGTAAATCTGCAAAATTTAATGTAACAAGTGGTGAACCACATGGATCAGTCCTTGGTCCATTGTTATTTAATCTTTAGATTAATGACATTATGGAGCATTTGGCAGACGACAATCAGCTATTTGCTGATGATGCGAAGATAGTAAGGGTAATCAAGAATCCGACTCAGATTCAGTACAGCAATCCCTCGACTCATGCGCCCCCGATTAATGCGTTTTCGATTAGTGCGTCATTTTTTTTCGATACCCAAATTCGATTAGTGCGCCTCTAAAATTCGATTAGTGCGCCTATATACATCTTAAAAATAAATGTTACAGATTTTAAAAATTTTCGATCTATACATTTTTTATGGCTAACTATTTTAAAAAATCGCTCACAGGATGAAATAATTTAGTTAGCGATTTGAAACATTTTACAAAGTTATTTTATAATGGCGTACAACACTATTTCCATATACGCTATGTTCCAAATTTACGGCCAAAATTTATGTCGTCTACTTTATATAGCATTTTTCTGATCATATCTCGTGCAATTGTTTTCCTTACTTTTTTTATTTTAAATTATTTTCCTAACCTTTAATCATGAGTAAAAGAATTAGTGAGCAAAAAATAGAAGTGTAAAAATGATTCGAAAAGTAATCTGATTGAAGAATCAGATTACGTTTCGAATTTCTTGTCCTATCTTTGCTCTGAGTCCAGAGCAAAGATAGGAAAAGAACACAAAGATGGGTGAATCAACTGCTGAATACAAAGGGAAAGGTAAGGCTGCTTCAAGTTCATCATGCATCCACTGAAAATCAAACTATTATAATGATTGAATTAGAGAGACTTCTTTTTACATGGATCGAAGATTGTAACCAAAACCGGATCCCGCTAAACTCTGGCCTTATTAAATCAAAAGCATTGTCTCTTTGTAACCTGAAAAAAAAAGAGCTATCAATGATGGAAAAGAAGAAGAATTCCACGTTAGTGCTGGGTGATTTGAGCGTTTAAAAAAGAGAAATAGCCTACAAGCTGTAATTGCAGATGAGGAAATATCCAGAGATATTGAAGAAAATTATGTAAGAAGGGGACTATTGTGATCAACAGATAGTTAATCTCCATGAAACCCGGCCTTATTTTGGAAGGGAATGCCTTCCATTACTTTTCTAACTAAATCAGAGAAATCTCAGCCTGGTTATAAAGTCGCAAAGTCGAATGAAATTACTGCTAGCAATATGCGAGTCGTTTAGAAGCACATTCTTCCACATTATGCAAATGATTTTAGAGGCTTTTCAAATGGATCTAAGTTAATTAAATCTCATTCTGAGAAGTTGAGTAATTCTGACCTGCTAAATTTAGACAGACAGCGGGAAGATCCTGAAGAATATGAAGAAAATTTAATCACTGACAAGCCCAAAGAGGTTTCACAGACACAATTTGAAAATAGGTTTCGTACAATCGAAGTTTTTAAGCAGCGATGTTTAGAGACTGACCCTTGGTGAAAAGAGAACCAGTAAAATTTGCAGAAGAGGCAACAGGGCCATACCGTCAGGTGTATGAAAAAAAAAAAAAAGAAACAGAATGCCAGCCAAACTACGTTAGCTCAATTCTTCATTTGAGCTAACGTAGTTTGGCGTAGTTTGAGTTAACGTAGTTTTCCTTTAAACAATTAAAACCTTTTTCATGGTTTAAAGGAAAACCATGAAAACCATAGGTTTTCATGGTTTTCCTTTAACTAGGCCCTGAGACATACCCTAATTCTTTTATAAAAACCTTAAGGGTCAAAAACGAAATCTGAGGAACGAATTATACATTTTCTCATAGGTTACTATATTCAATTAGTGCGTTTTCGATTAATGCGCCTGTTTTAAAGAACGCATTAGGCGCATTAATCGAGGGACTGCTGTACTTGCAGAGTGACCTGAATAGCTGTAATTGTGGGCATTTGAAAATGCCTATCAGTCAACGATAGTAAATATAAAGTCAGACGCACTCTTTCGTGTGAGTATTATCAAGTGTCACGTTATATTGGTGGGATTATGCTAGAATAAACTGATCAGGCTAAGGATCTTGAAGATTTAGTAGACAGAAACATAAAGTTCAAGATCCATATAGCAGAGATTATAGATACAAATCAGAGAATAATTGGAATGCTGAAAACAAACCTTGGTAAAGATAAGGAATTCATTTTCCCTCTTTAGAATGCCTTGATAAGCTCTCATTGGACTATTGTGCACATGTCTGGTCTGCTGGTTTCCCTAATTATTCTGGAGAGAAAGTGCAAAGAAGAATGTTGAAATAATATCAGGATCGGGAAACACTGATTATGAAAATAGATTAAGAATTTGTAGACTGCAGACATTAGAAAGAGAAAGGGAGATATGATTGATAGGGTGATATGATAATCATATCACCCTTGCAGACACTAGCAACGGTGATATGATTGAGACTTACAAATATCTGAAAGGGTCATATAGGGTACTAGTAGATGGAATATTTCATTTTACAGAGGGTGGGGATAGGAAGAGCTGGCATCCTTGGAAGTTGACAATGAATACCGTCAAGAAGTGAGTGAAAGATAAATTTTTCTCTCAAAGAGTGGTGTTTGATCGGAATGGATTGCCATTGGATACTGTGTGTGCAACTAGTGTGAATGAATTCAAGAAAGAACAACAGCTGGAAAAACTGTTTCCAGCTGTTGGAAAAACTTGGAAAAACTGAGGAGAGGATCAAAAACTCAAGGGGGGGGGGCTAAGTATCACCTATACCAACTCTTATACTTTTATTTTATCTTAAGCTTTTTCGCAGAGTGCACTCACCACTTCAACAAGCAATTTATTCCATTCATTAACAGCCCTTTGAGCAAAACATTTAACTCTATGAGCGAATAGAAAATAAAATTTTAAAAAATGGTAGGATCGGAAGAACGATCAACTTGTCTGGTGATACAGTATGAGAGAGAACATGAAAATATTGTTGGAAGAAGCGACAGTTAAGAGTAAGAAAGCGAAAATAGTATTTTACCTAGATATTAGAGAAATTAATTAGGAAAGGGAGCTATGGTGACAAACGATTTGATGGTTTGGGATGTGTCGAAAGAATGATTGAGTGTATTTGGATATGTGGAGTGAGTTTGAGAGAAAAATAGGTTTGTATAACAGGGTCGGCCTAACACTTGACTGCGTTTGGTATCAGGAGTCTGGAAAAATTGTTAATTAGTAAGACACTCAACACAAAGAGTCAGGAAAACTAGATTATGATGGGAAGAATGCTGAGAATCTGTGCAAAACACCATGTTAGGTGACTGAGTTAATGAGAGGAATGTACATTACCATGGAAACGATTATGAAGAAAAAGTGATAGTGTGTTGGTCCGGTTCAGCCTTAAGCAAGTGCAAGGATGCATTAGAAATGCATTAGATAAGATCTGGTTCATCGTTTCTACTGACTGTTTCACCATCACATATGTGTCTTTTAATGACGTTCGTAACAGTTAACTTCAAATGCTCTAGTACTGTTAAAATCGCAAGGACTGATAGATAATAACATCTAGCTCGTTAACAGTTAAGCGTTAACTTTAAAACATGCTCTTCTACCCCAAGCAACTAGCAGATAGCGTGCATCCTTTGGTTTATGTTCTGTTATATTATTATGTTTTTTTTCTGATATTTTCGCAAAGAAAAATGTTATTGAGTTCGATTCTAAGATGAATTTTTTCTAAGCGTTAATAACATTTTGTGTGTCTTTGTTAAAATTCCATCAATAAGGATAATCTGGGTTAATTCCCACTCTTGAAACATACTGAGAAATTATAATCAGACGAGTATCATTGAATCCATTGAATCAATCTCATCCGGATATTATCACATTTAAATCAAATTTGGAACCAGTTGTCGAAGTTGTTTGCAATGCTGATTATCAGTGGTCAACAACAAAGAGGTAATTGACAAGCACTCATAATATCATGAATTTTTAACGATTCTTCTGCTAATTTGCTTAGATTATGAAAATTTTCACAGATAATTCTCTGTTAGAGAGTAACACTAAACAATTGCGAAGAAATGTTAGGCTTATATAATGTGCTTTATTCCTTTCTGCTTTTTAACGTTTTTAATACTAATATATATTATAAGAACATTTTTCTAGAAAGAGATGGAGAATATTATAATTTTGTAAGAGCTAAAAATGGCAACGAAGACGGTCACTGCCATTTAATATAAGAATTATAAATTTTGGATAAGAATGAACGATTTGAAAATTTCAATCGTTTTCCGATAGAGGGCATTCAAATTGTGTTAAAGAACGAGTTTAACCATTAAATTCTTTATTTTGACATAATAATCTCCTATCTAAGCAAAGCAAATAAATATTTGAAAGACTAGTTTCTGGTATCTAACAAATACTGTACTACTAATTACAGTTTTCTTTCTTTCTTTAAAATAATTATATCCTCTCGGATAGCAAAAATGCACTACGTAACTTTCGATGCGAACTGCTATTAAAATATTCTTTGATTTGATATGATTGGTTGCGTGGGATTGATTAAGACTCGAAACGATAGCTGGTCAGTAAAGATAAAATTCTACTAATAAACAGTTCATCGTCAATGGGGTTTCAATGATTACTTTTTTTTAATTATGTAATTTGCCTAAGGTGCGTATAGCCAGATTGAAGAGAGTGATATCTTACGACTTGGGACTTGAAAGAGGAAACTGCTACCATTTAGTTTTAAGTAGGATAAAGATTATTATCCTATTAACAAGAAAATTATGAAAGGTTAGAATACGTTGAGAGGCTTTTAAAATTAAACTATACGATCCGATATACGAATAGTATTAGAAAAAAAATGAAAGAATTTGTAAACAAGAATCAATACTTCAGGATTTACTGGAAAAATAAATTAAAAAACAATGGTGGATTTATCCAAGAAAGTTCTTTGAAAATCTATAATAAAATAAAATACCACATGATAGATGCGGAAATTTAGAGATAGTCCTTCAAAGGAAGGAATCATATCAAAAGATTCTGGCTAGTATGCCAGCAAATGTCCTTAGGGAAAAAAATGTAAAGAAGCTAAGCTATATAATAAAACAGATAAACAGAAGTAACGGGTAGATTTTTTGGTAAGAACATAGAAGACAGATATCAGAAATATCAAATTCAAAGTGGCCAAGAAATGGAAGAAAGAGTTCTATAAAAGGAATCAGAGAGGATAAGAGTGACATGAAATTCGAAATAAAGGTATTTTGAATGTTTAAAGTAATTACTTTGAAAGATTGTTAATTGCCCTTCAAAACATCACACTTATATGAAAAAGGATAATATGAAGAACTATAATATGTGGCCAGGGTCGTACTTATGCACAAGCGCACGACGCTCTAGGCTTCAGGCCCCGAAAAAGTAGGGTAAATTAAGGGGTCCCCAAACAATGATGATGGGCCCCATCGAAAAGTGTAAGTACGGCCCTGGCAGCAGATAATTAAGTTGCAATTCAGCTGTTAGAATTAAAGGATATACCGGAAGTTGATTAATATATAATAATTGTTAATGTAAGACAAGGGTGCATGCTATTTCCACGGACCACATGATGAAGGAAGATGCTGTTAAACCCGCTACACACTTTTCAGTAGCCTATAACCTAACTGAATAACTACTGTAAATAAACAAATTTCGTATTAAAATTAGCAGCAAAAGATTACCAAAACCATGAAAACAAAACGGAACATGAACCGCATTCTCTATGAAGATATTGTCGAACCTATCGAACAAGTATCTCAGGTATTTAGACAATTTTAGTTTGAAATTAAGTTCGAAAATAGATAACAAAATAAGCACAGTTGAAGTGTGCGCGCTAGTTGCATACATTTATAAGAAATAAGATGTAAAGTAGCCAAATCTAACTGTAAACCAGATGTTTAAACTGATTTTATGGAACACTAGAGACCACAGTTATGAGAGTTCTGAGAAAAATTAAGAAGGTGGACATTTGGCATCATTGATAGTATCATATCAATAATAATGAAGATATTTACAAAGAAACGATATTGTCAGTATCAGCAAAACAGATATTTGATGCCTGGATTGCAGGGGAAAAAAATACCCACAGAAAGATCAAAATCTAGATATCTAAGTGGATTGATGTAGTTAATAGTAGCCTAAAAATACTTAACTGCATGATCCGACATTAGGGGAATTCTGATAAATAACAAATCTATAATTGTTACTAGTCTCAATGTTAGTAACATTAGTAACATTAGCAAAATTATGTAGTAGTAGCACATTCTGTACATCCTTTTAGCGTACATATCAGAATTTGGGATTATGATTATGGTGATTATGATTATGACAAATTTATTTTACACTTTTTACTCCTTTGTCATACTTTATATGGTAGTACGATTAAAACAAAAAATTGGCATCTCAAGAAGATTTTTCAGAGGCCTGGAATAAAATATTTAAAAACAGAATAAAAAACATTTGTACTTAAATAAACCTCATTCAAAACAGTGTTGGAAGCTGAAACAGCTAAAAATTGCCGATTTAATGTGGCGATTTTGTTTGTTGTTTCTATTGACTTATAAAATAAGTCACAGTAGTAGGGAAAATTGTATGTAGAACTTTTTTCTTGCTATTATCTGATTCCAGCCATGAAAAACCAATTAATAAAATACATGCTGAAATTACTTATTGATGTATAACTTAAATTCATATTTTCTCTATAAATGAATTAATAATTGAGGTGTTTTAAACCATTGCTTTTAGATTTCTTATATTCAGCGAATTAAAGGGAAATATAATAAAAATGATTTTTTTAATTTTTCAGAATTATCATTTCGCTCCTTGAACGTAATATCTTTTCTTCCATTCTCATAAAGCAAATCGGAAATAAGTGGGTTCAGGTAAACGGTTCAGAAATTAATTCCAAGTTCAGGTAAACGGTTCAGAAATTAATTCCAAGTTCCTTTTGTAATGGCTCTTAGAAGTCGAATGATTATAATAAAACTGTGGGTCAACAGGAGAAACAACATCACAGTTTCGATTTTATTCACCAATTAATAGAACTTTTTCAAGAATATTTCTTCAGACTATTTTAGAGTTGGTTGATCTTCAGGTAAATCGTTTCCTTCCCTTTCTTATTCCAGGAAGAAATTCGGATTTTATCTCCGCAACTGCAAACTCGACCACGGAACACAGACCGGTCCACAGAAATAAATACAAATGAGGATCAGTGAGAAATATTTCTTATCTATCATCCTTCAGTCTTGGCGATGATATGAGGTACGAGGGTGTTCTGAAAAGTTCTCTGCCTAACAATGAAAAAACGAATTTAAAATTTCAAAATTATTTCATTTTTCAACATAATCACCCTTAAGACTAATACATTTCTTCCAGTGCCATTATCTCGTCCCTGTAGTAGTTCTCTGTAAGATCTGCAAAATACCCCTCTACAGCTGCAATCGCCTCTTGATTCGAAGAAAAATGCTGACCAGTGTTTCTATCTCTTTCAGATAGACGTCTATCTCTTCCAAGTGAAGAGACAGACGTCACTTGGAACAAAGTAGATGTTCTAACAATTCATAGTACAGATCCCTTGATTTTCCCATTGCCAAAACGCCTTTGTGGGCAGGTGAATTGTCCTGATGAAAGATTATTTTTTTCTTCTGCAAACCAGGTCTTTTCTCACAAATTGTTTCGTCTAGTCTGGTTAAAAGATCGGAATAATATTTCCAGGTTATCGTTTTACCCTTTTCAAGATAATTAATAAACCAAATGCCTTTAGCATCCCAAAAACACCGATGCCATGACCTTTTACTGCTAATGGAATCGACTTTGTCTTCTTTGGCGATGAACAACCGGACCGGCTTCTGTACACTATTTTGATTGCTGTTTTAGATTCTGGTGGGTAATGATGAATCCAAGTCTCATCCATAGTAGTAAATCGACGCACAAAATCAGTTTTATCCTAGTTAAAACGCTCCAAGCACTATTCAGAGATTTTCATGCGAGTGCATTTTTGATCTGCTCTGAGAAAGCCAGGCATCCATCTTGCTCAAAGCTTTTCCATTTGCAATTCTTCATGCAAAATATATCATATACAAATATTAGGATCAGTGAGAATTATTTCTTATTTACCATCTTTGGGAATTCCCTCAGTCTTGGCGATATGAGGTACGAGGGTGGTCTGAAACGTTCTCTGTCTGACAATGAAAAAACGAATTTATAATTTCAAAATTATTTTCATTTCTCAACATAATCTCTATTAAGACTAATACATTTATTCCATTTATTCCGGCGATGCTCCAGCGGCATTATCCCATCCCTGTAGTAGTTCTCAGTAAGATCTGCGGCATTATCCCATCCCTGTAGTAGTTCTCAGTAAGATCTCCAAAATACTCCACTACCGCTGCAATCACCTCTTGATTCGAAGAAAGATTATAGAGCATTTCTTTTAGATGCCTATAGCCCCAGCAGTTTCACGCACTTTGATTCGACGGTCATCCAATACCATATCGTGCACTCAACAAACGGACGTCCTTCACGTGAATCATCTTCAAGGCTGGTATGGCCACATTTAAACTCGGTAGCTCATTTCTTAATTGTCGAAAACGAAGGTGAAGAGTGCCCATAAATTTGTATGCAATTCAAATGAATTTATTTTGGCGTTAAACTTTCTTTTACAAAGAATTTTATAACTGCATAACCATCACTCGTCTGATTATGTGATTAGTTTTCATATACGAGTAGATCGTATTAGCTCCTGTTTATCTATTCTACAGTACTCCACTAAACCTTTGATAATAGAAAACAACAAGTATGCTCGTCACCAAATAATTATTATTTTTATTATTATTAACATGCATCGCCATGGACCTGTTGGCCCACACTACACAGTGTAGTCCCGAAAAACATCTGTTTTCATCTATTGGTTTCTCTTTCAGATTGGCAAGTTTTGCGAAAGAAAAGCTCGCGCTTTCAATTTAAAAAAAATAAAAATTAATGTCAGACTGGCTAATTCACCTTATAGATTTATAATTTAACACGAAATTTTAATTTAACAAAAAAAAAAAAAATGTGCCGCTTTTCGAACCTAGGCTTACTTTAATGTACACAAAGTTTTTCATACTCTTTGCTTTGGTTATTAAATTTCATAGAAAAGCCAAGAGAATTTCGATGTCTGTACAGAAGAACCGTAAGTTAATTCTGATCGTTATATTTTAAATATATTCCAAATTTTTATTTAATTCTATTTATTCATAACTTGCTCATAATTCTTACATTTTCATTTAGGACGCGACAATCTCATCTCTTTAGTTATGGCTACCTGGATGCAATGCGCTCGATGTGCTCTGTGTAGAAACGGCTCGGAATCAGGTAGGAAAATATGTCTATTATTGTTAATTATCTCACTGTACATTAATGTTCTCTGATGCTTATTACATCATTTGGCAAAGTATACACGGCGGCAAGCAACAAGAAACAATGTACTATGAAGATCATGCCAGTACCAGGTGCCGTTAGATAAATTTAATTAAGAGGTGTTATAGCTAATTCTTCTCCCTATTTGTCAGCATACTTCTCAATATGTTGACAATCCACTGATTGATTTTCACAACTGCTTAATGTGTTATCGAAACTTTGGTATCTTTGCTCATCATCACTCCAGATCTCCTACTCCATCTCTTGTAGTTCTATCAAAAGGGAACATTGCATTCCACTTGCTCTAACCAAAACTTGCAAAACATTGCAATGTGCTTATTAATATTTCTGTTCATAGGCACATCACATTGAACCAGCTTATTCAAATCGTCCTGACATGACATACCTGAACAGAACCCTGTGGTTTAAAATTTTCAAAGAGACAGCCTTTCCCGTATACAACTTAACGATGCCCATCATCCAGCTATTCAGATACCGATCCCACTAAGTTACGATCCTTTGCATTCATTTTTCTCTGCAATAATTAACCTCTACTGACCTCAACTAACATCTCCAACACGCTTGTCAATACCTCCAAAACAAATTGGTCTGGAGTTCGATAATGGAACTTTATCCAGTAATGTCCAATTCTTCTACTTTTCAGAAAGTCAGCCTATTGCGAGACTATGATTGAACAACTTAGTCAAGGGGTACTGTTTAATTGTTCTACCTTATTCCCTTAGCAACATCCCATATGACTTTTATTATCCTACCTTCTCTCGCTTCAACAACGTTCGTCAACTTTTAGTATCAACTTTCTACAAAGTTCATCACCTTTCATTAAACTCTCCCACTATATCATCTGCTGGTATTGTCAAGAGCAATCACTTCGAATTCTCTGTTGATCTGATTCTTTTGCAATCCTCCTCTGTCACAGTTTCTTCCTCAAATCTGTCAGTCAGGGACACTCACAAATTTCAGTCCTCTCGTAAACATTATACTGATCACATTTTCCATAGTCATCAGTTCGCCACTATCATTACCCAGGCAACAATCTGACACATTTGTATTTCATTCTTCACACACGCTACTTACAACAACCCTTCGCAAATGGTGTTCCACGTCATTGACCTAGAAAGCAATTTGTGCTTACAGCCACGACTATTTCCTCATCACCTTTTATATCCTAAGGCAAACTTTTCAATATTCTCGTACTCAAAACGCTGTTTTCCACCTATTTATCTAACACATCCCTCATTAGTTTCAAATCCAATCTTAAAAAGTTTTTTCTTTCTCCTGAACTTCGAAATCACATCTAGGACACAAAGGTACCATATGAACGTGACAGGGTTTTCAATCCAGAAACTCCGTTTATGATCTCACAAACAGGCACACCAATCAGAGGAATATACGTAGTTAACTGGAAACTAAGGTTCTGAGATCTTTCTTGCGTTGTTTGTAATCCCAAACAGCGATAACAACAGCATTTCTTCAACTTTCTACCCATCGGTGATACGAATGAACTAGAGGTTGAATAACTGAGATTATCAAAAAGAAACAAAGCTACGATGTTTGTTATTTACCGATCTCGAAAAGTTGCTAATGGCACTCTTCAACTAAAATCGAGTCCCATAAATAGCACTGGCGAATTTGGGGAAACTTTCACAATCACACATTGAAATGTATTGTAATCCATTCTTCCTCTGGGCATTTGTGCCACAAAATATCTTATCAAGATATAATGGTTTGAGGCATATAAGACTTGTAATTTATTAAACTCAGTTTACTACTTAGTACATAAACAAAAATAAAATAATATGCGTATTTACTTAAAGTTCGATGTAACTCTTTTGGTCAATATAACTTGAAGCTATTTTTCTCTTATTTTATTAATACTGAAATCGAAAACAGTTCAGACGGCTAAAAATAAAATTTTTGTGGGATGCATTAATAGAATTACCAGTTAGGAAAATTCAATTCTTTTAGCAATGAGAAACGCCTTAGGAAAGCTAAATTCTGATGGCATGTTATATCTTACAAGTTCGAAGACTTTTCAACTTGTAAGATATAACACAACAGGAGAATTAAGAAGAAGAAGACGTAATTAAGAGCTATGCTAACTGCATAGACCTCTCAGAGCTAACTTCTGAAATTAGAATTCATAGGCCGAGATGGTTTGAGCATGCGAAGGAATGGGCAAAGAGAGAATGGTTAAGCAAGAATTCAAGTTGACACTTGACGGGAGACGACATAGAGGAAGATCTAGACGACGACAGGAGGATAGAATCTAAAAAGACTTGGTTGAGATGGGAATCCTAGACTGAAGAAGAGCTCAGAACAAAAAAGAAGAGAATAAGATGTCACTTACAGTGAAGAATTTTGAATATTCAAGCTGGAAGACGAAAAAGACTTCGATTTAGTGTAACGAAACTTCAACCCTTACTTTAGGATGTGAGAGAACTATTCGCATTTTTCTTTCAACTGCCTTCCTATTATTCCAATAAGGAAAGGTGTTTACTTTTTCAAGTCTTAACCACCAATCGGACATGTTTCAATACTTATTATTGACGTTTCATGAAGAAATAGTTAGGAATAACGTAATATCATCATCACATTACTTCTGAAGAATTGGACAAACTTCAGCTGAACTGAATGTACTCTTAGTTAACTTGGATAGTGAAAACTGTAATCTTTAATAGGAAAGCAGTTTGAGAGAACACAGGTCGATGGAATGAAAGAGAAAGATGGGAAGTTTGATCGATACGTTACGTTTGAATCTGTTTAATAAAAGTTGATGAGCAGCCGCTTGTGTTTTTATATGTTTAGAGTACAGTTTCCCAAACTTTCCATAACTGGGGGGGACCGTTTTTTTATTTATTTATTTTTTTTTTATTTTTACCTTCATTATGTATACATGCATATGCGCATATATGTATATATACTTAGATCAACTAAATAAGAAGATTAAAAAATCACTAAAATAACTGCCATATCAGTTAACCTTCGGGCCTGGATTAATTGCATATTTTCCGTTTGTGTACAAGTAGGTCATTAAAATTGACACCTTAAAGGTGACCAGTTACCTGGTCACCTAATACAAATAACTGAAATGTAACGAAAATGTTAACAAAGCTGAAATAACTTTGGATTCATTACCGTTGGACAATATATTTAAAGTTACGGTGTTCTACCACAGATATTAAAACAATCCAGTACATAATGGCATTAAAATATTCCTTATAAATGGAAAGAAAAAGAGATCTCATGCTTCCTCAAATGGAAAGAGAAAGATCGACAATTGACAAAAGAGTGTCGCTAAAGCGCCAATATTTGACAGTTCGACCACTCTTTCTCCTCTAGCAGAGTGACGTAATAATATTCCTCCATCACGTGCCGGCAGGTGTGTGCCAATCTCGTTACTTGAACAGAGAAAATATTGTCTTTTTCTAATTTTTTTGAACAAAATTATCAATTTTCTCTTTCTGTAATCCATTTACCAGATTCCTTCAGTTCTTTTGTTATCTTTATTATTCGGGCGTCAGTAAACCTACACGAAAAACAGAGACGATGTTGGATAGCTCCGCATCATCATCCCACTCATACCGCATCTCCGACTTCCGACATGCTCTGCGCGCCTGGGTCATCTTTGGGCGAATCAAACGACGACTAGAGACTTCGACCGCTGCAGAGATTCTCTCTCTATCGTATACCAATCATGTTTTCCTTGTGGTATTTGGCCTTTGTCGTGAAAGGGTAAGCCTAAAAATTTTCCCTTCGGGTTAAATTAGGGTTTGTATAAGGGAAGTGGTTTTTTCAGAGTATGGGGAGGATTACTTTCGAGAATTGTTGTGCATAGTATGTACTCCGATTTTGCAAAAATATCGAGAGAGAGAGAGAGAGAGAGAAAGAGAATCAAGAGGCTGGAATCAATAAACTTCCTCCTAGCAACAATTAATAAATTAGTGTAACGTTCTCTGTTAGCGAGTCAATTTCACTTTATCAAATTATCGCATCACTTCGGTGTTTATTCTCTAAACCACTCCAATACACTAATCCAATAAAATTCAATCTCTAATCATGCTTTCAAGGTAAAACGAATTAAGCAGATTTTTTTTTTTGAAATAATGATAGGTCAAATTAAACAAATACGTTTTTGTATTTGAAATTTGTAAGGTATTTTTTATGGATTCAGTTTGACCTCATTGTTTGGTCATGATGCATGATTCATGGAAGTGACTGATTTCCATGATTCTATATTAAGCCTAGAAGAACAAGGGATGTGCTTTGGGAGGGCGTTACAACTTTCTTTAGTTTGTTTGAATATATATATATATATTGAATGAATGAATGAACAGTCTTTCAGAATTTTTTTTAATTTTTTTATTTTCAATTTTCCAATGTACAGCATACATAAATGTTAAATAATGCATTGAAAAAATGCACAAATTTCAAATGTAACTAAGATACACATTTCCATATACATAGAAAAATTATCGAAATATGGATTATGATGGAAATAAGGCATAAAAGATTTTATCTTACCAACAACATCCTGACTTTAACATTATTATTTTGGGAGTGTGTTCCCTGAAAAAAAAATCTTTCCTAAGGTGCAGCTACAGGATATAGACCCTAAACAAAACCTTACGTATTCCTAGGAATATATTCCAAGAATTAAAATGCTATATTTGGGATTAATTTTAATCTTATAAATTGTAAATTTGTAGATAATGGAACGGCAAGAGTAGCCTAGAATAAATTGAACGTGAAGCTTAAACAAATCCTCTCTCTCTCTCTCTCTCTCTCTCTCTCTCTCTCTCTCTCTCTCTCTCTCTCTCTCTCTCTCTCGTTCTGTCTTTCTGTCTTACAAAAGAGACGTATTCCCCTCACTAATTCTATTCTTATTTTTCTCGCCGTTCTCTTTTTAGCCTTGATAGCACTATATTTAGCTATCAAGACGTTGTTCTTTTAATTAGAATCTTGATGCTTTGGGGGAGACAACACATACATCTTCCTTAGTCCAGAACTATTCTTAACCTACTGTTTATAATATGCACCTTTGTTTGTAAATGCTACTTCCTGTCTTCTCTGTTTATTTCCCTCTTTTCGGCTCCCTTTCATCTTTGCTCAGTCCCTAAATATGAGTTGAAAAACAGTAGATTAGCGATGTCTACTCTCTGCTACAGCTATATCAGTCTTATCTGTACACTCCTAGGGCTGAGACGGTAATATAACCGATCGTAGAAGCAAAATAGGCGAGTGAATATGGAGGCCAGAACTATTGCAGTGATTATAAGTGTTATTATTGGTGTGCTGGCTGTATTGTATATGCATCAAATCCCGGATTCGAGGTAAGTGGAAGTATCTCTTATCAGGAAAATGAACAGTAGCTCTGGAATTACTGAATAATGGGAATAGTGAAGAGATTGTTATCTAAAATTAAGGAAAAAATCGTATACGGGTTACAATTAACTATTACATGCTATTCGCATGTAATTCTTGTGATCATTTATACTTTTGAGATTTTATATAAAGGGGTTATAAATATAAATATAATACCCAAGCGCGATCAGTGACGTAATTACCCTAATATATATATCACTCACTGTTTGAAGCGTATGCTTTTGATTTATCTGTATATGTTTCAACATAGTAAAATCAGAAGAGACTGTTATCACCATGCGATATATCTTGCGCAATGGCCATAAATAGCACACGTCCGCGCAATCATTCTTCAACAATTAATTCCACTTCTGGTAGCCGAAATTGCTGTTCCATTCTCCGTTGTTACCCATGCCATGCCATGCATTCTCTAGCTCTTCTTGTAGTTGAGGGCCATTCACCTCGGTTTAGTCCCTCTGTTGTGTAAATCTAAATTTTTATAAATATACACATTTCTTGGAATATAAATATCTATAGAGAATCTGTGATAAATGTCACCGCTTCCTTCCACTCTCATGAACTTCACTGTTTATGACTCAAAGAATTTGTATCGACAATGTTTTTCAAGTTATAAATCCAGATCCTTAATGTTTATAGGCATACTGCGACTTCTCAGGTCTGAATGTAAATATATACATGTATAAACTATTTTTAGTGTTTAGAATATTTTTTTAGTCTAGAGATACGATGGTTACTAGATGTCAAGCAATAAAATCCTAAAGTGTACCATGTATTGTGAGATATTATGCTGTATACATTCTTACGTTATAAGCTATACGTAGAACAACTTTTTTCTGTCAATATATGATGCAAAAGTATTGTCATAGCAATTGTAATAAGTACATACCTACTTACATTGTATAATATGCAAAATTTTAATAAGTAAACCATATTGCAGGTTGCAGGTTGATATATAAACTCCCTCACAAATAATTACTTTAGGTACTTTCAGGTAGCATTATTTTGTTTGTTTTTAGGTTTTACAAAATGTATAAGTGCTTATTAGATTTTGTTTTGGATATCTTCCAGTCTATACGCTTATAACAACTCTTTTCTCAGGTTGACCTGATTGCAATAATATTTGGGATTCTTACAAAACTTTATCGAAATATTTTGGTTTAAATCTATAATAACAAAACCTAACAATAATGTTTAAACAATAGAAAATAAATACACCATTCTAGTTGGATAGAATTTAACGAAAATGTGACTCGTAGTCTTTGTGAAATTTGTGGAGTATCACAATTTTATGGTTTAAATCCGACTATTTTAGTAGCATAAACAGGAAAAAATCCTTTGAAATAATGAAAAATGATTTGTCACCTGATGTGTTAGTAACGACGGTTCTAGATAAAAATATTTTTATAGGATTCTAAATACTGTTTACCAAGCTTGTCATTTTATTATTGTTAGTAATCATTTCTGTTTACTGTTTATCTTTCATAATGCGTATAAATAAAGTAATGAATAATATTTTTCATAAGCTTTTTATGATAAATTTATACTAAATAGTTAATAATCCAAAAATGTAGACATTATTCATTCATTATTGTTAAATTTTTTAAGGTTATATTTTCCACCGTTGAAAATTAGTAAGTTAATTTCTAGAAACTGTAGAATCTTAAATTGCAAGGTTAGATTTAGGATTTTTGAATATCCGTACAGGAATACATATAAATTGACAGTTACTGTTGTAGAAAATGAGAGAATTTATTCAAACTGAATTATTAAGAATTACATAACTGTCTTTTTATTACCAAGATAAGCTACAACTTGCATCAAACGTTAGAATATGTTTCAGAATATGAGTTTCGTAGTCTGTTTTCTAGCTGGTGGTGACAAGCAGATGAGCAGAGTACAGCAGAGCAGAGAATGCTAGACACTACTCAATAGAAATAATCTAATAAATACATACACAAAGAGAAAGAAGCCAGGGTGTTTTAACCATTCCCTTTCAGTTTCAGACGATTTGGTTCGGGTGATATATTTGACATTGATCTGAGAAGTACCAATCAGATTCAGGGTTTATTCTGTGTGTGTGTGTGTGTGTGTGTGTGTGTGTGTGTGTGTGTGTGTGTGTGTGTGTGTGTGTGTGTGTGTGTGTGTGTGTGTGTGTGTGTGTGTGTGTGTGTGTGTGTGTGTGTGTGTGTGTGTGTGTGTGTGTGTGTGTTAGAACGTGTTCATCTATTATCTCTCTCACACACACACACACACACAGCTTATTTTTTTTAGAATTGAATATTCAGATTAACATCCGGGACTAACTTGAATTATCTTTCCGCGGGCAGCAGAGAAAATAGAGATGTACTAATAATGGATAACCGTCTCTCTCTGTGTGTATTCTATTCTATTCTTTGGAGCCAAAAATTATGCTAATTTTACATCCAGACATCATTAGGCATTTTATTTATATACGACAGAAAAGTAAAAAAAAAAAAAAAAAAAAACACTGGAAAGGATGACTTTATATATCGCATAAGAAAGAATAGAAGGAAGAAATTGCAATTTTCCTCCTTTCGATTGAATAAGCGATTTAAATAGTTTATTAAATTCACAATGAATCTGGAAATCATACGGAAAACAAATAAAATAATAAACCCCAAAATGAAGAATAGAGTAAATAAGCATTTAATAATTCCATGTACAAGAAGTCGTTTGAAGATTATTATTATAACTATCAATAGTTTAAGTTATATATTGTTACCCAAAACTATTATATAGAATTGAAAATAATTTACAAAATTTCCTTAACTTTTTTGTTGAGCGATTTCTGTTTGAAACATTTTCATTTGTATTTCACAGTTTTAAATATTCCAACTTAAACTATGCTTATCCAAAAGGATATCCTAATGTCTTACATAAATTAGAAAGTTGCATTTCCTTATTTATTCCTAAGGAATTGTATTCTTTTTTCGCTGTGTAGACAAAAACAAACCAAAAAAAAAAAAAAAAAAGAATAAAAATTCTCTTCTTCCTTGGCTCTGTTCGAACATGAGACCTTCTGGCGTCTCGTTGTGACTCTAATAAGCTGCCTGCGCATGCGTAGTAAGATCTGTCGAGGACCATCGAGGATCGTAGATTTAATAAACATAACCAAGCCCACTTTGGAAGAACTGGAGAGGATAAAGCGAACTAAAAGATCAATTTTTATAAAAAGAACAATTTTGTTCAACGTATCTTAAGAGAGAACCATAAGCACACAAAGAAAAAGTTAACAACGGTTACATTTATGCAGTTGCTTAAAAGCAAATTCCTTATGACACTATCGCACATGTCCACAATTAGATTTCGTTTCAATTAAGACATTCGCAGAGTAAGGAATTCAAAATGCTTCCAATACATAACGCACAATCCATAGAAAGGATTTTGCTTTGTACATTATTTTTTTCTTTCCATTATTGGATGCCTTTAAGTGACTCAGCATGTCTTTGGAATTATATATATATCATTCTCCGCAACAACTATCTTTGAGCCCTTTAGATGAGCCTCTTTTTTAGTGTCCTTAAGCCTTTAGACACGCTAAATTCTCAGTATTCTTCCTTGTGTTGAGTTTCATTGCACGGTTGTTAAAGCTGTTTGTTTGCATATTCATATTAATATTTTGAACTCGATGGAACAGTGAATTTTTATGGATCTGAATCTAAATATTACACATCTAAATTATAGATATTTCTTCGTGTCCTAGATGGGATTCGAACTCAGGTCTTTTGAACAAAAGGATATGGTCGAAACCGTTTAAATTACGGAAGTTCTCTAGTAACGAAATAAAAATACAGATTATTTAAGAAAAAGTTGTGGATTTTTATTTCATTTATATATTTAGAAATAGAAGAGTAACTGTTAATTAATACCATATCATGTTATGTAAAGGCAATGAAGTAGTTGATTGAGTTGCGAGTATCCATTCTTCTTCGTTTATTCCAATATGTAATATAATGCTAGCCAAGTTGATATTCGATGATTTTGTTATATTATTATAAGATAGTTAAATAAACATTGAGTTATTAATACGAACCTTTTTTGCCTGTTTTATATTATCACATGCATCATTGTCAAATAAAATATTTTTTAAAAAAATAAAAGAAAAATGAAAAAGAAAAAAAAATCGGCAGCTACAAAATCCAAATTTTCAAGGTAAGGTTTCGCACATATAATACAAATATATGTATTATTATTATTATTATTATTATTATTATTATTATTATTATTATTATTATTATTATTATTATTATTATTATTATTATCACATCAATCCCATTCAGAAAGCCTGTTAATCTATAATACATTGCATTAGTACCGTGGATTAATGATTTCATAAGCCAGCAGCTCTACTCTATTCTATTGGCCCAACATGGACCTTTTTCAAGATGCATCAGTTCACCAATAAGCAGAGAGTGCTTAGCATATACATGTATGTTGAGCACTCTCTCTCTCTCTCTCTCTCTCTCTCTCTCTCTCTCTCTCTCTCTCTCTCTCTGACAGCTTAAAAAAGTATTAAATTTAATTCTGATATTATTTTCCGGAGAATAATACTGATGTCAATTAGATAAACCAAAAAGCACTTGAAAATTTATCAAACTGACCTGAATGCCGTGTATGTATCTTTACGACAATGAGATAAACCGTTAGGCAGATAGCACCGCTTATTCTAGTTCAGATCACATAAAGGACAGTATGTGTAAGCGATATGTAAACAGAATTTTGAACAAAAATCATTGATTAAGCAACTATCAGCATGTCTTCAGGAATTAGAGAATTCAATTCAATTTCAAATAAATTTGCCACAGGAAATCAACGGATTTTATTATTATTATTATTATTATTATTATTATTATTATTATTATTATTATTATTATTATTATTATTATCATGATTTTAGAATAATTAGTGAAATACTCTGATTAGTTATCCGAGAAGAATCTTTATAAGAGTTTTTTTTTTTTTTTTTCCATCTTAAGATGAGTTAGATCTTATAAAGGAGTGGCAAAAATTTCCTCGTGTTTTTCATCGCGCAAACAGGCTAACCAGTCAGCAGAATACACGCAATTTATAGATATAACAGACTGTCATTAACTGCTGCTTCTGCTAGAATTCCAAACAACCACAGTCTGATCAATGGCTTATAAATGAAATTCAAAAAGCCTTTTTGTCTATCATGGGGTTGCAACATTGAGATTACTGAGACTCATAACCATTAACTTCATAATAGGACACCACACGATAATTTTTATCTTAATGGCATAGATTTTACTAGCCTGAATGAAAGTTTGAATCATTTGAGATACTAATAATGCCTCTGGGTCTATTGAAGAAGTCTTTGAGCCTTGGTTACATTTTACTGCCTCCTTAATATTCTCAAGTACTGATTTCTGTGGATGGCGTCAGTCGGGTATACGACGTGTAGACGTCTATTAATCAGACTGGTTTTTATTGAGCGGGTTATATATAGTGGGAATGATGCATGCCGAAAATATTATGACGTTCTACGTCTTGAATTAGAAATACGAGGGTGTTCTCGGCCTAACAATGAAAAAATGCATTTATAAATTCAAAATGATTTTTATTTTTCAACATAGTCTCCATTAAGACTAATACATTTATTCCACCGGTGCTCTAGCGCCATTGTCCTGTCCCTGTAGTGGTTCTCAGTAAGATCAGCAAAATACTCCTCTACAGCTGCAATCACCTCTTGATTCGAAAAGAACGCTGGCCATCGAGGAAGAGTTTTAGTTTGGGAAGAGATAGAATCAGAGGGAGCCAAATCTGGGGAATAGGGTAAGGTGGATGTTCCAACAATTTATAGGCAGATCCCTTAATTTTCACATTGCCAAAACACCTTTGTGGGCAGGTGCATTATCATGATGAAAGATGATTTTTGCTTCTGCAAACCGGGTCTCTTCTCATAAAGTTTTTCGTCTAGTCTGGTTAAAAGATTGGAATAATATTCCCCTGTTATTGTTTTACCCTTTTCAAGATACAGTAATTATTAAACAAAATGCCTTTAGCATCTCAAAACACCGATGCCATGACCTTTCCTGCTGATGGAACCGACTTTGTCTTCTTTGGCGCTGAACAACCGGCTTCTGTGCACTGTTTTGACTGCTGTTTGAATTCTGGTGTGTAATGGTGAATCCAAGTCTCATCCATAGTAATAAATCGACGCACAAAATCAGTTTTATTCTTGTTAACCACGCTACCGGCCAAAACGATATATATACGTGCAAGTTATCATGGATGCGAAATGCATATTAAAACTGTATAATACCATTGATATTATATTGAAATATATGATGGATACGAAGCGTATGAAGATGCGTATTTGATCTATAATGGCCGGTAAGGTGGTTAAAACGCTCCACGCACTGTTCAGAGATTTTCATGCGAGTGTGTTTTTGATCTGCTGTGAGCAAGCGCGGCACCCATCTTGTGTAAAGCTTTTTCGTTTGCAATTCTTTATGCAAAATAAATTCTATTCTTTTGAAATGCTTATAGTCTCAGTAATTTCACGCACTTTAACTTGCCTGTTCATCCAATACCATATCATGCAATTGAGGCAATGATTTCCGGTGTTGTTACACTTTTTGAACGTTCATCACGTGGATCATCTTTAATGCTGTTACGGCCATGTTTAAACTCGGCAGCCCATATTTCTTAATTGTCAGAGAACGTTTCAGATCATCCTCATAGTTGAACATCAATTGGCCCTATTAGTTGCATATGCAGATTGATAGCTTAGATAGCCAAGTAGATTGCGTATTGTTAAAAGTTCTCCAACGAACAGGCTTTGGATTCTATTCCCACTACGTGCAAGGATGCTTTCGAAAATGTTTACTTAGTTGACTGCCACTTTGCTTATTTCAGCCTGAATAAGTTAAAAATATTCCATGTTTTTTCTTTCTAGTAGGATTTCTGGATTGCTTAACACTTAGAGAATCCACGTACACACGTTTTCGATATTTTGTATATGGGAATTCCCATAAAAATAATTATTTTGATGTGAATAGTAATTATTGTCATAGTAGAAATAATTTATATCTATTAAGAAAAATTAAATTAACTTTAAATTTGTGTGAAGTTGGAGAAAACCTGGGGGTAAGATAGTAAATGTTAAAATACCCCTGTGAGAATCAAGTAATATTACGAACAAAACTTTTTGTCTATATGTCACAAAGTGTTTTCCGATGGAATTAGTAACATTTGAAAATAATAACAAGGCTTATTTTCATAAAAATAGGAACATTAGGAAAAGCGTGAAATTATTGTACAAAAAGAGAATCAATGGCATTGTCATCTAGCTTATTTGTAGACCAATATCTTTGTTAGCTCTTTTCAAGGAAAAATGTCTTGGAACGACAAGATTTGTTAATAGTTTTTATATTAATTCCATATATGAGAGATTGCAAAACTTGTAACACATTTGTTGTACATGTGGGCAAGTGGATAAGGATAAAGAAGGAACCAATTGATAACTTTTTTCTTAACACTTAAAGGGTTGTAGTTCTTTGGAGAAAATCTCTCAGAAGATGTTCTGAGGAACGAAGTAGATTATGTTATTAAAGAGGACAATGAGAAAAGGGTTCGGCAGGTCTCAAGATGGTAATCCAAAGAAAACAATGCAGATTTCGAAGACATTCTCTAAAGAACACTTTATCAACTTTACAAACTTTCAGTTTCATGTATCAATAAAAGTGTTTATGTTGTATCAAATGCTGTAAATCACATCAAATATGTACATTAAGAATAAACAAAGTCGTGAATGCTGAAGACAAATTTTTGACGTACAGTTTACAAAGCTAAAAAATCGATGTTTTTGTTTGGCAGCAACGAAATCATTAAAGATAATCAGAATAATGAGTTGATCAGAATTATGATATTATGCATTAATGTTTATCATACGCCTTCTTCAAAAATGGTGTGCGATGAAAAAATAAGTCACCATGCTTTCAAAACTGAAGAAACCATATGGAATGGTTTCTTCAGTTTTGTATGGAGGATATAATACCTTTTGCATGTGCTTGTCAAACGTACAACATCGGAAAGTTATACTTCCTGACGGGCTTTAAACTGTAATTTAAAATCAGAATATCTATTAGGATTCATTTCCAACTCCTAGATGGAAACAAAGAACCTTAAATATCCAAAGAACCTTAATTCCTCTACTTTCCTAGAAGCTGATATGAATACAAGGATCCGTTGATCAACATACTCTGTCCAACTTCAACCAGCAGCTGAGCTACCTGGTCATTGGCTTTCATTCCAAATGTTCTCTGGTTTAGTCTTCTTTCAATGTCATTCTCTAAGGACAACAACTTACATCTGTTAAAGAAAACTATTGATGGTTTGCTTCGTTTTTCTTAACCTCTTGCCCACACACGATGGGTATACTGTGGTTGTTGACTTGTGGGGTCGGTTTTTAGTGAGTTATGAAACGAGTTATCACTTTTTTCAATTCCTTAATTGATAAATGTTTGATTGACACCCATTAGTTAGTTCAAGATTTCATTAATAGTAACGGTTAAGCATAGCAACAACAACGATAGCACTTCTAAAATAACCACTGTTTCCCCTCCTAGTAGTTTGTCTGTGTGCGTGGTTGTAATAATGTTTGTAAGTTTTCAATATTCATTCATATGAGTTTTAATAACTTTGATCACTTTATTAATTTACTGCCACTTTTTACTCATCAGTAACTAAAGTATCAAAACCTTACAAAATTCTCGATCGTGTGAATGTTCCACCAACTATTTAAAAAGTGTCGTCAGAGAAAAAACAATTGCCTTTTAACTTCTAAATTTATCTTATAATATTCAAAATTCTTAACTGTTCTCTACAAGTTATATTTTGCTGATGGACATTTAACGAACTATTTAATCCCTTGAAATTCTTCTCGGTAGCTTATAATCCAGATCTTACACGTGGCATACACCAAATAATATTAGATAAGCTAATATTATCTCTGTCTTTTTCACATGTTTATCATGTCAGACATACTTGCAAAATGTTAGTATCGAAGGGCAAGAAAGCGATCTTGTTTATTATCGTAGGAGGCGTTGTGAACTTTGTGGTTGTACCTTGGTTTCTTCCTAGGTAAGTCTTAAGATTTTTCTGTGTCACATAATCCCAAGATTAAAGATAAACCAATGTCACTTTTAAAGGAAATGATAAAAATATCGTCGTAGAAATCAAACAAAAATAATAATATACCCACCCCCGCACAACTATGATGTTTTAATGCTTGTATACTAAAGATTTAATGCGTTACAGCAATTTATTAGAACAATACATCACTAGCTTAGTTTATGTTGTGATATACTGAATGTATTTTTCTCACTATATTCCTTTTACTATCTTCGGGAGTGTACGTATTAGATTGTTTTTTGTAAGCTATTAAAATGACTTTTCCCTCATTGCTGTCTTGTGAAATCATCAAATGATTAATCTGTAGATCAACTACTAACGGCGAAAGATAAATGTTGTATGCAGTTAGCACTGAGAAGTTAAAATCAGCTACACGATTATACTTTGAATCGGTGAATATGTTTATCGGTTAGTATCTCCAGTCAGAATTTCTCGGTATACAATGTTTGTGATGAATTCTTACACCAGTACGAAGTAGTACAGAATCTGATTATGAAAATAATTACATTGTGAATTCAAGAATATAATTATTTTTGTTTGAAATGTTTCTGTGATGGGATTGTTATATTTTAGCCTCTAGGAAGTTATAGTGAATGATAAATTGTCTGGATTAACGAACACAGTTGATTGTGGGTATGTCAGGCTTGCCGCCAACTGTTACTTTTCATCGCTCACTAGTTTGTTATGATTCGTCCTTCCGCGTTGGGAAAATAATTTCTAATATCTGAATAAGAGAAAACCAATCTGATACTAAACGATTTTTAGTAGTTATTTTACTAAACTTCTTAAGGAAATTCTCGATGTTGAAGTTATGCAAGAATAATGTCATGTATCTATGCGATAACATGTTAATTTTTAAAACTGTGATTTAAAAAAATATATATATATTTGCTTTTTTAATAAAAATGCAAAATTACTTAGTTCAGCATATTTTAATGATATTTTACTAGAGCGTTTAAGATTCTATTTTCTCATTGGAGAGTAATGATTTCAGAGCATGTAAATACTAGGCTAACTAAATCTTAACCATCGCTAAGTGAATCTTTGCATAAATACGAGGTGTGCAATGTCTACGATATTCAAATATTATTCTTTATTCACGAAAAGTTATATTTCATTCATATTCCTCAACTACTGAGACTTACATTCTTCAAATCATTTAACATTTTTAGAACTAGTTCCAACCAGGGGGGAAAAAAAACCAACTCCCCTCCATCAATAGCCCATACGATAAAAATATTTCTGCTCATGATTCGTTACACGCGCTTTTGTTACTTTACAAATCAACTCTTAAGTGTGATTCGATGTTTAAAAAAAAAAAACGCTGCCTAACTATGACATCATTTCGATATCAATATTAGTTTAAGGCTTAGATTATTAATAAGCACCACTAGTAAAGACTTAAAAGTACTGCTTGTAGTTCTTAAAATGATTACAGTCATTTTATTATTAAACATTTATTTGTGATTGAAAAGTCATTGTGATATTTTAAAATCAACAATCGTACTATTTTTTCTAATCGTTGCAGCAAATGATGAACCAGATTGGTAACCGATAGGCTAAATTATCCTCATGATTTACTCTGAGTCGCAACATGTTTTGAAGTATCGGGGGTATGCCCGCCCTGTCTTGCATGAGCCAATGTTTGCATGTTTTAACCACTTCATCTATTACCGAGGGAAAAAATGGTCTGTGATATTCTTCAAGAAATGTGAGATGGGGATAGAGAGAAAGAGCAAACCACACTGCAAAGAAGTGCTTCGTATAATCAATGAGATTTTTTTCCCTCAATGGTATTACACTCAGGGTGACAAAGTTGTTCCTGGAAATTCCGGTTTTAATCCCTCAAATACCGAGACTCGGTCAGACATTAGACCAACTCGTGCAGTTTACAGCGAATAACATTCTGGCCTCATATCCATAGTTGCTTCTGTAGCAATTCCAAATAAATACTCTCACGACCAGTGACTTGGCTTCATAAAAACATAACCGCTGTTTCCCAATATTAATTGTCTGCGTAATCTGTAAATTTCGAGTATTCTCTGTCCAGTTTAACTGCTCACAGAAACTACAACCTTCACAACCAAAAGCTACTATCGTTAAATGAGTTATGGACGCTTTTAATGTGGGTTTTCAGTAATCAAATATATATATTGTTAAGACCATATGAACAATTTTATGTTCATATGGTCTGTTATTGTGTTAAAGAGCGATTTAATGTTTAGGATGACATGGACACGTTTTTTCAGTTCAACACACGAGAAGGATGAATTTACACCGTGTTTCAGATACTACTATTAATTTTTATCTTTTAATTTAGAGGAATTTTTATTGACAATCATTGCACCGATTTATTAAGGTGCATTAATCATAGACTATTTCATTAAATCTTTGAAATATGAATTTCATTCTTTTTTTTTTAACTTAAATATAATCAGAACTTTACATAAACAGTTTCAATCGATTTAAAATATTCTTTATTTGTTCTTAAACTTTGAATATTACGAATCATGTCACATTAATTGGTTATTTCATTTCAAGTGGAGCACGTTAGTCATTCAAAGCAAGCGAGGCTTTGTTCCACTTATTTGCATTGAATTCTAAAAATAAACTGTGTGGTCTTTAATAGAAAATAGTACTCTGTAAATACCACTTTAAATTGAGAATTAACGATTCTCTCAAACAATGAATCAAAAGTAGTTTACATTCATTTATTGAATTAATAGTAATTTTAATAATTGCACGCAAATGGACAAAAGATCTTTCGAAGCGAAATCACACAGAGAATGTTCTGCCACAATTGAATGCCGTGGTCGCCAAATACATGATGTTCTCCACACATTACGAAATGAATCTTGGCTGCCCTTAAACTAAGAAAAGGAAGGAAGGAAAGACGATGTGATAGGATGAAAAATAATCATCTTAGCCAAACTTAGAAAAGTCTTTTGTTCAGCTTCGCATTGCATGTTGGATAGCGAATGACATTTCCACCTGCTTCCTTTCTCTTTTGCTTCTCTTCCTTTCTCCTTCGTCTTTTTCTTAATTGATTTCCCAGCAACCATTAGTTTCTAGCACGCTACAGAGTGTGTTAAAGATGACTCTTTGGTATCTCTTCCTTCCCAACACAGACAAGCCTTCGTTGGTGTTTTGACATTAAACGTACTGAGACAAAGCAGACGTAACAATGCCACAAATGCGTGCTGTAATAGATGGCAGTAGTGTTTTATATTAACTATATTGCGCAATCACAGAACTTTGTTCGGTATTATAGCGAAGATATGAACATTTTTGGCATATCCCCCACCCATCCCTCTCTCCCTTCCTACTTAATAGCTGTTTTTATAAATTACTGTTTTGTAAATCGTATATAAATGTAAACATTTATAATAATAGAAAGATTAACTTCTTGGAAGCTTTTAAAATTCAGAAAATGCGTTTTAAAATTAGCAATTAGTTTTCCTGTTAAAATATAATTTCGTTTTTGCAAAATATTCTATTTTTTCTTTAATTATGTATCTTTCGCTTTAATTACGTTTATTTGAACGTTCATTCTTCCATTGGATAGCTTATACGATGACTGATTCAATAAATAAAATAGTAAAAATAAAAATGCGAAACAATTTAGATATTATGATAGTGATATGTTTATATACAAAAAGGAAACGTTTTTGTTTCTTATTATGAATTAATTATAAACAAATAATTCGTGATTCATTCATAATGATAAATAATATAATAAACTTATTGAGTGGAAAATAAATATTTTCATGTTATTAATTTCTCAAGATATATTGCCAATAAATAAAGTACATTTATATTAGCTCCAAAATAGGATTTATGAGTAAATATAAATTTTTCTCTTACAAAAGAATCAGTTAATTTTATTTTAATTTTTCATTTAACTTGGCATTACGAACGGAATTATAGTGTACTGATCGCCAACCTTTTTCGCTGATTGTTATTGCTTAATTGCTCTGTATTGTTAGGCAATTAAGTGCAATCGGTTACGGTCATTGTCAGGTAAAATTTCTGTCGGTCCCATTGTCGCCCTCTAGCGGATATTTGTTTAAAGTGGTAAGTTGAATACTAATTAGCTATCAAAGCTCATTACTTAGGAGCCAAAATAAATTTTAGCTTTATAAAAAAATTAATTATTTTCTGTACTTTCTATAATTAGTTTTACGCTAATTACATTTTAATTATTTTGCATTATAATTCGGTGTTAAAGTATTTCTGTTTTGGAATTACATTTTCTAAGCCCATGAAACTAAGAGTTCGTTTCTTATTTTTATAACTATGTCAGTTTTATCTGATATTATATTTTGTGATATAATAATTCGTTCATATAAAAATTAGTTTTTTCATATAATTTATATTAAGGTTACTTTCTTTTCTTGATTTAGCACCGGACTGAGCTTCAGAGAAAAACAGGTGGATAAAGAAACATTAGAGAAATTAGAAGCCGGATTTAATCGTCTCCAGGAAGCAAATGACTGCAAGTCCCTTCTTAAGAAATATCTTAGCAAAGATGTCTTTGATAGATTGAAAATAAAGAGTACAAAGTTCGCCACACTTCTGGATGTAATACAATCAGGTATGGTAGTGAGTATGATTCTTGGTGGGAATATGACGTTTGAAATATACAGAAAAAAGTTTTTTATTTTTAATTTATGACATGAGTATTAAAATAAAAGAAAGTTATGTTGTGCACTTTCTAGCTTGAATCAGTCTCCCGAAAAAGTCATTTTTTAACTTGTCCAATACAACCAGAATTCATTCGATAATACTGTTTTTTTTTTACTATCTTAGAAGAAAGATAGTTAAAGGTTCATCTGCATTAGGTTTAAAGTCAGATAGACAGCATTTCGTGCTGACTATCGATAAACTATGGTAAATATAATAAATGAATATTATGAGTGGATATTAAGTTTTTATTTTTTTTACATAATCTGGAAACCCTGCTATAGAGACCAAACATGGAACTGTTTTATGCAGCTTCAGGTCTTCAATAAGCGGGACGATGATCTCACACACGAAGCGATGAAATTCATTAGCCACATAAAGATATTTACAAATATTCATATTCACGAATATGAATATCTGTAAATATCATATTCGTGATTTACAAATCACGAATATGAGTTCGTATTTGCATACGAACTCGCAGCTGATGGTTGGAGAGTGGATACGCTAACCACTGGAGTCATTGTTACAATCCGCATATCATATTTCAGTAATAGAAAATACTATCTTCTTTTTTTTTATGGAAATCTCACTCACGAAGGTTGTGAATCTGTCATATGCTAATATTCTGGATGACGGATAATCCCGAAAGAAACCTGATTCTAAAGAGCAAACATGAAATGTTTGCTCTTTAGAATACAATACAATAAGCAAGATTGTGATCTCGTTGCCGATATTCGTCTGCATCTGCTGCCTGAAGATATTTACAAATATCCATACCGAAGGTGTTATTTTAAGTAATTGATTATCAAGAAAAGTATGTGGAAGTTAATTTAGTATAAATCCTCGCAAGTTTCGTGTTTTTTACTTACATAATAATCCAAAAACAAACAGTAAATTACCAACATAAAATTGAGACTTTTTGATCACTTTCTTCCTCTATAACTTGATTTACTTCACTATCTTCTACTTAATTCGTACAAGTATTAAGCCAGTAATTATTGAAATAATTACTGAGAAAGAACAAATTAAATATTAGATATAATGTTGTCATTGAGCAGATATAAATGAGAATGCGATAATCCCACGTAATGCAGTGAATCTTTAACACCAAGATGCTGAAAACGGGTACTTCTTGATCATTAAATAAGGTTAAGGTTTTGATCTTCCGATTTCCCCAATTAATTTTGACTATTGATTGCAGTTCGACTTGTTGCTGGGTGTTTCAAACTCATGCTTCTTTTATATTGGTTCTAATCATTAGTTCCAATATGTGGTGTTAAAAGGCTAGAAAGAAACTGTCTATCCAGAGAGTGAAAAACAAGAAACTGGATGACCCTTTTTTTGTACTACAAAGTTCGATATATATGCTTGCTGAATATAAAAACAGTTTTTTTGAATGGTTTCATTAGCTTTCTTTGCTACTTCGAAGTGTATAATGTAATATATCTTGCTTCTATAAATATTTAAAAGCTAACGCAATTGTACTTCCCATCAATGCGGAGCACAAGAATGTTACAAATGAAAGCGATTTAGCCTCTCATATGGAGGTAATGAATTATTTTTTCTTTCATCGAAGCTATTTCATTTGTCTTCCCTCAGACACGTATTTAATAGCGTGCTTGCCTCAGAACTTTAGTTGCTGATGCTAAACAAAGTCGATCCCTTTAAATACACTTCCCTGTAACACACCGGTCCAGATAAGGAAACCTTCTCTAGGAGCACATCGCATTTTGCTTAGTACGAAGCAATAAATAACCGTATTGAAGAATATTCTGGAAATTATCAGTTCATTCACAAATCATTTCTGCCTGTTTGGCCACTTCATAAAGAACTTAAAATTTCTCATTAATGAAAAATAGTGAATAATCTTTAAAAAACAAAGTTGACAATTAAAACACAAATCGTTCTGATAATGCTTATGTTTATATTCTTCTTGTTTTCCATTTTATTTTTTCATTTCTTGTTTTTCTCTTAGCATCTGCAAGCTTCCTTTGATTCTAGTTTCCTTTTTAGGTTCCAAAGTGATGGAAAATTATTTTAAGAACCAAGAAACGGCCAATTGAACGACATAACTAATGTTAAGTAATCAATACTCCTGAATCGCTGGAGAAGGTCGAAACTGTGGTTGCCATGGTGATAGCAGTGAACTCCTCTGCTGACTCCCTCCCTTTGTGGCACACACCCGATTCTAATACCTACCTCAGAATTATATTTAGCCTGTAAGAGTAACAAAATTTAGCGGGCAGTGTGTAATGTAAAGGTATGTTGATGCAAGAGTTTGTATACACAGGGGAACGCCTCGTTTTATGGATCTCTCTCTTTTCTTTCCCAAACTAATTCACTGATTTATATCTGTTATTTAAATAGAAACGGCTAATAAAACTAAGTAGAAAGATGCTAGCTCTCATTATTATATAGGAACGATGATAACGAATCTAACTGCGCTATATACCTCGAGATAATTATGTGGTTATAAGCTGTTGATTATTAATTTATAATAATCAATTCTGAAGATTTCGACGTACAAATATTTAATTACGTTGATTTTCATATAATCAGAGTACTTTTATTGCCATTCTTGGTTTATTCAAGAAAAGATGTATGAAATTCTTTGCAACATTATTGTTACATGATATCTGTGTTGCACTTGATAACTGTTCTGATCAGTGTTTAGATCTATTACAATGTTAGAGTGGTCGCCATTTTAGTGACAGTTTTATATCAACCCTAAAGCGTATGTTATATATGGAAGTACAATTAACTGAACTATCTACAGTATGTGAGCGAAAACAATTTTTTTTGTTCAATTGTTGAGATACTGAATGATGTCGCTCTGCAAGAATGCTGTTGTAAATACACACACACACACCCTGTGGCCTCCTCTCTATTGAGAGAGTTGCAGCTAATTACTAGAGAGATTATGAGCAAGGTAGTTTCCCGTTGCCTTTCTTGCCATAAGTATTTATGACTGTAGTCGTGTGTGTTCACGCGACCGTTTTGCCTGTTTATGAGGGATGAAAAACCCGAATTACAGGGGGAGAACCTTCCATATCCGTATGAGACCGGTTATATCCAGGAATTACTGAAATAGAGCCAAAGGCTTCACTTCGGCGATGCAAAATTATTCAAATTAAATGGATATTGAAACCAACATTGTTTCAAAGCCGAATAGAGAAACTATAAAAGTTTCGGCGGATTTAAGCGTAAACAAACCTTTCATGATAGGGGAAACTCGTAGTAAAGGTGGAATAAGCTCTGATCACTATCCTTAGTATTTCCCATAATGTAAAACACATCTCCTAGCAGACATGTATGATGTTATTTGATACCAAGGATAGTGATCAGAGCTTACTCCACTTTTACTACGAGTTGCCCCTGTCATGAAAGGTTTGCTTACTAGGATCCGCCGAAACTTTTATTGTTTCTATATTTGGATTTGAAATAATGTTGGATTCAATATCCACTTAATTTGAATAATTTTGCATCGCCGAAGTGAAGCCTTTTGGCTCTCTATTCCAGTAATTCTTGAAGCCCTTTTGCGATGTGACAACTCTTGGCAATTCGTATGGTAAAGTATAACCTCTGCATCACTACAACCTAGGGTGAGCCTATCACCGAGTGGAACCAATGCTGAGTTGAACGATCTTTCGGTCACTCGTAGGGAGTGGTCCGAGGGATCGCTTAATTTTTAGACAGATCCTTGACTTAAACAGTGACCTCAATAAAGGTCGAAACCGGTTGGAAGTTTGGGTGATAAATGGCAATGCTGTAGCCCATGAAGTTTTAACTGAGGCTCTGCTGTTGCTGTCACTCAGGTCCTAGGTGTGTGTGTGGTGGGGGGGGGGGGTAATGAATGGCAATGCTGTAGCCCATGAAGTTAACTGAAGCACGGCTGTTGCTGTTACCCCTCATATGAGCAAATGAGAGGCTCTGCTCGGTGGTGAGGTGAGCCTGGCACGGGGTGGAGCCAACGCTGAGAGTTCTTCTCAGTGGCAGGGTGAGCCTGTTACTGAGGGGAACAGCGCTGAGTTTTTGGAGTTTGACCTGTACTTGAACATTCAATAAAGATCGAGACCGGTCTGGGTAGTGACATCCCCCCCCCATAATGTATAACATCATACATCTCCACTAGGAGCTGTGTTTTACATTATGGGAAATACTAAGGATAGTGATCAGAGCTTACTCCTCCTTTACTACGAGTTGCTCCCGTCATGAAAGGTTTGCTTAAGCTTGGATCCGACGAAACGTTTATAGTTTCTATATTCGTCAAGAAACTTTTGTAGTTTCTCTATTCGGCTTTGAAATAATGTTGGATTAAACATCCACTTAATTTGAATTATTATATTACATCCAATATTTAATTGTACATTGTTTAAAAGAAAAATACATGTTTCTGCTATAAGAAATTGCATATTGTATATAACAGAAAAGTGAAATGGATACAACTGTTCTAACACTATATGATTAAATTTTCGTAATTTCAAATAATAACATAGAGTAAGGCCATTTGTAAAAAATAACTGGACTGACAGTAAGATTTAACTTTTCGCCCTGTTCACTATGATATAGGATTGCATATGCCTACCTGCCTTTGTGCTATATCAATATTGTATCTGATTTTTCGTTTTACTTCGGCTTTTACTACTAAACAAGGCGAAATTATGCACTGATAAAAGTATTAATTATAAAATTAACCAAACGTAATACGACAGAAATAAAAAAATATGAAAGCTTTATTCGTGAATTAGCTTACACATTGGCTAAAAACAGACTTAAATACAAAAGTGCCATTTATAAATTATTGCAACTGTTTGTTTTTGTTTTTTCTGAACAGCTTATTAAAAAAAAATATAACTTTTATTCTATTCGTCAAAATAAAGAAAATATTTAAATATATTTGTTTTTTAAAAAATAATTTTCTCAGACACCTGTATTTACAATTTCACATTACCGTTATATTGATATACTGTAGCGATTATTTGTGCGCATAAGTTGCGTAATGTATCAGTGTTAGGTAGACTTAATGTTGTGTATAATTTCAATAAGTTAAGATGGGGCAACATCTATTGAATATCCATTCAATACATGTCAAAATGAATTTTCATAAGTTATTACTCATGCAGTTGAAGACCATGCAAAATTTTCATAAGTTATATATTCACTGCTTTGTTTTTTCTTTTCACCTACAGGTGTTGAAAATTTGGACAGTGGCGTTGGTATTTATGCACCAGATGCCGAATCGTATACGATATTCGCTGATCTCTTCAATCCTATTATAGAGGATTATCACGGTGGATTTAAATCTACTAGTAAACATCCACCTAAGGACTTTGGAGACATCAACAACTTAGTAAATCTTGATCCAAAGGGCGAGTTTATAATTTCCACAAGAGTAAGATGTGGGCGAAGTCTTCGAGGATATCCATTCAATCCATGCCTAACGGAACAGGTAAAAAAAAAAAAGGATTAATCAGCTTAATATTGAAAGTTTTTTCTGAATTCATGATGCTCCTCAGTCTAAATTTAATCCCTTCAGCCAGTTCAAATCGTAATGACTATATGAGATGATGGATTGTTGTCAGGATAACTTCTTGATGGATGACTGCACTTCAAATTATTTCTCTAAGTCTGTTTATAGTACAAAGAACCCAAATCCACTATTCACAACCCTGGTTAGAAGAGAATCTGCCATATGAATTGGCTTCTTTTTATATCGCTATTGGTTACATTTGAATGTTTGATTTTTGGATTTCTTTTTAATCATAACAATAGAGAATGTTAATAGTTTGTGCGGAGTTAGACTGATCTTTGGTTCATATTGTTGAATGTTATTTAAAATATAAACTGCAAAAATCAATAATCAAATTCCCGGATGTTATTTTGAAGTTGATGTAAAATGCATGATTGTCGCATTTAATTTTATTTACTGGTGTTTTAGTAGCTTGTAAATATTGATCTTGACTTACGATATGAAAATATTTACTGACCAAATATTTATTTGTACCTTTCATAAAATTAATTTGTAATCAAATATAATGTAATTAATAAAAAAATGATTTCTTTTGGTAGCAATACGCGGACATGGAACAGAAGGTTAGCCAAACACTGAGTAGTATGACTGGAGAACTAAAGGGAACATATTATCCTTTAACGGGGATGGACAAAGCAACTCAACAGAAATTAATCGATGACCATTTCTTGTTTAAGGAAGGCGATAGGTAAGACTTTAAAAACGTTTCCTTAAAACGTATTTTTAATTTAAAGGTATAATTTTAACTCTTGACAGAAAATGTATTAAAGTGCAAAACACCCAAATATAAAATAATTTTGAAGTTTGTCAACGGCGTAAATTATTTATAAAGTAATATATTTTAAAATCGTGTATTTAAAGAAATTCTTGATGAATTCTCACTTGCAACAAACCATCTGAGATTAGATTATTTAAACTTGGTGTTCTTTTAAAATTGTGAAAATCTTTCATTCTTTATCAGATTTCTTCAAGCAGCCAATGCTTGCCGTTACTGGCCGACTGGACGCGGTATTTTTCACAACGATGCCAAAACGTTTCTGGTATGGGTAAATGAAGAGGACCATCTTAGGATTATATCGATGCAAAAAGGAGGCGATTTGCGGCAAATATATAAACGACTTGTCGATGTGAGTAATTTTTTTTTCTAAAAAATTTGTTTACGGGTAGTTAATTCTAATGAAGTTATTTAGTTACTCACTAAAACATGTTATTTTATTATTATTTTATTTTATTTTATTATTTTTTTTTTGCAGGCTGTTGACATCATTGAGTCTAAACTGCCTTTCTCACACGATGATCGCCTTGGTTTTTTGACCTTTTGTCCCACTAACTTAGGAACCACCATCAGAGCTAGTGTTCATATTAAACTTCCAAAACTGGCTAAAGATAGGAAAGCTCTAGAAAATGTATCGGCCAAGTTTAACTTACAAGTGAGAGGTAAGATAACTGTTTCATTGACTCTGAGGTACAGTAGACTAAATAACATTAAACAAGCTTAGGTTTAAGATAAAGACAACAGCGATGTTATCTATAGGTTAATACTGATTAGGAAATGGATTTACAAAGTTTAAAGTCGAAAGAACATTTTGCTAGTGTTTAACTACTAGTAGCTGCTCAGGTCTTTAAGTTATTTTAAAAAACAAGTCCTTAAGTTTTTTCATCTTTTATATATAACTTTTAATTTTGATTTTTTTTTCTCTTACAGGAACCAGGGGTGAGCATACAGAGAGCGAAGGCGGTGTGTATGATATTTCGAATAAGAGGAGATTAGGCCTTACAGAATACGAGGCAGTAAAAGAGATGCAAGACGGAGTTTTAGAATTGATCAAATTGGAGCGCGCAGCTTAAACTTTGGCACTTTAAACCTCGCCTTCATCCTCCGGTATCTCTGGAAACTCTTCTGAACTATGTGTCATCAACAGCACACCTCAATTCCTACATCTTTAGTCTTACTGGATAGGACGTGTTCATTCAAAAACATGCAACACTCCCAAGTGGAGATGCAGTGTTCATATTTTATAGTTTTATTTTATATTCTATTTTCAGAAAAGTTTTGTTTTGTTTTTTGTCCCTAGAGACATAGTTGCAGCTTGAGCTAGGATTAGTTTTACAAGGAACCGATTAAATATTTAATTATGAGAGACAAATCCTGTGTTATATTTTTATAGTAGTTCCGGAAAACTGTGCAGTTTTTGTAGAGTACTGAAGATGAGTCTAGTCATTGTTTGGTTGCTAGGTGACCGGCACTGTACTTTTATTACTTTTAAAATATGCACATCGATATAAGTTTGTTACATGACCTTATTGTGGCAATAAGTCGTCCAAGTGTTCCAGCTAATGTTATATAAGTGCTTACATTCTGTAAGACATCTAGTTGTGGTAATAATAAAATAAGAACTGTTACGATATTTGCTCATTTTTATTCATATGTTGAAGGTTATTCTGCAAAGTTGAAGAATGCCATTATTAAACCATTTTACAAAACCCAATTCGCAAATAAAATACGTATTTATAAATAATATATTTTTCTTTATTTGAATTTATTAACAACTTTCATTGACTAATACACCCTAGATGGCAGTGCGATGGGATTCAATAGCTGTAGGATGATCGTGCATATTTTCACTTTGGCCTAACAATAAACGCACAGTAGAAAACGTTTTTGTTTAAAATATTTCCTAAAACATAATAAAAAATGAAAAGAAATTTTATTCATTATCTTCTGATATTAAATTTCCTAAAATGTTTAAATCAATATTAGTACAACGTAAATCAATTAAAACAGTGAATTGCATAATATCGTAATATTTTTATATAATCCTAAAACACCCTATTTCGAGACCAAATTTGGAACTTTTTCATGCCACTTTCCCTTAAATAAATGGAGCATCATTCTCATACCGAACGATTAAAATTCATCTCGTACCTAACATCTGCTCATCGCGAGATTAGAACCCGCGGCCTATTGGTTGGAGAGTGGATACGTTAGTCTGTCGGCCATTTTGTTTTGTCTTTTAGATTACTACAATAACTGATTTCATATAGAAAAGTATTTGCTATAGCAAAAATTATTCCAGACTTTACAGGACGTTCTGGAATATATGTCATGCATTTAAATATTCTCGAAATATTCTATAAGAATACTGCGAATATGAAATATTTCATATACCAAAGGTTGATTCGAAATATAATTTTTAAGTTGAGTTGAAAGAGCCTGCCATTTACTTAGTAGTTATTAATTTTCTCTTAAATAAAAAGTATGCCTACGAATTACTGATTTTAAATCGTCATCCGTCTAAATGATCTTTCTAATGGATAAATTCCCATCAGGGCATTTTGTGAGCATAATTTGTAATAAGAGGTGCGTGAATTGACAACGATAAGTTTTTAGTGACTTTATGAAAACTATTTATGCGAGAGAACATTCTGTTTGTCGATAACCAACGATTTATGTTTAAGAATTTTATTCTTGACTTAATAGTTTATCAAATAATTAAATATCTGGTAAATGTAGTTAAAGCAATTTGGAATTCCTGGGCTCATAAGGATTGGTTCTTAAGGAACACAAATAAAATAAGTTATTTCTGGGAGAAATTAATGTCGAGTGATTTTTAATGATGAGAATTTTTAATAAGCAGAATGGGTGACAATGAAAACCATCTGTGAATTAAAGACAGTGATGAACATTCAAGTCACAGTGAGGACGAGAACCTACTGCATGTTGGTCGCAAAGCAAAGATACTTTCGCTTGACAATCCAGACTGGTGTTGGCAAAAGAGTTGTAATGCTCCGAATGAGTTCACTTTGATGGAATTCTATAAATTTTCTGTTACGTAGAAATAAAGAATAATAGTTTTTATTTTATTTTATTTCCTTGGGTTACCGTCTACTGAGTTTTAGCCACGTTTAATATAATTTTACGACTCTTTATTATTAATGCAAAGCATCATAAAAATCTTTTAAGATTAAAAATATAATAATACATTAGTGCTAATAAAATTACTCTATTTTAAAGCAATGTTAGATTTTTTTCTCTATTCTATTTCTTTATTTTATTTTTTGATAAATTATAAGCTATTATTGAATAATAGCAGACCATTAATTTTAGTTAAGACACTAATACTGTCCTCATCTTCAATCACTTATTTAAACAAACTTGTATATTTTTTTTCAAAATGAACTGTTAACACACTGGTTTCCAAAAAGTAAGGAACAAAGAAAAAAATCACGGTGACTCAAAAATGTGCATGATGAGTTTTTATGCTCAGTGAGAAGTATCATATGAGATGTTTAAATTGTAAACACAATCACCCACAAAAATTGTAAATGATTAGTTTAATTCAGTAACAAATAGATGCATGAAGACAATGGTCCAAATTGAACTGTCAGTGTCTCAATGAAGAATGTGTGGTCACCTCTTACAGCAATACAGCGCTCTCAAAGATGTTTGATGCTGTTCATAATGGTGTATAGGAGCTCATTTGGTAATAACAACCAGTGCTTGTGCAAAACTCTCCTAATTTACTCAGTTTTGGGCGTCTACCTGGAGCAACTCAGACATACTGAATAGGATTATGGTCAGAAGACCTAACTGACCGGTTTATACGTACGCTAGTCACTTGAAGATATTGGTCCAAGAGCTTCACTCGATGAGGACGAGAATTATCTTGTGGTATTCGTATACGCAATCCCACATACTGGATAATCACCAGAGGAACACACGCAATTTACAGCATTGTTTGTGATAGTGGACACGGCGAGTTGTGTGCAGTTGAGTATAATACTCTCCCTCGAGGAGCTCTTAAAGGTACTCAGTATAGTAGCGTGTGAGGTAATTTTGTATGAAAGTTTCAGAAATAGTTTTGTGATTATTAATGGTTATTGTATTGATAATACATAACACAAGCTACATAGCTACGTTTTCAATTTTGTTATTGTACATATTGGTATTCCCATGGGGAAAAACTTTGCCAACCAAAATAATAAAAACTTTTGGTTAAAAATATGAAAGAATAAATCTGAACAATTCTTAATTGAATTTTTCTTATTTAAAATTTCATTATTTAATAAAACTGAATGAACATTTCTCTTATAATTATTTAGAACAATATTTAAAGCTTTCAGTTTGTAACATCTTTCTATTATCACACTGCGCTGTTATAATGGTGAGGGGGGGGACTTAGTGCTCGACCCCTCCGTTACTTTCTCCACGATTGAAATACTCTTCGTCGCTCTCCATGGCACCATTTGTGTATCAGTCAATTTTTACAATATACAAAATATATATTACAGATTACTTATATTCGTATACTATCCCACCAGAAGTAACGGGAAACGTGCACAAATAAATTGTCCTTACTGAGTGAAATTCATAACGTAGTGTTCCAACTTTGTCCATAACAACTGTTATGGACAAAGTTGGAACCTCAGTGAAGTTCGCTGCTCCTTCAAACATTACTGTCTCAATAATGAAAAGGATGATCCTCTTCGCTGTGTACTAATTCTAGCAAGGAGCAGATCTTCATAACACTATGGTACGCTCAAAATCTTCCTGTACAGGTATCTTCTAACACCTAAATAAATCTATTCAAATGGTAAAATGAATAATTGTTCAATGGTACAGATTCTGACTACCCTTATGTATCCGTTGCTATTCACAAGGGCGTGTTTGCTACAGTTGTTCGGTTAAAATTCGTGACATGCAGATCTACGTGTCGTCGAAATACTTATGGGATGATTTGTTGCAGCGCCACCTTTCCAAACACAGGTTCTCTAGGATGGATGGCTGAATATGTATAACTTCTTCAACTACTTTTCTTAAAGAGCTTCGGCATCTGTCAATCATTATTTCAGCCCTACCTAATATTATCGCGAATTCTGCGTCACCCGAAGATTTGCATTTATTCAGAAGGACTCCAACTGTGGACTTTGGAATGCTTAAATTGCTACGTAAAGTACACAGACAGAGCATCCCAAAATAGTATCAGAAATCCATTCGTTCCTGAAGTGGGTTAATACGCATCTTTCGGTACATTAAATTGGAATGACTTTCAAGCGAATTGCTAACTTTATGGACCACACAATTTGCAAACTCATTCATTTTCTTGAAGTGATATCCCTTGACGCATTTTAGGATAGGTATATGTGTAGATATATTTAAAACAAAAATATCTGTAACCAACGGCAACTGCTATACTGGTTATTAGAAAAGTGAATATGCTGACATTAGATACACACTATTGTTGATATCCACTTATTTATATTCAGAATCATTTGAATTAAATAAATTATTTGATATCGAGGATGGTATGTAATTCTCTTGTGGGATAAGATGCGTGTGAGGGTTCTTGTTTTGTTTTGAACACTTATTAGGTTATTGTAATAATCTCAAACCTAGAAAACGATGCCTTGGCCAAAAACAATTTGGTATTGTGTAGTTCTACCTTCACGTTCGTATTAACGTCTTTTATTATCTTCATATAAGCGGACATCTTTGTTTCCATTGAACTTGAGGATTGTCTGATGAAGTTTGTTTCATCAGACAATCCTCAAGTTCAATGAGGATTGTCTGATTGTTTAAAAAAAAAGGAAATAAAGTTTTCACTTTTGATATTTGAGTACCAGATTCATCAACAATAACTGAGCCGAGAAGATTAAGCTACCTTAATTCCGATTCGAAAGGGAAAAAATAACGTGACGAAGGAACTAAACATGTTTTCGAAACTGCACCAACATTCTAAGGAGGGAATATCTTCCGTAGACATATATTTCAAAGCAGATAACAAATAAATTGATCAAATTACTTTATTAAAAAAAATGCTTAGTCCTGGCACAATTTAAACACTTCAAAATTATTATTCCGAATTCTTTATTTTTACTAACAAATTCGAGACAGCTTTGGACGAGTACTTTTTTTTATGATTGTCTGCAATTATTTTGTTAATTTTTTATACTGCGACTTCGCTGAATTAAATTTAACTTCTCGAGTCGATTTATCATTAATTTCACTTATTCATCTCGGCAAAATAAAATTATTGTGGCCTAAGTGCTACTTAATTCAGCATTAGATCCTTTCCCTTGACCACTTCTGTTTCTATATATTTTTTGCTGAGAAATGAAAGACGAATTTTTTAAATTTGAAAATAAGTTTCCATGAACCAATCAGAATAAACTATAATATATCGAGTACTGCTGTATCCAATGGAAAATAATTTTATCCGCGTGAAAAAGGATTTTCAAATTTGTGAACCCAAATGTAGATCGCAAAAGCCTTATTAAGAAAAGTTACGAAGTTCCAATATACTTCATACGGAGGTGCCAAGATTGTTCTCCAAGAAAATTGAATTTTCATCGCAGAAAAGAGGCAAACTGGCCATTAGAACACATGGAGTTATGGCATAGTACACTGGCCTCACAGCCTGAGTTGCTTCTTCCGAAAATCCAAATCAACCAGCCACCCAATAATAATAAAGCGAACTGAATGTCTAAAATCGTTAACTTTAATGCTCGAAAACTATATATATATTCAAAATAAAATAAAATTGGAATAAATTGTGCATTTATGTATACAATTCTTTTTCCAAACTTATCTTCAATATTATTTTATAAAAATACGCCCATTTTGTGGCAGCTGTTGAATAAGTACTAACATATATTTAGGTTGCAAGGTGAATTCTGATTTCATGTTCGTGGACAAGTTTGGAAGCTATAAAAAGGATCCAATTTCAATTTCGATCAAATTAATATTGATAAGGTAGATGTGTCGCTCAGCAACATACCTACCAATAAATAAATGCTGATTTCTACGTAATCTTTATTTTCTTTTTGATTCTAGCATTTTAATGTATACTAAAATTCCCCAACTGTAATCTGTTGCGTCACCATTTTTGGTTAAATCTGATGATCAAAACAGTTCTAATGGTAAAAAAGTAAAGGTGAAGGTTTACCATAAGCTACACAGGAAGTGCACTTCAATAGCTTAACAAACGTATATTCCACTGATACTTTTTCAATGTCTGAATTGGATCTCAAGAAATTCATTCCAAATAAAACTGAAGAGGTTTCTGTTTTCATGATCGCAAAAGGAATTTGAAAATGTATGGAAGCATTTATAACCTGAAAATGAGACCCCTTTTAAATACTTATCGTTAAACGACTTTATTTGTTTACATCCCCTCAAAAGTAAAATAAAAAGGATGAAAAAAATTATTTTACCGAAATTATGACAAACTCATTATTACGTGAATAAAATTAGTTATAAAGAAAAATTATATATACAGATAGTTCAAAATTCCACGTAAACTTTGAGGGGAGGTAGAGAACATCAAAATCAACCATATTCACCTAGGAAAGCATGACCGGAAACGCCACCGGAAGGTATTAACAGGGACACAAACATACAGAAATAACACAAGGCAGTAAATAGTGTAAAAAACTTTATTAGGCGTAACCGTTGATTGCCGTACATTTTCGAAAATACCTGGAGTTTCACGGATATTAGCAGTGGCGATGCTTGCCACGAGGTCCATGTCAAAGGCATCAGGCGTTTCGTACACCATGGCTTTAAGGGTCCCCCACAGAAAGAAATCAATGCTCGATAAATCAGGTGAGCTTGGGGGAGGGCATGCGAGGGGTTCACCACGCCCAATCCATCGAGTCCAAAAGCTAACCCGTAAACGAGGTGCATGTCTGCCATCTCAGCGTTCGTAAAACGACGCATGTTTTTCGTACGACGTCTAAAGCTTGAATGAGGAAGCCCCAATTGCTCACCTGGAGCGCTAGCGAACAGCTCCACCTATCACTTTCGAGTGGCGTTTCCGGTCATGCCTTCCTATGTGAATATGGTTGACTTTCATGTTCTCTACTTCCCCTCAAAGTTTGTACGTGGAATTTTGAACCGCTCTGTATATATATATATATATATATATATATATATATATATATATATATATATATATATAACTACTTTGTATTATATATTTTATATGAATATGCCAAATACGAAGTTGTAAATTTATTTTTCTATCTTCGCGCTGAAATTAGTGCTACATACTGTGATGCCATCTGTAGGACCAAATATCACAGCAAACACGTGACTTTTTCAAGCACTTCAAGTTACCCAGTAAATGAGCAGGTGGTCTCAAACTGGGGGACGAAAATCGGTACCACGTAAGGATATTCTGAAGACATCCGTGACATGATGGAATTCGACTCAGTATTCTGGAAGCTTGAGATCTGAGACGCTATCACTATGCAAGAAGGCTGACTTTGTGCAAAATATCTAAATAATTTCTCCTGATTTAATATTGCTTTTATCATATTTTGCATTCAAATCGAAGCCTTTTATTTTGCCTTACTTCATCCACAAAATCGGAATTAATATATCATCATCATTCATCATTCCTTACATAAGTACAGTTTCACATAAATTAGCAAAAGTTCTAAGAAAATACAACATCAGAACCTTGTTCACTCCACTTCCAAAAATCCGTTTCTTAATAAGCCACCCAAAATTTGTCATCATCATCATCTAAAATACTCTGGTGTATATAAAATATTGTGTGATTGTGATATTCCTTATTTTGGACAGACAGACAAATCTGTCGAATTGCGTATGGAAGAACACATGAGGAACATTACTTACAAGAGACAGCGAGCCAGTGCATTATCAAGTCATATCCTTTTTCTCGGCTAATCCTAATGATGAAAGCCAAAGTCACAAAGTCTGCTGGGAAAAATCTACTAACATTTTCCGTTGCAATGATGAAAAATCATAAAATCTAGGGAAATCATCTTCAATCCTGTTCATCTAAATAGTAATTCGAGCTACAACCTCCCAGATAGTCATTCAGCTGTAATCATGTACTGGCGTTCACGAGATGCTACTAGCACGTGCTTTCCTAACAATACCACAAACGAAAGAACAGCTTTAAATACATCCACAACGTTTTAATGTTAATTATGTATAGAGACTCTCTATGATGTTCTTAGTTTATTTAAGCTTCAGTGTTTTTTCTTTTTTTCTTTCTTTTATAATGTCACCTGATGAAGGCTGTTACAAGCCGAAACTACTAGTGTTTTAATAATATTTAAACCTTTTTACTTAAATCTCGGTTCTAGTCATTCAATTCTTTTAAAAAGTATATATATTAACCGAGTTAATGATCATTCATATATATATATATATATATATATATATATATACACAAATTCTGTCCAAAAAGAAACCGAACTTTTCGAAAATAGAAGAACCTGGCGCCACCTGTTGTATCTTTTTGTTGTCGAAAGCGACAACCTTCAATTCAGTCAGTTGACACAACACTGATGAAGGTTATCGCTTTCGACAACAAAAGATACAACAGGTGGCGCCACTAGGTTCTTCTATTTTCGAAAAGTTCGGTTTCATTTTGGACAGAGGGTAGATATATATATACACCTAAACCTCTTTTTACGCGATAGATACGTTCCTAAAAATTACGCGTAAATAGAATTCGCGTAAAAAGAACTGACTCCATAGAAAAAGTGAAGATTGGTTCCAAACCTGAAATATAAGCAAAACAATGGAAAAAAAAAAAAAACACATTAAATTCGTTAAGATCATAAGATTTTTTTATTTACATTTTATGGAGAACACACATACGTATAATGAATTTTAATAACTTAAAAAAACATATTCATTTCAATTGTTTGCTAAGGATTCTATAAGAAATTATATTATTCGCTATCAGTTTCTGACAATAAACGCAAAAGCTTTTGTTTTCGTGAGACTGTAATATCACTAGAACTACTAAATATGGTATTATCGTCATCGACTTCCGCCTCAACTTGTGGAATTCTTCTTGTCATGTCTTGAACAAAAGTACCGCTGGTTGTTTCAGTAGTTTTAGGCATGCTTTAGATTTAGATTTGGATTATGTCGGTCAAAATAATTGCCTAAATTACTGGCCAGTTTAAGACCTACTTTAATTATATCAGCAATAAAAGTAGGATTATCTTGATCATTATCATTAACTTCTTCGCTTTCAGGAATCTCAGAAATAATCTCCACTATTTTGTCTTCGCTAAGAGGTTTATCAATTAACAATTCTTAGATATCTCCCGACGTAAGATCATCGAATCCTTCTCCGCCAATTTCACATGCCAAACTTATTATATTGGGGAATTCTGCAGTATGGTTGAAGGGAACAGAAGCATTCTCTTTAACACATGCGGGCCAAATAGCTTTCCAGCATGCATTCATAGTTTCTGGTCTCAATTCAGATAACGATAATCGAACCTGATCAATACAATCCATAATTGAAAAATTTTCCCACACATCCATAACTGACAGTGTTTCATCATCATTTAGCTCGTTCAAAACGTACTGAAATGTTCGTCTGACATAATATGTTTTAAAAGTCGCAATTATACCCTGATCTAGAGGTTGTAGCAATGATGTGGTATTGGGGGCAGAAAAAAAATTCCACATTTGGGTGTTCTATGGCAGGATGACCGGGTGCATTATCAAGAATCAAAAGCACTTTAAATGTGAGACCCTAGTCATTCAAATAGCGTCTAATTTCTGTCACAAAATGTTTATGGAACCACTCAGTGAAAATATCAATGGTTAACCATGCTTTTTTGTTGGTCATCCAATGAACTGGCAATTTTTGAAAATCTACGCCTTTCACTGGCCGTGGTCTTAATGATCGATTTATGAGCAGTGGTTTTAACATCCGATCTCCTAAAGCGTTCGAACAAAATAGGAGTGTTATGTGATCCTTTGCATAACACTCCTTTGCATTTTTTTTTAGAAAAGGCCGGTTTCATCCATATTCCAAACTTGTTCACGAGTGTAACCTCCATCTTCAATTATTTTAGCAAGTTTTTGTGGAAATGCTTTAGCAGCTGTTTCATCAGCAGAAGCCGTTTCACCTTTAATTTTTATATTAGGAAGAGCATGTCTTTTAATAAACTTAGCCAGGCAACCATTGCTTGCATGAAATTCATATTCTTTCCTCGATTGAGATGAAGTATCTGACTGCAGTTTTTAATCTGTTCATAAAATGAACAGATTAAAAAAGATAATGTACAAAATTATTTTTTGTACATTATCTTCTATCCACATCACTAAAGCTTTTTTTTTTCGGCCTTTTCTAGAAAAACATCTCTTGTGTATGATGATAATTTCGCACTCGATTTTGTACCAGAACATACCGCTTTTCTAATAGCCTCTTCATTTTTCTTTATATATCTGACATTTGATTCACAGACTCCGAAATGCTTACACACAGACGTCGCACCTACCCCAGTTTGAAGACGATCTAAAATTTGAATTTTTATATCCAAGGAAACGGCTTTCCATTTTTTTTTTTTTTTTTTTTGGTTATCGGCAACATCATGTGAGGGCGGGATTAAAATCTTCGGTTAATGAAATGAAAGTTTGAAAATTACATATAGCTTACCATTTATTATTTCTTAATTTTATAACGCGATTTTTATTTTGATTTCACTTAAAAAATGCAAATACAAAAAATGCGGTAACTGTGTTGTCTACTCAAACACCAAATTCAAACTGCTATGAACTGCTTTCTTATGCGCAGTCAGTTATGTATTGTAATTCGGGATTATTGGGAGGGGTTAGGATGTTTACAAAGATCCAGTCCTTTTTAGGACTTTCAGGGTAGCGGATAACAATGCTGCAGCCAATGAAGCTTTAACTGAGGCTCGGCAATTGCCGTTACCCAGCCATGACTAGAGATTTTAGCTCAATACCACCCCATCCACACAGATTTTCTTCATTCAGATGACGGGATAAAAAGTCAAGGACTCAGTCCATCGCCCAGTTCTTATTAGAACTATTAGATTGTAATTCGGGGAATTCCCAATAAATGAAATTCGTAAGAATTTAGAATTTTCTTAATTGAAACGAGAATGCAATTCTACAAAATTCTCAGAATTTTCTTGAATTACGGATTTTTTCCTAACTTAGACTTTAGGTTAGTCGCGTAAAAGTGAATAAAAATCGCGTAAAAAAATATTTTTGATATCCCAATTCGCGTAACTTCGAATTCGCGTAAAAAAAATTCGCATAAAAAGAGGTTTAGGTGTATATATATTAATTTCGTATTTATATATATTAATATATACATATATATTATATACACATACATATATAGTTCTCTGTGCTTTAAATGGTCATTTGAACTGTAAGAGAAAGGCAGCGAGTACCTCTCAAAAATATTTTCCAAACTATTCCGTTAATTCCATTCTGCGTTTATCTGAGAGAAATATCGTCTTTAGCCTCTAAAAGAATGACCTTGATGTTATTTTAATAAGATTACACACGTTTTTATGGTAGATGAACGAAATACAGACGCCATATTTCTTTAATAATAATGATCAAGCAACTAACTGATAAAACAAAGCTACGGAAAACTAAAGTTAAAAAGAACTAATCTCTACTTCTGCACAGGTGCCTGAAAATAAAAATGTCAAGAAGAAGAAAAATATCCAGAGGAAGACGAAGATATCGATCGGTTCATGCAGTGAGAGAGAGTTAGAAGAAATAGACCAATAAAACAAGAAAACAATCCTAAAAAGATTATTAATAAGAATCGGAGATACAGAGGCGATTATGTTACATTTTCTTAGCATTTAATGCAAAATAAATTAGATATTCTTAGTCCCCATTACCATTGCTATAAAGTTTCTTTACGGTAATTAATAAACATTAATCAGAAGAAACATAATAGTAATTCTCTTTCTAAAAGTACTAAGTTGACGTTGTTAACACCTAAATGCTGTTAAAACAAAAAATAAAAGGACACAAATAGTTTGCAACATCCAACCCAATTTCAAATCCACTAAACCAGATTTTCTTCGTCTTTTTTCATTACCACTGTCTATTGTATATGGGATTTTTAACTGAAGATGAGTAAGCTATTCTCATACGAGTATGACTGAGAATTGCTTCTCCTGAAAACTAATTTTTATACCCAAAAAAACGACAAATTAGCCATAAACACACAAGTAATTAACATTACAGTATACTGACTTTATTACCTTTGTTGCTTCGTTGTAATTTCAACTAATACTAACTAATGTTTCTGGAACAGTTGGAACTTTGGCCATGATTGCATATTTGATCCTTCTAGTCATACTGTCCATTATTTTCTGATTGCATGATTCTGGGCTCTTCTGCACGTAACATGACTACCAGTCCATTGAAGTATTTTGTTCGGTTGTGATCAGGAAAATCAAGTTTTCCGTATAATTTTTCTGAAACTATGTTGCAAAGTACCAACACAGTCCGATAAGGTGGAATTATAAAGTGGATATACAAGGTGACTAAGGTATGTCATCAGGTGGAATTACAGCATTATGTTATGCATCCATCAGGTGGAATTACATTATGTAATTCCTTGTGAAAGGATGCATAACATAATGCATCCTTTCACAGGATGCATTATGTTATGCATCCTGTGAAAGGAATCTAAAATGAGACATTTAGGTAAATAAATGATTTTCAATATTGAGTACAAATAAATCCATTAGGATATTATGACACGTGACACTTGACTACTAGAATGACATATTGAGAAACATTTCGAGAGAGAAGAAGAATACTATCAGGATTCAAACGTTGACATTATGATTCATGGTCCCACTGGATAATTGCCTCGTGTTTCTTATCAGTGGCATACATTTTGCCGTTATCTTGTAAAGAAAACCCCAGGTGACCGACTGCTTTAGCAAAGAAAAGAAAAGATTGCATTATATTACTCAGCAGCAGGTAGCATAAAGAAAAGAATTATGAGGTACTTTAATAAAATGACTCCATGAAGTTCAACAATGAACTATGGCTCACTGCAACAAAAGAAACACCGAAACACGCTCAATCACATGACTTTTTCGCATGCTCAAATCCGAATTTTCAAGTTTCTGAATTTTCTAAATTTAGTGTTTATTCATTTATCTTAAATATTGTTTGGGATTTAGTAATTCTGAATATATTTATGGAATTCATACGTAGATTTAAATTTTGAAGAATAAGCGAATCCTAAAGGAAAATGCGACCTATTTTTAGAAATAATATGACTGAATATTTAGAAGTTAATTAGCGCCATTCTCCCAATTGAAGAAATGGTTTTAATTAAAATCGCTCTCTCTCTATATATATATATATATATTCCTGTGAATCATGACGACATAATGCTCCTTCCTATTTTTAAAGACATTACGCATGTCTGCAGTGGTTCTCTAACATCGATCGTTTCCACTGATCTATTTTTGTCCTCTAAAGAATATTTTTTCCTCTTTCCACATAATTCAAGATTCTTTTCAACTTATTCTTTAGCATATGTTTTCTAAAACCGCAAATAATAAGTCCAGAATTAATTTATCGAACTGATATTATATTAACAGTTTCTGTTTATCAAATCGATTTACCGGATTAGAGTAATGAACATTCAATAGGAAATATTAATGTTAAGTCCTTTAAAAACTTGTTTATTTATGTTTATCTTTGTTGTTATGTTTTATGTTTATATTTTTGTATTATTTTTTTATATTTATATTTTTGTATTATTTTTTTATGATAAACATATTTATGTTTATCATAAACTCAAAGATAAACATATTTACATATTTATGTTTATCTTTGAGTTAATGGAATAAATGATAACAAAGAGCAAATGAGTTTATTCCACAGGTGGTTTTGTTTGTAACAGTTAAGAATCAGTTTTGAGCTGTTGCTCTACAAACAGAAATGCTATTGTTTAACTTTGTATAAAGAAGGGATGCCTGTATTTATTTCTTATATAGTTATCATGCAGGAGCGAATGCTGGTCTTGAAATTCACGCTTTGCTCTTGTTATCATTCAGGGAGTGAGAGGTGTGATTGAAGTCTGATTAGCGGAATAATGAATTAGACCATTTAAAACTATATATTTAGAAATTTATGTACATTTAATCATACAAATACAACATTTATTTTACAAATGATATTCTATCTTTTTCAATTTAGCTACTTGAATACAATTCTACCGTACGGTTCTTCTTTATGAACTGGTCAATAACATCGTCATAAAAAAGTTGGTTGTAACTTAATTTTCCCAAGCAACACGCACACTTGTAAAGGCTGGCTGAAGCTCACTGGCTAGAGCGACGTTGACTGCGTATGGCCTATGTTTAAGACGAAGTGAAGGGAGCGGAAATGGCTATACGCGAGTATGAGATCACAGTGCTGCAGAGAGGACCTGGAAGCTCCGACAACTGAGCAAGCCAAGGAAGCTTTGACTAGACGAGCAAGCATCGGCCTTCGATACACAACGCAAAGCTCAATTATTGCCGCGCAAGCTTAAGACGTCTTCTGTCTACCAAAATAAAAACCTAAATGGAATGCTTATAAATGCTTGCATTTATTAACAAATAAATATTACTTCTTTCTCAATTAATGAGCTTGCGCAGCAAGCATAGCAAGCATGGAGAATTCGCCCCTGTCATCATGATCATCTTTGAATATAATGCATATTTCAGGGTATTTGTCAATTAGTAACGTTCAGTAATGTATAAGACATAAGATGTTATACCCTCAAGTCTGTAGCATCGTGGTTTTCTAAACTGCTAGAGAAAAAAGAGAAGCGGCTTGAAAAAAAGTTCCATGTTTGGTCTCTGGAGCATCGGGTAAAAAAATATAAAAAAAAATCCGCCCACCCAAATAAAATTATTATTTTTGTGGGGAAGATAAATATGAACATATTACCAAAAGATGTACAGAGTGATTTTTTCTTCCCAAGAATCTTGTTTTTTATTTTGTTTCATAAAAATAATGACACACACACACACACATACTTAGTGAGTTTTCTTTAATTTTACTTTCTTTCCAAAAAATGATAGAAAATAAATCTGACGTACTTTTAACTCCAGCAAATTTCTTGCCAGTTTTAAATTTAAATTTAAAAAAATTAAACTTTAGAGGGATTCTTATTTCAGTTGTTTTTCAGACGTTACACGATAGAGTAAGTCTTTGCGTCTGCAAAACAAGAGTTAACCAATAAATTTTATGTTTATTTTACGCACAGTAATAAGCAACAGTATTAATCCTAATACGCATGAATGGGAAAACTAAAATTAAGGATTTCATTAGCGGAAGTGAAGTTGTTATTGGTGCCCATAAAGCATGTGAATGTTTAGAGTAAACAGACAGGATTGCTCGTGCGTTAATTCAGCGAAAAGGTTCATAAGACCAGTTCGCAGAGAACTCTGGGAAAGCTCACTACAATTCAGCAGCGGACAGTAAAACATTGTTATTACAGAATCGTGGTTGGTGAGATGAGTAGGGCAGCATAATTCTCTTTAGACAGCGTAAATTGCAAAATACAATTACATTGCTATAAGGGATGAAAGAATGGACCGATGAAACAAAAGTCCAGAAAGTATGAAAACAGCCGTAGTTCAATAAACGAAATTAATTTAGATAAATGTAATAAAAGTATAGATTCACATCCATATGATTGTTGATAGGCTTAGTTGAACACGAGACCCTTCGTGAACCGAATCCAGTTTTGGCAGTGCTGTGGATAGTTTCTCACAATATCCCTGAACAACTGAGGTAAGCAGCATAGTTTATAGTTGTAAGAAACTATTCAACCCTTCTTGCAAGGCTACAACATCCGTTTTGCACCTCATAGCTAAATGGCTACATTTGATCAGCTAAGATGTGTGCAGCCAGTAATAATGTGTGATGGCTGTACACATCGTAGCTGATCAAATGTAGCCATTTGGCTATGAAGAGCAGAACGGATGCAGCCTTGCAAGAAGGATTGAATAGACTGGGTGAATCGGCGGGAAAGTATGCGAGAATCACAGTTCAATATAGCAAAGTGTAAGGTTTTAAAATTTGGGAAACAAAGATTGGATGCAGAGTATAAGATTGGCAGGGGGGGTATCTTTGAGTAGGTGGAGGAAATGAGAGATCTAGAGGTAATGGTGGATGGGAATCTTAATTTAAGGGATATTTTGTTAACTTTGTAAGGACAGCACAGCGAATTATGACATTAATGCGGAGAAGACTGACCTTTAAGTAAGGATGTTATGATTCCATTGTACAAGGCTTTGATCAGACCGCATATGGATTACTGTGCACAGATTTGGTCGCCTGGTTTCCAAATGGATAATCAGTTGTTAGAGAGGGTTCACAGACGAATCACTAAGTCGGTTTCGGGTCTATGGAATGTGGAGTATGAGGACAGATGGAGAGACTGAAAATTTCAAAACTTGGTGGATAGAAGGAAGAGAGGAGATATGTTTTTAAGGGATAATGAAAATACTAGATTAATTTGCGTGAGATTTTTCATAAAAATGGCAGATGTCAGGAGAAGAAAAAGATGCCATTCATGGAAGCTGTATAATAAGAGCGTGAACAAGGGCAGGGATGAGGAATAAGTTTTTTTTCTGTGTGTGTGTGTGTGTGTGTGTGTGTGTGTGTGTGTGTGTGTGTGTGTGTGTGTGTGTGTGTGTGTGTGTGTGTGTGTGTGTGTGTGTGTGTGTGTGTGTGTGTGTGTGTGTGTGTGTGCGCGCGCGCAGAGTGGAAGGAGATTGGAATGCATTGCCAGAAAGTGTGGTGTGTGCAGAAACGGTGATCGCACTAAGTCGAAATATGATTAACTGTGTGTGAGTGTGGGACCACCCGCGATGAGTCTTCTAACTCCATGGAAGTCAGATAATAATAATAATAATAATAATAATAATAATAATAATAATAATAATAATAATAATAATAATAATAATAATAATAACTAGAAATTAAAAGGAAGCATTTGACAAAGTAAAAAGATATATACTGTTTGATACATTACAAAGAATAAATATACCTAATATTTTACTACATGCAATATTGAATATATACAAAGATAATGAAATAAAAATAAGAATAAATGAAAAGTTGTCTGAAAAACAATCTATAAACCAAGAAGTAAGACAGGGATGCCCTCTGTCGTCAACACTTTTCAATATTTATATTAATGAAATATTAATATAGCGAAGCGCCTTAAACAATCATGGTATAGATATTTCCCGAAATAACAAAATAAATACGCTATTATTTGCAGATGATCAGGTAATAATATCAGATAAGGAAGACAATTTACAAAGAGCAATATATAATTTAAACATTATAATAGAACAGTTTGGAATGAAAATTTCCATAGATAAAACTGAAACAATGGCATTTTGTGAACAAACTCCAGTTAGAAGCAAAATAGTTATTAATAAATACTTTCAGTTATCGTGGATGTGAAATATCATATGAAGGAGAAAAAGACAAAATTAAAAACTTCAAAATTTGTACAGATTATATGCCTGATAAATAGAACACTCAACATAAATATAGTACAAAAAGAAACACGCTTGAAAATATATAATACGTTAGCAATGCCTACATTATTATATGGCAGTGAAATTTGGGCAATAAACAAACAAACAAAATAAACAAAGAATAAAAACAAGTGAAATGAGATTTATCAGAAGAACTGCAAAATACACATTTTTAGATCAAAAAAGGAACGAAGACATTTTGAAAGAACTAAAAACAAAATCAATAGAAGAAAAACTAAAGAATTATAAACAAAAATGGAAAGAACATGAAAAACGAATGGCCAACATCTGACATCCTTAACAAATACTAAAATATAAGCCAATTGGAAAGAGAAGGCAGAGTAGACCTCAAAAAAGGATATTGGATGGATAAAGACCGGAGCAGACCAATATGGTCTATACCCGTAATTAATGTTATGATGATGATGATGATGATGATGATGATGATGAGAAATTAAATGAACATTTCAGGGCAATAATTCTATAAAATTAGTACTCCAGTAGTGGAATATTCCATTGATAGCTTTCACCCCATGTTACATCCAGCATCCGAGAGATGAATGTGTGTTCAATGACTAAGAATATTGGCGATCTTTGCAAATGAATGCCACAAATTACGGTAAATTTCCTTACCTTGTGTGGTTAACTTGAAGCACTAAGAATGTGGCTACTTTTACTTTTTTTTTGTTGTTGTTGAAATAAGCGATGGAGCAGCCATTACTTTATAGTGAATTATTTTATATTTCACTCTTTCTTTTTTTTCTCTGTCTTTATTTCGTTTTTCTTTTTTCCTCTCTTTTTTATCTTCTCTCATTTAATATTTATTTTTTCATTTTTATTATCTCTCTCTCTCTCTCTCTCTCTCTCTCTCTCTCTCTCTCTCTTGTTAAATAAATCTTCTGTTTTATTCGTATTGGGTGGGACAAAGATGAACGAGTGCCGTCTCTTTTGATGATATTACGTTACGTATAGAATAAAAATTCAGTTTGTGACAAGTGATACGGAAACAGGAAGAAAGACAAGTTTCTCAGAACTTTTCTTTGAGTTACTAAAAAGGCAGCAAGGTCAGGAAAGAATCGTCAAAGTACGAAAAAACTGATTAATGATTATTTTTTAAGCTTACTATTTGGAAATAGTCTGAATAATTTTAAAGGATCGTTGCATTCAACGAATACATATCATCCGTATAAATTAAAATTAAAAAAAATGGTCAAAAAGATGAAAGGAAGGTCAAGAAGAAAAACGGTGAAATTAAAATGAAGAACGGAAGTGAAAGAAAGGTTAAGAACATAATAGGAAAACCTTGAACTAATTCATCGATTAATTCATCTATTAATGAATTAATGAATTCATCACTAATTAATCGATTAATGAATTGAATTATGAATGGTTCCATTCCAGTGTGTGTTAAATTGGTGATTTAGGACTCAGCGAACCTGGCTCATTTGCCGATCAAATATTACGGAGTATGAGGAAATGTAGCTTCCATGAGATAAATGATCCAAAATTTGACACCTTGAGAGTTCTAAGAGGACATTTCTCTTCAGAAATATAATCCGTATAGCTTTCAAAGCTCCGTTTATTGCACGTTTCAGATTATATTTCACTTCAGGAATTTTATTCGTTTATATAATCTAAAGGGCAAAATATATTGCACGAATAACTTATATAAAAAAGTCGCTTACATAAAAAAATTACTAAAGATCCAGACGACTTTTAACTCTTTTAATCATTACCTCTCCAACTAAAATCGCATAAAATTTAATTGTTGAAACGTAAATGTCGTAAACAATATAAAAATGTAAAATCTTAAGCAGACGAAAGTTTTTTCATTTAGAGCTCACAATGAAACGTCTGCTGCTCATTCTACTTTTTGTGTTCTGTTTATTTCACATTTGGTCTAATATATGCAAAGATCACAAAAAAAAGATAAAAAAAATATTACTGTATTAACATACGCCATTTTTATGTAAAGTGACAAATAAACATGGCCTTGATATTAATTTAACATTACAAAGAGTTCAAGTTTTGTGAATTTAATCTGATTAAATCGGAAAGAGGGGATAAATCAAAAAGGATAGCAATACAACAGAGCAATTAAATGAAAATACAAGCTTAGGACGATTTTACAAGGACAATTTTACATTAATTTTCTATCTCATGGTACGTGTAATGTGCTAAAAATTTTTCGGTTTTCAAATGAAATAATTCATGCATTTTATTCCCGCGTTGGTGCTAATTCTTTCTTTCTGTCTAAACTCTCCAAATATTCGGAGAAATTCATGGAATAAGCAACATTTAGAAAACTCTTCGTTTTTGTTAAAAAACCCGATTCAAATTCTTATTTCATAAGACTATTATCAGACAGAGTAGGAGTTCTTGGCGTCAAAAAAGTTATCTTTTGTGTGATAGCGGCTCTTTATTTTTAACCAGGGAAAAAGGAGCGGCTGTTATAAACCCCACAGATATCGCCAATATAAACAGATCTTTCGTATAGCTGTTCTACATATCACTTGTCTCTTATTAACCAGAAGAAGTTTCCTTGACAGTCTTTTTTAATTATTCTGTTATAAAAATTAATGAAAATACGAAAATTTAGGCCGATAAAGTATATGTATCTTTACCTACACTCACCAAAAAAAAAAAAAAAACTTTCTTATTTCGATAAATCTAAAATAGAAGTGCTCATTATCTAAATAAGAAATCACATGACAGAAAATATCTCACGATTATAGGCTTTATTTTAAGTGGAACACAAAGCACAATACTCATACTTGATTCATAGATAAAGAATCTGAGCTAAAAAAAACGGCTATTGTGAATTTATTTTTTTATATTTTATAGTTAACCCTTTGAGTGCAAAGTTTGGGTTTTCTACAGATAAAGTTCCTTATTGAATCGGGGTAGTTGTAGCAATCCACTTGACTAATTCCTGTAGTTTAAACCAATTAAATATTATTCATCATTCAAAATTCGACAAACTTAAAAAAGATATCATTAACATGAACGAAACAGTGTCCTGACTTGAAGACGATTATCTTTTAGATAATCGTCATATTGATACAAGACCATAGTCCATGACCTTGGCATTCTGGGTAGCGACAGAGAGCATGTTTGTATACATCACTTTTTCCACCAATGAATACCCATCTACGAGGACAGTATTTCATCCCCGTAAAATAGCTTAACTATCTGCTGTACTTTCAAATCTTGGCATGTTATGTCTTTCTATGTTTAATGTTTGAAGCGCTCTTTAATTGATGTCAAAGTTCAAAGTTTGGATAAGTGTGTATCAGTTACAACTCGGTAGCTGCAAGTAGCAGTGTTTCTCAACCACCTTTGTACCTTCTTTATCCCATCTTCTTTCCTCCCCCCCACATGCCCACCCCAAAGATCAGTTTCTAATTAGTAATAGTTTGTTTTCTCAAATTTAGCCTTAATTTTCTTTTTTTATTGGTATGTTTATTGAAGTTTTGTTATTATGTACATTGAAACTTGGCGTATATCAAGAAGACAATTGCTACAATGGCTTTTTATCGATAATACATGCTAACAACTTTTTCACAGCGTTATCATTTGTAAATATCCCACAAGTGCATGAATATCGTTTGGTCAAACTCGTACCACGTGGTGGCATATTAGCCATTCATAAACGCCATACTCTGTTTAATTGTTGTACAGTTAATCGAAATTTATGCTATGAGGGAAAGAAGCAAACGATTAAAATAATAACCGTATTTTAGAACAATGAAAATAAGAATTTTGAAATAATGCAAATAAATGTAAGTGTAGCTAACATCATTTCGTATTTATTTAATTACAAATGCTCATTTTAAATTGTACCTAACAGGTAAATAAATTGGTATTTGACGCCAAACTACAGGAATGACACGAACAACGCAGCCATGATATAATATTGCATTTCAGGGGCTTCGTCGTCCTCACATTGTTCAATTAATCTTCTTCGCTGTCGACTTCTAAATAAAACCGCCTGCAACGACGACGGACAGGTCAAAAATGACCGTGTAACAAGGGAGAAAAAAGAAAGAAACACAGAGGAAGCCATTTATTCATTACTTTGCATTCCAAGTCGACTCGCGGATGACATTCCCGCCTTCTTCCGTACTGTTATGCTCTCCTGGGCTTCTCGTGATCGATATCCACCATCCGCCTCTACGTATTCTCGTGCGAATCATGAATTTCAGGAGCGCTCGCTGTAGCAAAGTACAGGAAGAGTAGTTTTGGTGGAGAGCCTTCTTACTTCGAAAACTAAGACTTCTTTGAGTAATCGAAGACATTAGACTTTGCCTTCCTTATCTTCTTTTTTTCTGACTACGTCAAATGTATGTGTGATAAATTGTGCGATTCGCTAGCAATAAACTGACGAAATACTGGAAGGCATAATATTACCCGGCATGCAAGGCGTTCGATATTAAGGTCATCTGAAGTGTCTCTGTCCTCCCCTTTTCTCTCTCTCCTTGCTTGGTATTAAGAACAGTTGACCCTCCCCCCTCTCGGAGACAAAATGGTGGATCAGGGAACCCTGGAGAAGTTGGAAGCAGGCTTCAAACGACTTCAAGAAGCGGAGGATTGCAATTCTCTCCTTAAGAAGTATCTTACCAGAGATGTCTTCGATAGGCTTAAAAATAAAAGAACTAAGTTCGCCACTCTTGTCGATGTCATCCAATCAGGTAAGTGTACTCTGCTCTAGGAGTTACTTCGTGAGTAGTCAAGAAAAGATTTCTAAAATGAATGTTCGTCTTTATGATGTTAGGATAATCCTTAATGATGATTAGTATGGACGCTTTGGATATCTTTAGGAATATTTATTTTAATTCATCTATCAAGATATTCCGAACAGTTTCTAAAGCTTAACAGCTTTAGAAACTGTAGAACTGCACGTGTTCTCTGTATAGCGATCGCATTCACCAATAACTAGCCATCTTTTGTTGTGATACTCTATTCAAGTAACATTATTCTGTCTTTGTCCACTTTCAAGTAGACATACATTACGAAATGCTAAAAGATGTAATTAAACCTTTTTAATGTGTTAAAATGAAGACATTGAAGATTTCACACACACACACACACACACACACACACACACATACACACACACACACACACACACACATATATATATAATCTTCAATAAATTGCAATATACATAGCAATCGCTCCATACATATTCTAGCTTGAAGGCAACGTGCATTTTAAATTGTTAATACCTAAACTGTTGGCTATGTGCGTAGTGCTGCTAAGCTCATAGTTATTAATTGCTATAATCGCACTTTTCTATAACCACGATGATGAAATAGTCAAAATTAATTGTTTCATTATTACGTAAAAATAGATTAAAATTTACACTGTTTCTCTTTATTTCAAGTTACGAACGACTATTCATAACTAAAATAAAGGGGTGCACTTTGGGTATATATATATATATATATATATATATATTCTATACATTGAGATGACCTCATAATGTTTAGTACGGATTCTATATTACATTTTATTAAATTTCATCTAATCAGTGCAGAATTATTACTTTATATCATTTTAAATAATTTTACAAATTTTTACCACTAATATGGCCAAGTTCAAAACCACTGATACATTCCCTTCAAATCGTAAACGAATTTTTTTAAAAAGAAAGTAACCAAAATTATGGATTCATATTTTGGAGAAGATAGATTTTTAAGGCTTCAAAGAAAATTTACTTTGTATAAATAATTATTGAGAAAACTTGTAGATAAAAAAAATCTGCAATTTACAATTTGTTATCATAGTTTGTGAATTCCACCTAGAATTCTCAAATTAAGGCGAGTTTGGTTTCATACGGAGGATGATAATGATTTTATTTCCGGAAACTCAGGTTTTTCATCCAATAACTGGCAAACTAGATATGAAAACATACTCCATATCCATGCAAAGAGAGATATATTTAAACATATGATTAACCATCTTATCCTAAAATAATTGTTACGAAAGCCAATCTAGTAGCTAGTGAACCTTTTAAGAGACTGAAGGTATCAATAATAATTATTATTATATCTCTTAACATAAATACATGTACTCTGAATATTCAAATGTCTTCTTTTTAATTCTTTGTCTACAGAATTTTTATTTTTTTTGTAGGACTCGAATGTCACTCTTAGGTTAAATGTCGACGTAGTTTTGCCCGGTTTCCAGAGGTACAATTTAGATGATTGTGTTGTTGTTGTTGTGCATAGTATCCAAACTAGGTTGTCCTTTCACTGTTCAAGTATGTTTTTGGACAGAATTACATACAACTCCTCTTTTATCGGATCATATGAAGGGGAGAGAGAGAGAGAGAGAGAGAGAGTCTAAACTTTGACTAATGTCAATAGCATTTTATTTCTTTAAGGATTGCAGTGGTGTGTGTGGGGGAGGGAGGGATTTCGAAAGAATCTTCCACTGTAATATTCTTTTGAAACTGACCAAATTTAAACTAACATCTATCTTGATCTGATGATGGCTTTTTTCAAGAACGTTAGAATCATGCCGAAATTCTTTAAAAGTGATTCTGAATAGGGCGCTCAAGGACGGACCATAATGCTTTGGAATGCCTTCGATGTTCCAATAATTAGCCTTTTTAATCAAAGTGAATTTGATACTTAATAGTAGGATCATTCATTCATTAATATAAAGAAAAGATTGAAATACTGAAGTTTGGAATAGATTTGAATAATGGAATAAAATACGTTATCTTTCTTTTAACTATTATTATTATTATTATTATTATTATTATTATTATAAAAAAATGATTATTATTATTATTATTTTTGAGATCACATCACATACCCACGCAACTCAATAACCTACCAAGAAATTTAAAACACATAGATAACTACAAAACATTAAAACACGAACTCTGAAAAAAATACCACCAAAAGTTAATATACCATTAACACTAATATGCACATCACAAATCACCAGCATCCAATGTCTACATCCCATGCATAAACAGTAACAGCAACATAAATAGTGAAGGCTAATTTCACTCTCTTCATTAAAGCTAACCCAAGCTTCGAAGTAGATGGGATTAATCTGCCTCATTCATCTACACGTAATCCTCATAATCAAAGACTGCAGATTATGTAACAAAACAGTCAGTAAAGTGTATAACAATAATAAAGATACTTATATTAAAAAATATTATTATTATTATTATTATTATTATTACTTTATTCATATAATTGATACACAGTCGAAACAAGTTATTTGTCAAACGTCCGCGCGGCTTTGCCTTTCGCAAACTGTGCGAATATGCCTGGGAAGGAGTATCCTAGGTTCGATTCCCGTCAACGACGTGAGGAGCTCAAGAATCTTCCTCAGCCATAGCCAAGTTAGCCGGTCTTGGGCGTGGACAGCAGGGTTTTTCCCGCCGGTTTATCTGATGTTTTTCATCCCGCAAGCAGGCAAAACAATCCGAGGACACACGGATTACAGTCAGGAATACTGACCCAGCCGTAGCTCTGATTTGTCAGCATATACCGGTTCCGGAGCCCGGATAAAATTTAGGGAGACTAGATGGTACCGTAAAAAGGGGGAAGGCTGTATCATCACACGGAATTTATTTATTTTATTTATTTATTTTTCGAACAACAATTTGACTGGTGACACAGAACAATTCAGATTCTACCCAAGAATCTAAGAATAGTCCGTCAGGTAGCGTCGTAAACTATGGACTGTTCCAAGTAATGATATTTTTTGTAGGTCATATGGGGTCATTTCATTGATTTTTAATTGCTGTAAATAGTTGGACAGCTTCTTAGAAGTTGCACCAAGTGCACCGATAACAACTGGGATGACTTTGGTGTGTTTAAGCCACAGTCGGCCAACTTCGATTGCCAGATCTCGATATTTAGTCTTTTTTCCAGTTCTTTGTTGTTGATGTTGTTATCACTGGGTACTGCAATATCGATAATCCAAACCTGTCGATGTTCGATAATTGTGATGTCAGGTCTATTGTGTTCCAAATGCGCATCAATTTGTATTCAAAAGTCCCAGAGAATATTTTTGCTGTTTCGTTTTCCAATACGGTCTCTATTTTATGGTGCCACCAGTTATTACATGTAGTAAAGTCATTTTTGTAAACATGCCAGTGAATCATTTTAGTCCCTTGATCATGGCGGTATTTGTAATCAATTTGGGATATCTTGCTGCAGGCACTGATTAGATGTTCTACAATCTCATCTTTCTGATCGCATAATCTGCATTTTCTGTTATTATTGATGTTCGAAATGTTTGCTTTGATTGCATTAGTTTGTAATGCCTATTCTTGAGCTGCTAGAATAAATGCTTCTGTTTCTTTTTTAATGTATCCGTGTTGTAGCCATTGCCATGTCTTGTTCACGTCAATTTTGTCCTCAGTATCTCGAAGAAATTGGCCATGGAAGAGTTCATTTTTTCAGCGCGCATATCGGATATTTCCATGTTCCTTTTTGTAATTGGATTTGTTTCCTGTAGATTTTAGAAGGCCCTTTTGTGTAATTGCTTGAAGCATTGGCTCAGAGCTATTGTCGATGTAATTTCTTAAACCAATTTCTTCTTCTTCCACAGTCTGTCTCACTTGCAGCAGACGCCGTTCACCTATTCTCCTCGGTAGGTACAACCGGTCAACATCACTTCGTGGATGTTATGCATGATGCATAGTCATTATTTTTCTAGTTTTGCAGTCTAGTTTGTCCAGGTCTTCTTTTGTCCAATTTATTATGCCAGCTGTTTATCGGATCACTGGTATAGCCCACGAATTCATTGCTCTAATTGTGTTTATTGACGTCAAGAAACTCTTGAGAAAGTCACAAACTTCAAAGTCTATACAAATAAAAAGCTCGGAAGGCAGATAGGCTGCCAGAGTGAAACAAAAGACTCCAAATTAGTTCAAAGAAGACCTCAACACAAGAAAAATGAATGTGAACCATTAGACAGATGTAATCACACCTAGAATACAACAGAAATTGTACTTTCGACTCTCTTGATGCATGGAAATAACACGCATTACAAGTGAGAGGACTCTCAATCTTGCATATTAACATCAGAAGCATCCGAAAACATTGGTTATTGTTTTCTTATCTGAGCTTATCTGAGGAATTACACCGGTATTATTGATATATTGGTCCTAACAGAAATATCCATAACTAATGACGAAGCGACTGCTTTCCAAATTCCAGGCTTCCAACAACTTAGATCATGCCGCCAAACAAAAAGAGTGGTGGAATATTAATATTTATCGAACATAAATTAATAGCAAAAGAAACTGCCTATCAATCTGAGCATGCTTAAACCCTTTGCTTCGAAATCACTAATACGACAAATAGACAGCATCCCATAATACTAAATGCTATTTACAGGCCACCAAACCTAAACATGATAAAATTCTTGCACGAACTCAATTGCTGGCTTTCACGCCAAGAAATATGCTCAACTGAACACCTAATGATAATCGGCGACATAAACATAAATATTGCAAACGAAAACAAGAACAACACTGTACAATACCTAGACACTCTATCCATATATAATCTAATACCAACAATAACATCATGTACTAGAGAAGAAATATTCGGAAATATTATCACTGCCTCCTGTCTAGATCATATAAACATCTGAGCACCACCGAACAGTTACACTGCTTCAGTCATAAAGTGCAAAGTAGTAGACCATTACTTCATCGCTCTAAACCTGCACACCAAGACAATATCCATGCAATGTCCCACAGAAGAAAAGCGACAGAAAACAATAATAGACGAAGAAATAGTCAACCACGAAATAAGAAAAACAGACTGGGAACACCTGGCATCAGATTCAGCAGATATCTTATACAACAACATTAAACTCACACTGGATGAAATATATAAGAAAGATGCAAAGAAAGTAAGAATTCGCTCAAAAATAACCCAAAATCCTTGGATAACACAAAACTTAATCCTAGAAATACACAGAAAGGACGCCCTATGGAAAGAATTAAAGGGATATCCAAATAACACAACTTTAAAAACTGAATATAGGATAACAAGAAATCGCCTTGCAACACAAATAAGAAATACAAAAAGAAACTACTACAGAGACAAACTAACCTCTGCACAAAACAACATGAAACAAAGCTGGCACCTGATCAACGAGATGCTAGATTGTGCTCCCAACACCACTGCCTCCGAAACCGTAAAACACAGCTTCATGAAAGACGCAAAACCTATTCAACAACTAGCAAATGACTTTTACCAATACTTTGCAGACTCCATCCGAGAACTGCACAGAAATATTCCCCAAATCACAAAACGTGATCCTCCACTTGGACCACAATCAAAACAGACATTATGGTTACCAACATAAAAGAAACAGAACTTCTCTCTGCAATATATCAAATCAAACCAAACAAAGGCCCAGGAATTGATGGTATAAGACCTAAGGATATCAAGCAACATTTTGATTTTTTTTTAAATAACGAAACCTGTGGTGCGATCATAATTAAAAGAAACACACGTATTAACCACAGTGAAAATTATTTAATTGTAAATATTTCATCCTAAGTATCTTAGGACATCATCAGTACAGTAGTTTAAAACAATAATGGGAATAACATACATTTAGGGCGCATGATTACAATAGAATCTCATTAAACGTGCGTAACGTGCTACAGAAGTAAAAAAAAATATTTAACACAATTTTAGGATAAAATACTTTAGGAATAGTAAGAACGTCGTAGCGGTTTAAGTTTGGTCTGTGTAGTAGGGCTTCAGAACTTTCCTTGTATAAACGTTCATGTTTATATAACGATCTATGTAAAAGTTTATACTTTCCCCAAAGGATCCTATGGTTTGGATGACAATTTCTATTGTAATCATGAAGATTACAATAGAAATTGTCATATTGAAATAGAAATATCATTGTAATATTGAAGATTCTATTGTAATCATGCGCTCTAAGTGTATATTATACCTATTATTGTTTAAAACTACTGTACTGATGATGTCCTAAGATACGTAGGATGAAATATTTACAATTGAATAATTTTCACTGTGGTTAATACGTGTGTTTCTTTTAATTATCAAGCAACATGCAACTAGCTGAGGTCCTTTTCTACTAAAATTAATAAACGAAATATTTGAAACAGGACAGATACCGCGTATGCTAAAGACCGCCATAATCACACCCATATACAAACATGGAAAAAGAAATTTAATCAGCAATTATAGACCCATAGCAACAGTACCAATTGTCAATCAAATTATGGAGCGGATCGTACTGAAGAAACTCACAGCATATACAGAGACCTTTCATATTATCCCCAAAACACAATATGGTTTTCAGAAAAATAAGGGAACAACATTTCTCTTGGAAGACTTTATAGAAGTAATTAATACCGCCTTAGACCAAAACAAAATTGCCATGGCAGACTTTATTGATCTGACTAAACAAATACAAATACACTCACACATCAAACCTTGTTAGAAAAGCTGAGGCATATTGGAATAGACGGGCCTCTGCAGATGATACAGCGATAATATCCATCCTGAATAACGCAAGCATAGCCCAAACAAATATGCAACATGACATAAATCTGATCACAGACGGGCTCATGAAAAACCCCATACACCTAAACTCAGATAAGACAAAATTAATGATATTCAGAAATCCACTGACTCGACCAGTTGATAACAAATATATAACCATCCAACATCCACTTTCCAACACAAAAAACACACAGAACAGCAAAACCACTACAATCACTCAGGTTGAAACAATACGATACCTTGGAATTTACCCTTGATGCAGATATGAACTGGAACAGCCACATAAACCATCTACACAACAAACTCCGAACAATAAGTGGCAAATTCTACAGGTTAAAAGACATAGTTCTCATACGCCTAAAAATATAATATACAAAACACTATTCCAAAATAATCTAAGATACGCTATAACAGCGTATGCTTTCGGTGCACCCTACAAACTAAATAGATTAATCTCGTTACACTACAAAATAATAAAACTGATCTTTTGGGAACAAATAGACAATAACAACTTTATATACACTGCAACGTCAGAACACAAAATACTGACAGCAAAACATTTATGTCACTATGCAGCTTTGCTAAAACATTATTTCGATGCCAACTACAGGACAGTCAGAAACACATATCGCATAACAAGACCTCAGACAACTAATTATATCACATATAAATACAATAATCACTATGGAAAAGTCACACCAAACTTCTACATCGCAGACATGATAAAAAAAACGACCTTTTGAATACAGAAACCTTACAAACTAAAATAGCCTGAAAAGAGCTGTAAGGACATACTATGAACAAGAAACATGCACCCAAAATACCATACAAACGTAATGAAACACAATATATATTCGTTCAGGGTTCCAGCTCAGCGACGCATCAATACATTCCAAGTTATTGTATGTATGTGTGTGTGTGTGTGTGTGTGTGCGCACGCACGCGAATGTCTCAATCATAGATTTCGTAGCTTTCCAACACAGCAAAAAAAAAAAAACAATAAATAATAACCAACTGGTGCCATCCTCAGATAAGCTTACATATAAGCTTCGAGGATGAAAGCAGAGAAATTAGTTCTCATCCAAGATGTATCATATGTAACCAAATGCATGTAATGTACGTATCACATGTAAACCAATGTATGTAATGTATGTAATAACTGTAACAAATGTATGCAATGTAATAATTTTAAAAAAATGTAAATCATCAGTTTACACTGTATGTTTGTGAGAATTAGGAAATATAATATTTTGATTGCATATGTGTAAATACTGTTGTATAATCATACCTTTTCAAACTTGAAAAAAAAATAGTAAACTACAACATGTAATATTATACAACTTATGTAACTCTGAACAATATAATTATAAATTATTACTGTGACTGTTATTAAAAAAACTGTTATCATCATTACTATTTAAATCTCATTATATGTAGCACAAAGTGCTGAACCTTGTAAAATAATATACTGAATAGATTATCATGGTACATATGTAAATATTTGAAAGAACAATAAAAAAAAATTAATTATTATTATTATTATTATTATTATTATTATTATTATTATTATTATCGGCTTTCCACTAGAACGCAATTCACTTATAATTTTATATTGGCAATAGCATGAGCCAAACGAAATTCACAAACTTATTTATAATTGAACAGTACAAATAAATATTTCGAAACGTGTTTAAGGTTGGTTTTTATTATATAATAAACGAATATTAATATTAATAATAGTTTATCATAACTATTATTAATAACTAACGAACTTCTTAGATCAGTTGGCTGCGATGGAACCCATTAGGTGGAAAGACCTGTCTCGAATTCCCTCTATGATACGGAGAATCTTTATCAGCGCATTTCAATTCAAGGTGAGTTAGCCGATGTCATAAATAGGTAGGTTTTTTCCACGAAATTCAGATTTTTCATCCCACACAGCAGAAAAACTGTCTCCATGAATACACATATCTACATACATAAAATATCTACCCTTAGAGAGAGAGAGATGTGCAGTCGAGGAATGGCAAGCCGGCTGCATTTATTTTTAATCCTTCTAAATTATGGGACTATATTTATCTCGGAAGGATTATAAATGGATGAATAACTAATACCTTCTAATCTCCAGAGATTTAAAAGAGTACTGCAAAAAATATTAATCTAAGGATGAAAGTTAACTAGAATAGTTTTCATTGGCTAATGAGAAGTAGGACAGACAAGTAAATATCAAACTCCATTTGAAAAATTATATCCATTTTTTCGATTCTATTCATAATACGCATTTTTGATGAATTTTGTAATGTTTCGGAACCTCTTGTTATACAAAATTATTGCAAGTTATAAAATAAAACAACAAAAATGTGTTCAAACAGAAAATAATGCCTTGCTGACTAGTAATGCTTTGTCTACTTATATATTTTTAAGTCACTTATTTTAATTTGTTTTCATCCTGTGGTTAAATCTACAATGTTCTTCTAAAGTGAACGAATATTGGTATATGCATTCTTAGCAAACATGTATTGTTTTAAAAATAAACGACAGTTATTATTATTCAGTCTTTATATGGGGATAACTACTTTGCTCATGCATAAAATGGAAGATAAAATAAAACTTCTAAAAAATTTAACATTTCCTTTAAAAAAACAATTTTTTTCCTATCGTAAACCAAGCAACAGACTTTATAAAATTTCTGTTGGCGAAACGGAGTATCTGAAATGATGTGATGAAAGATTTAAACAAGCCCACACCCAGAATATCACTCCTAACCTATACCAAGTGTCTTCTTATCATTGGACAGTTTGTTGTTCCAAATATATACAGCGGCTCATTTTATCTACATTTATCAGTTGACGCAATGAGAGTGTAATCATCAGTCGCCTTGGCTTTGTTTAATCTCTCTCTCTCTCTCTCTCTCTCTCATTGCAGGAGTAGCTGCCAAGCTGGCACCCGTAGTTAAGATGGCTCGCGAAATTGTTGCAACATTTCCAAATGCCGAATTTGAATTTGAAATAAAAATTCGTCCATCCATCGATGAGGAATAAACGTCGTACCGACTGACAGACAGAACGAATATAATAGATTATAAACGGCATAAAATAAGACGCATTTAGATGAAATATTTAAAAAAATAATGATCAATGTTAACTTAAAATATTTTCTACGGGCTCCAAAATTTTTGACACCCTTACAAACGGTAGAAGAATGATTAGACATTGTATAGTTATCCTGGGCGAAACTCTGTCAAAAGGGTTTAAAATGACATATCGCAACCGAGGGTGTGAATCTCTCTTTGGACCTTTAAATTTATTGGAGACCTTAAGTGGTTTGAAAAAAGTTCCATGTTTGATCTCTGAAGCAGAGTTTCCGGGCTATGTAAAAAATGGAAATAAAAAATAAAGTTCGTATACTATAGATTTACAAGCTTTATTATTTGTTATTTTATTATTATTTTTTTCATAATTCGAATTAAAAATTACATAAAAATAATTTAAAAAAAAACTGGACTCTCCATTGTATAATGTATCGTGATATTATCATTAAAGGACATTTTTAATATTATTTCGCATAACAATAACAAATATTTGAGTAATATGCTATTCTGCTATTTCGTCAAATATCTTTTTAAAATTTACGCTGTTTAAATATACCCTGGAAATTCATTTTATAGTTAGCTGAAAAGTGGTAACAAGGAAGTGAAAGCACGTTTTACATCAGGAGATCCGAAGTGCCCTCAACGAGTCTTTCAGCACGCATCGACTTTATAAGACACGAAACGTGCTTTAGCGTTCTCTTTACTATTTCGTTAACTATAAAACGCTTCACAATAGCGGAGAGTTTCAACTGACTTACGTACTTTCTTAAGATCACCTTTGAGAAAGTGAAAAGTGGTTTCTAATAAAACTCTAAGATAGCGAAATTAGTTTAATCTATTTTTAAACTCCCAGTTTAGGCAAAACATGCGATTCTTTTGAAATTATGTTTTTGTTTTCCTAAACATTGTAATTGTGTTAATATAATGCTTAATTTCACTGTATTACCTATAAGTGGAAGAGAGAGAGAGAGAGAGAGAGAGAGAGAGAGAGAGAGAGAATAGTTTCAAATTGTGAGAAAGCTTATCGAAATGAATTCCTTACGTCATCGTCAAATGTATTTCAATCCCCTCCCTTTCTCCGATAACATTATGATTGATTGCCGGAAAGAGAGTGATGCGTTGCCAGGCAACGAATTCCAACTTTACCACTGCGCTGCTCAAGTAGACACAAGACGAAAATTAAGGTTTGTTTGTCCAGACAAGGGCGTACACCATCCCTTCCTTTAGCATATACTTCATTGGTATCCTTTTATCGTTTTTTCCCAACTGTTGTTTCTTTACTTCTCCTTTGTATTAGCGCGTGTTCACAAATGGCTCAAGACACTTGCTTACACGTAAAGCACCATTACGAAAGCTGTCGCTATGAAACTTTAATTGGGTAGCCTAGGAAATGATAAAATATTAACAACCACCACCCCGATTAAATATGGCAGGAAGAATAGAAAGAAAGCGCGAGTGAAAATACATACGCTGGATGATACTTGTTAAATATAGAAATGTAGTTTTTTTAATAAGGAAATTGTAATTTATTTATTTATTATTATTTTTTTTTGTATATATCGCATAAAGCGGATACTTTCCTGATGAACACTGCTGTATAGAGGTGAAACAAAACTTATGAGTAAGAAGTTATAATTTTATTTTCTGAATTAAACTAATTTCCTCTAGTAAAAGACATCTTTGGGCTTATTACTTGTCTATGATCATTTACTCTGCACTGTGTACGTTTCTAAATATTCTCGAGAATGTATATAATCTGGTTTTGGAGTATTTACTTAGAAGACGAGTTTCATCTATTTGATTGCATTGTGGTTTGTCTATTTATAGCGATATAACACATTTCGCCTCTAAGGACAATTGCATTACTCCCCTCCACACCACCACCCAATTTGACAATGTAAGGGTACGTTTTCGGATAGAAAAATTGTTCAATAGAATTCTAAGATCTCGGGAAGTGTTTACGTAATGTTTTAATTTCATGATCAGATCAGATCGAAACACAAATATTCATCACTAAATGGAATCATTAAATACAGCAACATGACTTTTATCGAAGCCTAAGTCATAAACAATATTATCCTATCAGCCTAACAACTTACAGCATAGTATAATATTATTATTTCTTGCTATATTATTTGAAATAAATCTATTTCATTATTTTATTTTCACGTGCATAACATCGACCTCGTACTATTCAGAAGAGAATTGTTGCGCAGATAAAGGTCGAAATTTCCTAGCTCGGTGATTAACATGATGAAGAGTTTATTTTAAAACATATTTCGGCATTTGATGGAAATAAATGAAACTATCTTTTAGCCAAAGTGAGCCATATAAGAATTTAAAAATCTAATTAGAAAACGGTCAGGGGTTATTCAAATGAGTGATATTTCCATTCTTGATCTTTCCAAAGGAAGATAATTTAAAAAGAGCAATATATAATTTAAACATTATAGTAGAACAGTTTGGAATGAAATTTTCCATAGATAAAAAATAATAAATTCTAAGCAGAAATAAGTAATTTTATTAAATATTATGGTGACAGGATTTATTATCGCCAAGCTCTGGCATATCAGTTCTTGTTTTTATTCTGTTTTTCAGAGCTATGGCTATAATGATACTGATATCTACCACTGTACTGCTTGTCCTACATTGTTGTAGGATAAATTGAGAGATTAAGTTTGACGTCGAAGGGTAATCCCATGATTTATCATAGTCACGCGAGCTTCACAATAAACGAATTGTGGTTTGCTGGTTTAGTAACTTTAAGACGTGAGTGCTGTGTCTATATGTTGTGCATTTTATATAATTTTGTTTTAATTTTTGCTTTTGAAAGAAGAACAACATTTTTTAAATTAAAATCCTGCCATTTGGGTCTGAAATCGACTAAGTCATTATTATTTAAAAAAGCTTGAAAATATTAGATAGACACGAAACTGTATAAGAAGCTTGATTTATTTTAATAACAATCTAACGCTTTTTTTAAAAAAAAAAATCCTCGCATGAAGGATGTGCTTCATCAACACGTCTTTTTAATTTAATTTATACATTGAATAAGCTATAAATGAAATAAAAGTGGTAATATGATCTAAATGACCAATAGCGTACCGTGTATTAGATATGCAGATGACGTAACAATTACCTATTCGAAAAGAGATGCAAAATGTTTTGCACTTTACAAAGAGAATGTTTTTAATTATAATATGACTATAAATATCACTTAAAACTAAAGTTCTGGTCACGAGTACAAACCCACCAATTACTGTTAAGATTTTGCACGGTAGTGAAACAGTACATAAACTTACAGTACAAAAATTTACACATTTAGGGATTGCAATAATAGAGGATAGTGAAATGAAAAAGATGCAAAAAAAAAGATGAAAAAGTCAACAATTGTTGAATGTTAATTAACGTAAAAATACAGTTTTATACTGTAAGAAGCGACAAGTTAAAAATTAGGATTTTCACCTATGAAGGATAAGGAAAAAATAACATATAATGCCTCTAGTAAACACGAATTGTTAATCACATCCTCTCTTCTCTATACAAAAGTGTTTCTTTATACCAATTTAAGCTCCCAAATAAGCAATGAAAACAATCCACCACTTAATTAGCTAACAAACTTGAAAGTACTCGCTATTTTTAACCAACTTCCTTTATACTTGCTGTTCTCTTCCTTCCGTTAATACCTGATGGCTACCATTGGGGTTACATTCCCGTTTTAGGATGGCTTGTAGAGCCGAAAAGCTTCCTGACTAGCATTCAGCTTCACAACTTTAGGTAATCGATACCCTACATTCGTAGAGAGATGGTGTGAAACTGGTTGCCTTGGCAACCGGAGTATTACAGTTTCTCTCTCTCTCTCTCTTGTTTTTGTATTTATTTCTCTCTCACTAAAATACTCACATTGTGAATTCTCGAAGTTATTTTGTTTGTAAGTAAATTGCGAACATCTTCAAGAAAAAAAAAAATTAATCACCTGACAAAGCCTTAGCTCTTTTATGCTGTTTAAGTGCACTCCATAAAAGCATTTGCACGCAAATGAGCTTACCCTTCTAAGGAAATGCTGAATGCGCAAAATCTCGACGCGTGTTTCTTCTTAACGACACTGTAAAATTTCTTTAAGACCTTTAAGAATAAAGAACTATAATTTTTACGCCTGAATCTTTTTAGAGGATAACATTACTTTGTATTATCTTTGTAGCTTATAGCTATGTAATGATACGTTTTTTGTTTTATTTTTGGTTGAAAATGAAAGTTACAGTTTATAATTATAAACACAACTCTGAACCTGGCACTTGATTTTTGCCAGTGGGATGAAAAAAAAAAGAGAGAACTTTAAAGTAATTTTCAAACTAAGATCATTTTTTAAAGAGTAAAGAGACGACATTGAGTTTATCTGTGTTAAAGTTTCCGTGGCAGATTTTAAATTTCTTGGTTATACTCGAAAAGGTGCTCTTGATAACATTTGGAACACTGCCAGATGCTTCCTTCCTGGGAAGCATGTTTTAAGTCTCACACTTGTTAATTGCACTTACAAGGATAAATAACCTAAAGATAAGGTAGGGACTTTAACGTAGGGCTTGGGATTTACTGTGACAGGAATATCCCACGTTATCTTAGTGAGAGGAAGCGCCCTTTACTGTTTACATACATCCTGAGAGGTGATGAAATGTTTTAAACACGTACGTTTTCTGCTGAAGTAGACGCTGCTTATTTTAATTGACCAAGAACAACTCATCGAGCTAATATTATATAATCAACAAGTAACAGTCATATTATGTGTTTATGCTTTATAACAATCAAAATATTTCGAATATCTAATGATTAGACTGCCATCTAGCGGTTTTTTAGTTTTTGTATTCAACAAGTAACAATAATATAAATTTTATATTTATGTGCTTCCTAACAATTAAATTATTTCGATTCTCTAATGATTGGACTGCCATCTAGCGGTTGTGTAGTAGTTTTTATATAACCAGCAAGTTACAATAGTATCATTTTTATATTTATGCGTTTTACAACAATAAAAATATTTCGAATTTATTACGATTAGACTGTCATCTGGCGGTTTTGTTGTTTAAATATATTCGAGATTAATTCTGTAATTTCTTAAGACTGCTTAAATTATTGTCAACATTCATATTCGGCATCCGACGCTTAAGATTTAATTTTTTTTTTTTTTTTTTTTTTTTACACAGGAGTGGAAAACTTAGATAGTGGAGTTGGTGTGTATGCTCCAGATGCCGAGTCTTACACTGTATTTGCTGATCTCTTCAATCCAATCATAGAAGATTATCATGGTGGGTTTAAAATTACTGACCAACATCCTCCTAAGGATTTTGGAGACATCAACACTCTTGTAGATCTTGATCCGAAAGGTGAATTTATAATTTCTACTAGAGTAAGATGTGGACGAAGTCTTCAAGGTTATCCATTCAACCCATGTCTGACAGAGCAGGTAAAAAGAGAAAATTGTTTAAATTTTGCAGTTTAGTAATAATTAAGCTTTTTAACTTGACAATTATATATATATATTTTTTTTATTTATTTATTTTTTTTTTATTTTTATTTTTTATTTTAATAGCAATACAAAGATATGGAAAGCAAGGTGAGCAGTACTCTTAGCGGTATGAGTGGAGAGTTAAAGGGAACGTACTACCCCCTTACAGGAATGAATAAAGCAACTCAACAGAAGCTCATTGATGACCATTTCCTGTTTAAAGAAGGCGACAGGTAAGTGTATTTTCAAAACCGTTCATATTACGGGAACCATTTAATAAAATGCATTTAGTAATTTCAGTTCACCAAATTTAATTAAGGTAAGAAACTAATTAAATATGGAGTTCAATTTGTCTGCAGAATTTTATTATTAATTATTTAAATTAAGAGGATATTAAATCCCACATTATTTCAAAGCCGAATAAGAAACTCAAAGATCGGAATCAAAGAATAACGATCAAAACTTTACCCACCTTTGCTACGAGTTGCCCTAGTGTTGAACTATGTGCTTTAGCTTATGCTACAATCAGCCGAAATTTTTATGGTTTACTTTATTCGGCATGAAACTCTTTGATTCCAATCTTTAAATTTCTTATTCTATTTTGAAATAATGTGGGATTTAATATCCCCTTAATTTAAATAATGTTACATTGCCGAAGTGAAGCCTATTGGCGCTTTTATTTAAGGAATTTTATTATTAATTTTATTTTGTATTATTTTATTTTATTTTTATTTTATCTTATTTTATTTTATTTACTTATTTTTACATATTTTATATTTTTATTTCATTTTTATTTAATTTAATTTAATTTAATTTAATTTATTTATTATTATTTTTATTATTATTATAACCTCCAAGGAGTTCAAGAACTCATTGCGGCAGTGCACTGTAGGCCACATAAGCCTGTCTACACTACTTAATCCTCCATCTAATCCACCATCTATTTACAGCACCATCTACCTCCCTCTAATTATGCTTTATCTGTAAAGTGAGTCTTTTCCCTGGTCGATTTCCCTGTATGGATTTTGTAATTAATATTTATTTTATTCAATGACTTAACGGTGATTATTCATTCATTACTTCCATCGAAAATCTTTTAAAGAAACTGGAAATAAATAGCCATTAACATTCTTCATAGGAGCTCTGTTCTTCATAGAAACTTATTACAATTGATGCTCAACCTCCAGAATTTTTATAAGTCTGATTTAAAGGCCCCCCCAGAAAAGCCTCGAGTTGTAGCAAGTAATACAAGAAGGTCTATAAGAAGCATTCAAATTATAACTTGAATGAGTTTAACAACCAATTTTAAATCATGACCAATAATACCAATAATTAAAGATTAAAAGAGCTAAAAATAAAGTTGGATATATTTGGAATTATGGCCCAAGCAACTTGAAATTTGTTTATTGTTTTGATAACGTTGTTCGCAATTATGGTTTTATGATTTTTTTCATAAAAAATAATTACAAACAACGTTATTTTTATCCTGCTTAACATGCACAGCAAAGTTCTGAAAATAGTCAAAGTCAATCAAACTTTGAAATACGAATTGTTGACTTCAATGGAAAAGCAGATCGGAACAGAATTATGTGAGTAAGAATTATGTACACTTAAGAAAACGTTAAGAAACTGTTGAAGCAAAGATTGGTGAAAGTAGATGCATTAGGGATTGCCAATTCCAGATTTTTATTTACAACATATATTTGAAAAATCAAATATAACATGGATCTGTTATAATGGGATAAGTAAAGATATCAACTCGCAAATTGGTATTCATAATTGAAGTATGCACAGATGACTTGATGTTCAATACGTTACGAGGCAAGGTTTGTATACTATTATTGCTGTCGTTTATAATTCATAGCGACATCTAAATTCACGTTAAGTTCTATTGAATTTGATATTTAAACAGGAGATATATTGACCTGAGTTTGTCAACCGTGCATAACAAATCATTACACCTTTTCAAGAGTTTTTATCAAATTAAATAATTGTTGAAATTTTCTATGTAATGACGTACTGTATTTAAAACGTAACAGCAAAATATGAACTGATAGAATAAATTGCACATTTTAGACGCAATGCTTCTTGGAGTATTAAATATTGAAATCGCCAGTTAAAGCTAGTAGGTGGCATCAGTTGAATAAACGTATAGAAACAAGAGAGAAATAGTCCAACTCATACTGAGGTATAACGAAAATCTAAATGGTTTGATGCAATAAAGTTCTTCATCAGAAACTAGTCACGATATCCTAATTGTATTAAAAGGCCATAATGTTTGGTACACCCTTTGACGATATACACGCCAGATTATGAAGACGATAACGAACGATAGAGGTCGCTAAAATTGCATTTGCTAATTTATGAAGACTTATTTTTCCTTTGAGCAATGTATAATACCATTTGGCTATAAATAATTAACTACCCTGAAAATTCGCAAAGCAAATTAAGAATATAAAGAAAGAAATGAAATGAATTAATTTACGTGGATATTCTTTTATACCATGCAGATAATATTAAGAAACAGTGCAGGCGAATGATACATTAATGTCCCAAATATCATCCAACCCATTATGAAGAATTTGCTGATTTACGGAAAATAGTTCAAAGATTGAGCCCAAAGACACCAAAGTCACATCTAAGTCAAAGAACCTGAACTAAATTAAATATTTTATTAACGGTAGTAGGAGAGAATTTATTATCAGATTGAGGTCACTAGTGGTAAAGCTAAAAACGCAAAAAAAAAAAAATCTTTCATTATAAAGACACGGTACGAATGCCATTACTTGTGTATACAGTAAATCATTGTTCTTGAAATCAATATCACATGTTGCAGTACTTGTGGAAAATGCCTAATAATCAAAATACTAGGATGTGTTGAGTCGGGCATTTACTATAAAAGAGAAAGTCAGGAATTATTGTGGTTTCGTTGTTTTCAGAAATAATATTAGTTTTCATTTTAATATTAATGTGTCTAATGGCATTTCTTTCTGGAAATAACACTACGAGTACAGCAAGATTCGAACCCACAGACAGTAGATTGAAATGCAGATGTGCCATCTGTTTTGCCATCCAGAATGGCATGGACATGAGACTTAGAAAATTATTCCCTCTTTACTTCCGACTTTCACTCTTCAACTATTAATCGAGTCTTTGACACCAAACTGCAGAGTTAAAATCAACCGCGTTAAAAATCTGACGGACCTATTTGGAATCTTCCCAGTTTCACTAATACCAAAATGTTAGAAGCATTACCAACATGCATTATAGTCTATAAAATCATAACAAAAATAAATAATAACTTTGAAAGAATAAATTAGAACAATTAGTAAATTATCTTTCGTTTTCTGTCTATCTTAACAGGTTTCTTCAGGCAGCTAATGCATGCCGTTTCTGGCCCACAGGAAGAGGCATTTACCACAACGATAACAAAACGTTTCTGGTGTGGGCGAATGAAGAGGATCATCTCAGGATCATATCTATGCAAAAAGGAGGAGATCTTAAGCAGATTTATAAAAGGCTTGTGGATGTAAGTCATTAAGTTACGAAATACCTCCAATAGGTTCAGTTTTTTTTCTTCTTCTTGCAGTGAAAAAAACAATACTCTTCTTTGTTGACATCATTAGGATAATATTTCTCATAATCAACCATTCATTTGAAATTGGGTGGTTAATTATGGAAAATCTCTTCAACTTTAATGTAAATTGTGAAATTTTATTTTTAATAGTCGTGCTAGAGTTAAGACTCTCATCATGATCAATGGCTTTATAGGCTCTTAAGTGCCCACGATCTTCCAAGTATCCTTGGTTTCATAACCATAATTGTAGGATGAGGTGGCTAATCCTATGTCTGTAAATGTACTTTGTATGTAAATCGTGTATGTTCTCCTGGAGTAAGGACTTTCACTGTAGAAAATTAGTACAAGATATCATTAATGGATAGTTTAGCATTCGTTCTACTGTGGGACCTCTTATCGGGATTTTCTTGCAATTTGTCATAGTAAGTGAGTTTGTTATCTCGATGTTTGCTAGAGCGAGAGGTCTATTGTCTTTGAAATATTTATTGAAAATACTCTGTGATATAATTACAGCTAAATTTAAGATTTAAATTGAATATTTTTGCAATTTCATAAATAATTACAAATCGCTATGTATGTGTCTTTTGTAGGCTGTTAACATCATTGAGTCCAAACTTCCTTTTTCCCACGATGATCGCTTCGGTTTCCTGACGTTTTGTCCCACCAACTTGGGCACCACTATCAGAGCAAGTGTGCACATCCAACTTCCCAAACTAGCCAAGGATAGAAAAGTTTTAGAGAGTGTTGCCTCTAAGTTTAACTTGCAAGTGCGTGGTAAGTGTTTATTGAATTTACGAGTCAATAATTGAAGGTTAACATTTGTGTAAAACGAATTCTAATATGGTAAATCTGTTATTAATCATTACAGTATTATAGCGTTTGTGAGAGTTAGAATATTTAATTTTTTATTTTGTATTTCTTAATTAAATGGAATGTGCAAAAAATTCCGAAATAAATACATTTAATATAATTTTCATTTACTAGTGCAGTTAGCCAACTTGCGCATGTTCAGTGACCATCTTCCGTTTAAATTACAATACTCCAAATTTTTTTTTTTTGATTTGATTTACTCCAAAATATAAAAAAAAATAAAAAACGAAATATTACAATTGAAAAAAAAAAAAAGAAAGTCGTAATTTTTTATTGCATAACTATTATAGACTCTAAAATTAATATTATAACGAACAACAAGTTCTCAATGTTTACGCTAGATGGCAGTCCTGATGATAAAATATGTTAACGAAATTCGAATCAAAGAGGAGTAAAATGCATTAATATGATTACATTAATGTAACAAAATGCATTAATTTTGTTGCATTAATTATGTAACAAAATTGTATTCGCAAAATTTGTAATTTTAATTTTAAAATGAATTAAAACTGCTTAATTAGGAAATAAATATCTTTTCTTCTCGATCTTATTATTTTTAATTTTTTTATATTTTTTTCCCTTCCAGGAACACGTGGAGAGCATACAGAAAGTGAAGGAGGAGTTTATGACATTTCCAATAAAAGACGATTGGGACTTACAGAATACCAGGCAGTGAAAGAGATGCAGGATGGTGTTTTGGAGCTAATTAAATTGGAGCGCGCAGCTTAACTCCACTTTAAAAAAAAAAAAAAAAGATGTCTATTTCATTTGTAGATTTCTTTTTTCAGAGCACCTATGAATGCATTTGATGAAATAGCACATCTTTATTCATCAATTTTAGTCTTACTGGATAGGACTTGCTGAATAAAAGCAGGCAATGCTACTATGGAGAGTCTATGTTAGATGCCTTAGTTTTATTTTCCAATAATTTTAGAATCGCAAGCTTTTGATTGTGGTCCCTAGAGGGCGACGGTGTAGATTAAGTTTAACTTTCGAAGGAAACAAAATGGATGCTTACTTAAATTAGAATCGAGAATTCAATAATGTTTCTACAGTAGAGAGAAAGAATAATTTAAAAAGAATATGCAGTGTGTATGTAAAGTGTAGAATATGAATCTAGTGTGCTGTTGGTGAGCGACTGGCACTGTAATGTATACCTTAAATATGCACATATATAAGCCGATTATGCAGTTTTAATTGTGAAGATATGACGTCCAAATATTGCAGCAGCTCTGTTACCACTGTTTAAAGTCTGTACAGATATTTTAGAGGCTCCTTACAGCAATTAAAAATGAATTCCAGGGTTTCTGTGGCGATGTGTCATTATTTATTGATGTATTTATTTATTTAATTTATATATATATATATATATATATATATATATAATAATATAAAATAGTAATATAAAGTTAAGAGATTTATTCAAATATTCTTTCCATTAATAAATAAATTAATGAATTTAAAAATTGCATTAATAAATTAATTTTGAAGAGTCAACGAAAATAGATAAGAGAATTTTACGAGAATGTTTCGCATTGGACTCGAGAGTTCGCCGATTATTTTTGTATCGCTGACGCCCCTTGATAGCTCGCTAATATAACAGGCTCGAATGTCGAGAAAAATGAGTTATCAGTAGTAAGCCGACTTTTAGGGCCGCACCACATGCATCCGATCCGATTAAAATTAGGATACGGATGGTTCTCTGACGAAACCATTCGTTTTCCTCAGAGAACTATGGAATGTCAACTAATGCAATAAAAAAAAAAAAAACTTAAACTCATCATTACCTGCCTAGTTGGCCGAGTGGTTAGCGTATCCCACTCTCCAGCCAAAAAGACTGTGGGTTCGAATCTCGCCGTGAGCATGGATGTTTGTGATTGTCTGTGGAAATACCAGTGGTGGTAGTGAGCGGTAGATGGCGTTAGTGTAGTGGCGGTTAAGTCTAGTTGGTAGATTGATCGGTGGAGACATAGAGAGCTGTAGAGCAAGTGCCCTCCCTCGATGAGTCCATGGACTCTCTGGAGGTGTCACGTAATAATAATAATAATAATAATAAATGAATTCGAGATAGGATCATCAACGTAACAATTATGAAAAGGAAAGAAGGATAATTTGGTTTTGAGCAAGATATAAATGAATACCATATTAGAATGAAGAATCAAACTCTATCTAGCATGTTTCAGAAGTGAAGTGTAGATGATTCAAATAAACAAATATTGTCCAAGAAATAAAAACAAATCTTAGAGACCCAGTGGCAAACTTCGAAAAAAAAAAGGCACTAATTGTAAGAATATGGAAAAATCGGAACAGTATGGTTCACTCAGAATTAAAGAGCAGTGAATGAAAAGAAGAAAGAATATCGAAAGTATGTATGAAGCGAGTTAGCAGATTCCTTCAGAGCAGTACAGTAACGAGGGTATGAAGCGCCTGTGGCAAGTGTCTAACTTGTGCCTCCTAACCCAAAAATGACAAAACGTTTGAAAACTTTAAATGTATCAAGTTAAATTTTACTAAATGCAATATGTTAAATACTTCCTATTAACCCCATCAAAATGAGTTGCAGAATTTCTGTGTCAATAGCGGCGTATTGCCGAAATTTTAAAATACAATATAAATAGCAGACTTTTACATATATTTATTTATTTTGATTTTTTACGTTTTGCGCCCCAAACCTAGTTGCGCCCGTGGCGGGCGTCTCTTTCGCCACGCCCTCGTTAGGGCTCTGCTTGAGAGAATACAAAGAAAACGTCAAAATGTTAAACTGTGTGCAAAAAAAAAAAAAACTTATGGGAAGAATTTGGTAAGAATAGAGAAAGTAAATATCGCGAAGGAGACAAAATGTTCTTGAAGCCATTGAAAAAAGTTTAGAATGGAGGATGGGTTGCCTTATAAGGAATCCAATATGATAAATATGACATAAAACGGAAAATACAGATATTCTAGAAGTCTGGAGTAATTACTTTTAAAGATTGTATTAACTTAACGAAATGAAAAACCACTTTACAAACTATGGAAGTTGTGATTTTGACCCTACAGACAGGATAAAGCACGTGAGTCCCCTTCCGTGGATAAAGAATTCGATGTATCTATATGCAGTAAATGAGGATGAGGTAAAGAGTGTAACAATCAGATTAAACAGAAGAAAAAATGGGATGTGACCATATAAATGAAAAAACTAAATATTATCATTAAACATAAGTTAAAGTTCTTTATACATATTATTAATAAATGTTTTGAACATGGGAAATTTATAGAATACTTAAAGGTCTTCATTTCTTTCGTTATTTAAAGGAGATAACAGAACTGAAATCAGATCAAAAATTATAGACGAATTTTCAAAGGTAATTGAAATCATTTTATTATTTGAAAATGCTTCGATCCATTAGAAGTGTTCCTAATGATTGGTTCAAATCCTATTTGGATAATAGAAAACAATACACTAACTATTGCACCTTCAACACGGCCAAAAAATAATAAAATACTGAATCCTCCAAGGTTCCGATCTAGGACTTACCCTATTTGTAATCTTCGTTAATGAACTGTGTGAGTATAAGCTTTTAAGGCAAAATGATATCGTTCTCTGATGTTATGACATTAATATACACTGAAACGATCCTTCAGGATTCAAAAAACCCGATCAACCATGTGTTTAAAATCAATTTAGATCAATCGTGTAATTTGAATAACTGTGAAACAAAATTTTCATGAAAGCGAGAAGCAATATAAAGACTAAAGGGATGAAAATAAGCAGAAAGAAGTTAGCCAGCAGTATATAAGATATACTGCTAGTTTAGAGCTGTTATGATTGAAGAATGCATAAGCAGAGCCAGTTCAAGGTGATATAATCACTTGAACAGAATGGGAGAAGAAAGTTTGGCAATACAGATATTTAATGTCAGAGAAAAAAAAGTCCTAGAAGAAATCCAAGATTTAGGTAGATCAAATTCCTGATATGCACCCTTCAATGATGAGTGTATGCTTTCATTTCTCAAAATATAAGACGAAAATTAGTTTAGTTTTAATTATTATAATTATTATTTTTATTACTTTTTTTTAGAAAAAATGATATTTGATTTTATAACACTAAAGTGATCATCAGCAATGATCTTTCCCGCTCTCTTTTTTTTTTAATAACCTAAATTCTTCGGGCAACGAGCCACGTCTACAAATGAACGCGATGACATATTTCATTTGGATTGTTCCAAGTTTCAGACATTAAAGAAACCCTAAGCGTAGCAAAATCTTTATAACAAAATAACGGAAATTAAAAACTGTCTGTTTCATGTTCACAGGTGGCAGCACATGTTTTAATGAAACATATAATCAGAAAATTTTTTATTTGTATAATTCTAAAGAGATGCTGGCAACAGTACAATGAAAAAATAAATTCCTACGCGAAATTCCACTAATATGATAGGAGATGTTTTTGCTTTTTGCGCGGTTGATTGCAATAATCTACTTTAACTTGATAAATTAAAGTAATCTATTATGGAAAGTCTCGTGAAAATATTTATTAGCATTTTTCCACCAATGTACACCAAATGTGTTGAATTAGAAAGAAAAATCTCTTGTAATTTGTTTGGAAAATCGGATACGTCACAAAGTGCGCCTTGTCTTGATAAACTGCTAACAAGGCATATTTCTTCGTTCATTTTGTAAGTGATTTTAAAGGAGCTTCACTCAAAAAAATATTTTATATTTGTATTCAGAGATGGCGGATTTATCTCTAGGAAACTCGAGTTTTTCACCCCGAAAAATAGGAAAGCCTGGACAGAAGAACACACTTGTAATTAACCGATGTAATAAATTGGTCTTCACAGCATTAGTTGATTCGGGTAATTTCTAACAAAACCTAACCCTAATTAGCTCGCGTCCAAAGCTGGCTATATAGTTAAATTTGAATAATTACTTCGCTTTTTTTTTGAAACATTTATAATTGCGACGACATTCTGAAGTTACGTTTGAATTGGAAATGACAATCTGGATTACAAAATTTAAGTACTTTAGACAAATTAGACAGTGGCGGCTCGTGGCTTGAAATCGTGGGGGTGCTGCAACTTTCGAAATATACATACGCACTGTAAGTATACGTGTTTGAATAAAATATCAAAATTATGGTAAAAATTAAAAAACAAATTAAACGTGAAAAAATATTGTTTATTATCGATAAAATTATACAGTTTGGTATAATTCAAAATTACTTTAAAATAAAATCCAATATCATAACCCCAATAATGTTTTAAAATAAAAACTATAACAAATGTTATGTCTTTAATTGTAATGTCCAAATATTTAAAGAGACGGAGTAAACACGATAAGCACTACGAACACTTCTACTGGCGCAAACTGCATATAAACAGAACCGGCGCTGGCGTCTTTGCCGCCCGCATGCAATTTCTATCTAAGTGCCCCTGTAACGATTCGGGAGTGTGTGGTTCTTTTACAATAATAAAAATTTAAATTATTTGAAATTTCTTAAATAAATTTTGACAGAACAGCCACACGTTGGTTCGCTAAATGTAACGAACCGGGGGTGTTGACTAAACAGGATAATCGTTAAAAATCCGAATATTCCAAAAATTCTCAAAAGTTAAAGCAAATTTCGATAAAGCCACTTCACTTTAATCATTGAATATAATGATACTGGGATTATAGCCTTCTCACCGACCCGAATTGCTAACAAAATTAAAATGAATTTTAATTAATGTTAACATTTATTTGAACTAAAGTTTTAAAAATTCTTGCATTTTACAAGTTATCAAATTCTTAGTAACTTGTAAAAAATGTTTAATAATTTTTATAAGTGGAACTATCTTTTAGGAAAATAAAAGAAACTCAAGATAGATGAGAAAATAAGAAAAGAATTCAGAAAAAATTAGAACATTTAATTAAGTATTAAAAAACAACATCTTTACAGAATAACAGAAAATAAATTAAATTACATAAATATACTTGACATTTTTTTTAATTAAAATTTTAGGGTTTTTCATTGCATATTCATAAAATTAGAAATAATGGTCTTAACGTCTAATTCCGCACATATATCATTTTCAATAGCTATTAATGCCAAACTAACAAGCCTTTTTTGTGACATACTTGTTCTTAAGTAGGTTTTAATCAATTTCAACTTGCAAAAGGAACGTTCACCGCTCGCTACACTAACAGGTAAGGTTAATAGTATTCTTAAAGCAATTGAAAAGTTAGGGAAAGATAAATTATTGGACACAATAAAATTAAGAATATCGAAAGGGCTTTGGAATATTTAAATTATCCTTCCGAAAAATATCCCGGAAAGTACGTAACTCGTCATATAGTTCTATTGTATTTAAGTCTTTATTGTCGCCGTCCTTCAAGAGAATCTCTAAATCGTCACAATTTTTTCGTAAATCTTCGTTATTAATTTGTAGTAATCTATACAAGAAATTGAAATTATCATAATATGTTTTTAGTTATTCAAAACGTTCTATTAACGAACACATTGCAACGTCTATAAGTGTATAAAACACATTCACTCTAAATTTATCTTCTGGCGATTGTGGCGTTTCGTCATGATGCTCGTAGTCAAATTGTCGTGTCTTCTTTCGTCGTCGAACTTCCGTACCAGTTTTAAATTCTTGTTCTCCATTCACCTCTTCACTCAGTTATTTTGCCGTTTTTTGAACTTCCTTAAAATTTGTATCTGATTGATACTCTTGTAAGAATATTTTTAAGTTTTCGATAGATTGTAAAGCAAGTGTAATGTTCATATTTTTGTCTTGAAGCATTTTACTCACAGGGTTTATTCTGTCAAGTAAATCATGCCAAGTTATAAGAGAGCAAATAAATTTGTAGTCCTTTATTTTAGCACATAATGTTTGTGGTTCATGCTGAGTTTCTTTATTAAAATTTTAATTATTTAAAATTTCAAAAAGTGCATCGTAAATTTCTCCTAACTGATATCGTAGAGGGCCGATTGCATTAATTTTACTTTCCCATCGCGTTTCTGATGGCTGTTTCGATGTTAAAATTTTTATGAACTTTAAAAGGATTGCCCAACGTTTGTAAGAGAATGAAAAGAAATTGTATATTTCTTGAATAATTGCAAAGAAACTAATTGTATCTGCATTCACTTTGGCTGCATCGTTAATGATTAAATTTAGAGTATGAGCAGCACATGGCACGTAAAAAGCTCGAGAATTTTTGTTCAAAAGCAAATTTTGGAGCACATATTTTTTCCCTTTCATATTTGCCCCATTGTCATACCCTTGACCTCGCATGTCTTCAATGGGGATGTTCCATTTTTCAAGTTGTTCCATTATTGTTGCACATAAACCACGTCCTGTGAAATCTGATATATCTACAAAACCTAAAACGTTTTTCCTGATCTTGACAGTTTCATTATCACAGAAAACAAAGCGAATAATAATGGTGATTTGTTCTGTTTTACTTGCATCAGGTGTGCAGTCTAAAATTATGGAATAATATTTAGATTTGCGAATTGATAATAAAATTGTATCCCTGATTGCGTTACTTAAAGTTTCTAATATTTCATTTCATTTGTCTTTACTCAAATAGTGTATGCTACTGTTTCATTGTAGGGCCCTTTCAACATGGTTTTCCATAACGAGATCAAACTTCGCAAACAGTTCGACTAATTTTAAAAAATTGCCGTTATTCCTTTCATATAATTTATCAGATGATCCGCGAAAAGCTAAATTTGGCTACCAAGGAATTTTATAATTTCAATCAAGCATTCTAAAACACTCGTCCAATGTTGCTTTTCCATTTCATACATGCTTTGAGTCTGGCAATCAATAGTAGTTTTGTTTTTTAGATATTTATCAATTTCCTTCCATTTTAAGAAATTTTTCATGTGAGTTAAACTAGTCTCATGTCTATGCAAAGTTATACTTACATTTCTCCAGTCATTATAACCTTCTACAAGACTACTTGATCCAGTAGGTGCGAAAAGTTTGCAACAAAAGCAAAAAACGGAATTAAAAGTTTTGGAATAAATGAGCCATGTTCTTGGCACGAGCTCCCCGTTTTCCATTTTTCTGTTATAATACGTGTGTCGCCAAATTACGACCTATGTATCTTTGGTATATATTATATTTTTATTTTGAACAGGCCCCATTTCAATTAAAACAACTCGTAATTTTTCATCAATATTTCCCATTCACTGGATCTTCTAAATTTACAGACTAACAATATGTTAGTTTCGTGGTCAACTACAACTAAATCTCCTGTTTTTCACTTAAATCATGAGTCTTGTTATCTTGTTCAATAATTGCAACATTTGCACATCATCCAGTTTTCACTTTCATGGAAACTGGATGATGTTCACGGCTCTTCAACTCTGATTTCTGATGTATCGAGTTGGTTACAATCTGCATCAGAATATTTTAATATTTTAACAAATTTATTAAGAGCCCCAGTTTGTTTCTTAATATCTGCTTCTTTCGCAGCATGACGCTTACGATTTTATGCACCGGATAACTTTTTTTTTAATTTTTGATTCCATTTCTATTTTATACCCACAAGAAATTATTACACAACGCGACACAGAGACGAAATAATAGCCGCACTGCCCTACTGTCAGTAGCCTACTGATATGCGTACCATATGACTGGTTAACTAGCAACAAATGTTTTGTACGAAAATTCGAAAAGACTGTAGTACACAAACATTAGGCAGGCAAGCATTTAGCCTGCTCTCGCTACAAAATTGTAAACAGCCGGCTGATCAAAGAGGTGGCAATATACAATTTTTTTAAATGTTTATTCGGTATATCCCGCCTTATTTATTTTAATATGATCATTTTAAGAAATTTTTGTGTTTATGATAAAAATTTGGTTTCTTAAAAATGAACTTATAAACCGTGCCCCGCGGCGGTGCCCCCTTCGTAGCGGCGCCCGCATGCTCTGCATGACCGCTTCCGCCAGCCCTGTATATAATGTGTTTATATGCAAGGTCGCATTACGCTAATAGCTCGCATCTCACTATGGCGTGCATATGCTTGCGCGCGTAGCAATATGACGCTGTGGTAAACACAGTGCTGTTAGTGTCCTTCGCCCTCTTAAGTGCTACAAGATAGATTTTTATTATTTTTTATACAAAATAAGAGAATTGTATAGGATTGTTGATGACAAAATTAAATATTACAAGCAAATATAAATAAATTAATAAATATATTTATATATCGAGAAAAATTGGCGGTGCAGCAGTTCCTCAGTGCTTGTGCACGAGCCTTCCCTGGTTAAACCAAATGTATATTCAATCATTATATAATAATTATTACAAAACACAACTTGCTTTACAATTATGTCTGATCTTTTCATATTTGTTTGGATAATTTTCCGTCTCTGTTATTTTTTTCCTAACTATTTTTTTTTTCATTAAAGAATCGAATTCGTGTCTAGTGGGACTACTGATTACCAGCATTTATTATCGTTTCAAATCTTTGAAACCTTTTATATTAAAGTTACGTGGCTTTCTAAATCGATACGCCCGCCTCTAGCTAATATAAGTATCATTACTTATGGTGTTTGAACTACACAGACCGTCTGCATACTAAACTGTAATGTCTTGACTGTACAAATCCTCCTAACGAGTGGCGTGTGAAAGTTAATTCTCACACCAGATATTAAATCAACACAAATAGATCAAAAAATAAATAAAATCAATTTTTGCATAGGAACAAAAAACCTCTAACTCCTTTGGCAAATACTTCACACGCATTTCTTTTTTCTTAATATTTTGTCAACAAGAGATCAAATAAATCGGAAGGCTGTTGGATACTAAACAGTAACAACATTACTGTGTTGAAATTCATATTTCTCATTCCTTGTGTTCTCAAACACTGCAGAGGCGCTGAAGAACTGACTGTTTCCATATATAGCCTTTTCTCATTTTCATTCTACTGATTTTTACCTGTACTCTAATTTGAACACGAGCTATCGCAATAGCGAAAGAATTAAAGGAAAAATATCTTTAATTCAAAAACTCATAGTTTCTGGTATCAATGCAAATATATCTCTCTCATTTTTTCTGTTTGGTTCTAATCCTCAAAGTTTCTCTTGCCCTCGTTAGCCGCTAACACCTTTGCAAACGTTTTTCTACAAAGAAGGCGAGGGAAACAATCTTCTGTTAGCCTTATTTGGTTTCTTTTTCCTTACAAAGACAGAGGAAATTATTTATTTTGCCATTTTGGATTATATTCGTAATAAGTAGAGTTAATCAAGTAAATAGATATTTCGCCTTCTGTCTAAAATGTTTTGTAATCTTAATCCATAGCAACTTTCCGTATGGAAGAACATGCGCCATTTGTTCAATTTTAAACTTAGCAAAAGGAATTTTCAAAAATTACACGTGGAAATAAACAATCCCTAGTCTATATATAAAAATAACATATTTAAAGGAAAGAAAGTTTAATAAATTTTTCTCCGAAAGATTACGACAACGAATCAGGACACATTTCGTGAAAGTTGATTTGCAATATAGCTTTTTAAGGTAAACGTACAAATCAATGAAATATGAAATAATACGCAGATTTACCAATTCATTCGTGTAATATTACGTGAGAAAAATGGGGACCCTTGTTGTCTGCATCAATATTATTATTATTATGTGACACCTCCAGGGAGTCCAAAGACTCATTGAGGGAGAGTGTGCTAACAGCATCGAACGATTGAACTCCGTCCAACTACTAACCGTGCTGAAACTTCCTTAACTTTTTGCATGAGACATTAGTAGCAGAGACTCTACCAATCTCCCAACCTTTGCTGGCATATAATACACTCATGAATATACTATCTACATGGAAAAGATTTCGATCTCTAGCATTAGTGAAATGTGTGAACAAAGAGTAAAAAGAAATAGGTTGACTTGTTTCTTGAACAGTTGAAGAATGAAGTCTTTGGAGAGGACAAAAATAAAGTATGGGAGGCTATTCCAAAGAAGAGCAACACATGGGATGAAAGAGGAGGAAGTGGAGATGGTACGGTAATTTTGGAGCTATCTTTACTGGCTTAGAAGAAAGTAGAGGAAGGATAGTGATCACTTCAACAGGGCATTGTCCATGACAGACCTGCAGAAAAGGCATACACCAGAAACTGAACGTCGATGAGTGCGGTGTGTCATCATTTCATGGAATTGCTCCTTTTAGATAACATTAAACATTCACTGAAAGGCAATGGCGTTGCTAGAGATTTTGTTGTCCGGGACGGTCCCTGAGTTTGCTTCCCCTCTCAATACCCACAAAAAATATTACAAAAAGTCAAAACGATGTATAGGGTAAGGTTCAAAGTGCCGCCCGGGGATGATCCCCCCCCCCTAGCGACGCCACTGCTGAAAGATTTTTGGTGCAGTACCCTAAATGGTTAAAAATTATTCCAAAGTTGAGATGACTTGAGATTGATAGAGTTGACTTATGATAGCAGTTGTACAGGCAGGAAGAAATGTTTGTGCCCTAAAAGGCTGGAGGTCTAAGTCATCCCAAGTAGAGGAATATGATTTGGTGATCAGGGTATTATCAGAAGTAGTGGGAACTGGAGTGAGATCTTTCTTGAGAAAAATAAGACCGGCTTGTGTTCTCGTATGAACTTGAAGGCTTCAAAAGACCGCGCACTACACAGTTGGTCATGCAAGGAGTGCTGTAATCAGTATGGCCGTGGATTTAAGGCCAGTGACAGAAGGAAGAGAGCAGGTGAGAGTACAAAGTCCTTATTATTTCTTCATTGAGGAGTAAATAAGAGAAGAATAAGCTCTCTTCGTACCTCCAAGACACGTAGTGAATGAGCATTGTGGACGTTGACTACTTAATTGAGCTTAGTGCAGAAGGTAGGATGAACTACCGTTCATAAATGGTAGTTCATCTTCGCGCAACATCCAATAAAATTCGCTAGAAATGTAACAACTGAACAGGTGAGGTATCCCAACCTTTTCGTTGTTTGCGTCTAAAGGCAAGTAACAATGGCTTAGAGAATGCAGCTTGTTTCTCATGCTGTAATGTGATTCCTGTTGAGTAGGAATACCATGTTCTCCAAGTTATTCAAGGTTATTCAGATTTCTTGCTGACAAAAATTATGGATTGAGCTGTTTTTTTTTTTTTTTGGACAATATTCAAGGTAATTTACGGTGGTGTTCTATGCAGGAGTTGGATGAATGAATGATGATAGGTGGTCTGTCTTGTTTTTTCAGTGATACCGCATCACCATCACAAGTGAGAATTGGGAGCAGAAAGGCAGAATTTATATCAAAGTGCTCTTCAAGGACCAAAAGGTTCAGCTACCACTTGAACAGGAAGCCAGGATTCTGTAATTTCATGTGCGTTAAAGGATCTACTTAGCTGCAGCGAACTCTACTTCTACTTCGACGAAGATTATTATAATGGATTTTACGCAGCGGTCCTATGGAAACTGATTCTATGGAATTCTGTATATAATAACGTTGCATAAACTTCTACAGTAGATTTCCTGAAATTCTGATTAACAGAATTCACTGATGCATCATTGGAGGAACTCGCTTCCCTCTGTCAGTTCATGAAAACAAATCACACTAATAGACAAACACTAACGAAAAGTAAGAAGATTACTTTTGTTCAACGTAAGCAAAAGCAAACGGCCAAATGGTAGAGAGATACAGAAATGATAAGAATATCGACTATAGCAATTGTATAGGATACAGATCACCAACAAACAGATCAACAGAAAGAACTAGTTGTTGACTCGTGTCGTATGCGTTTTTACTAGCTTCTCGCAGATTTATTCAAAATATATTTTCTTGCTCATTATATAACCTTCGCTATTTAGTTCCTTTGCGAAAAAGAAATAAATGTGATCTTTTTTAAAGGCTAGTAAATAAACACAGAAAGAGATAAATTTTTTTTAAAAAAAAGTAGTACAGTGAATGAAGTTGAGTATCTAGCAAAAGAAATTACGATTCAGCTTTCACTTAGCATGTAATTACTGAGTGTGAATTTATTTTCAATATTCGGCGTGTATAGTTTGATAATTCAGATATTAATGAAATTAATCTAACAAAGTGAAACATCTTTTCACTAGAAAAACTGGTTTTTGGAAATTAGTTTCAAAATTCTTATTTACAAACCGTTATTAAGAATTTAGAGTTGATTAGCAATGAGATTAGTTTTCTGCAAGTTCTGTCTTTTATCTGGAATAATAACATATTGCACTGTAATTATTAATACAGCTACAACTCCCTCTATGGATGTCATAGATTAAACAAAAGTGCGTCGCTATGATAATAATTCCAACGTATTTACTGTAATTACATTTTTCTGATTGTTCGTGGAGACTTGAAGAGTGGTGAAGATTTGATTTGTTCGGAAAATTAATTATCTAGCTGAGAACCAGGTGTACATTATTCTATTGCGCTGCAGGAATTGTATGTTAAATTAATTATTATTGATTGGAGGGCATGAGGGTTGAACCATTGCAGCGAAAAGCGAATATTTTAAATTGAAATGTACGATTTCGAATATTATTAAATTTTCTCTACCTCTGATATAAAATACCGGATAGCATAAAATACAAGTGGTAACGTACATTTGCAGATGATAATGTAGAACTTTAATAATATAAAGAAAGAAAAGCAATGAAAGAAGTTTTATTTTATATTACCTTCTGTCTGATCAATATTCTGTATTGATCAAATGAAATTATCTAAAAAAGATGGAGAAGGAAAGATACTCATGAAGACTATTTTACATTGAAAATTAATTAACTTACCTTTGATGTTATATGTTCCTATTATCGATTGTTAATATTTTAGAATCAATGTGTAGAATCAGAATTTCACATTTGCGAAATATGTCTGGTAGGGTCACAGAGTATGAAAGAATTTAAAAAATAAAACTACTTTATTAGTTTACTTAATAAACTCCAGTCTTAATGTTAAGGAAATATTTCAGCAATTTTATTATTATTATTATATTTATTTTTTATTTTGAAAATACGACACATGTCCTACAGTGTTTCAGGTTATTTTGAACGGAATTCTATAGTTTATGCCAGGGATGTTCAACCCGTCGATCGCGGAGCGATTTTTGGTCGATCTTTTATGTATTCCTCCTTACTTACAAATTTAATTAAAACTGAAAACATAATATTTTATTTATCATTATTTTGTATTATTTTTAATTCGCTTTAAGTGTATTGCTATTGTTTATTTTTCGTTAAAATTGTCAAATCAGTAATTTTCTTATACGTCCGGGTAAATTAATTAATTTGGATCAGTGAAAGTCAAACAGCGAGCCGAGTGAATACGATTATAAGCAAAGTGTAAAAACTCGATTGTAGCTTAAATATTAAATATTCCAAAGCACATTACATCGATTTTTTACTTAGGTTAAATCCCATGTGAATATTGTAAAAAAAATGACTTTGTTTGTCTCGGTATAGTTTGTATTAAGATGTTTTTGTAAATAATTAAGCGCCTCCGTAGCGAAATTGGAAGAACGACGGTACATTGCGCCCTTCGATTGGAATAGGCGTAAGTTCGATTCTCGTCGCGACGGGAGGAATCTTTATCTGGTCGATTTCAATCGATGGTGAGTTAGCCGATCTCATACGGAGGTAGCAGGGTTTTTTCTCCCGGAAACTCGGGTTTTTCATCCCGCATACATACAAATCAGCCCTTCAGAACACACGCAATTTACAGACAAAAATTACTAGTTGTGGTGGTGTTGGAGGTGGGCGGTAGATGGCGTTGATTCGTAGTAGAGGTAAGGTGTAGAGACAGTTGAAGATGTCCTCCCGCGATGAGTCTTCGGACTCCTTGGAGGTATCAGGAATAATAATAATAATAATAATAATAATAATAATAATAACTCTTTTGAAGTATATGCTGTATATACTGCTTTAATAAGAATATGTTAGAGTGTTAAAAACAAAGGCAATGTTTTTGTTGCCGAAGCTGTACATGGCGGCATTAGAAAGATTGTTATTGAAGCTTGTATATGTGAGAAAGGATTAGAGGCTTTAAGTGTAAACATCTCCGAAGTTAGTCAGAAAGAGTTCAAACAACTTTCCGATGGCCGGCAACTTACAATCAAAAGAAAGTGAAGGAGAACAAAAGGCGTGCCGAACTTGAAACTTAAGATGAAAGACTCATTCTGATTCTTTGGGGGTTGCCAAACTTCATGCGAGGTCTCAGAGGAGGCCTAATAAAAAGGGACTGAAGCAAGCAGAAAGGGTCCCTGTTCCAGAATTGCTGTCAGAGAGGAGGCAGCTCGGTCCAGAGTCGCCGTCAGAGAGACTTCCCGAATCCACGTTGCTTGAGAGAGGAGTTTCCTGCTTCCAGAAAGGAGCTTCTCGGTTCGAGACGTCGCTAGATAGATAGAGAGAGAGAGAGAGAGAAAGAGAGAGAGAGAGAGAGAGAGAGAAAGAGAGAGAGAGAGACAGAGAGAGAGAGAGACTACTTCTAGGTCGCAGAAAAGGTTTCAAATTGCCGAAAGGAAGAGTTCCAATTGCCGGAGAAAAGTTTACAGGCCAGGTTAATGTCAGACATTCACCAGTGTGTTGCGTTTTCATTACAATTTGATGAACCAAACGACTTCACTGATATTGCTCAGTTAATGGTATTTATTCGCATGGTATTTCAAGATTATTCAAGTAAAGAAGAACTTTTGGAAATTATAACATTATTGGGAAGGACTAGGGCAGAAGACATTTTTTCGGCATTTGATGAATTTGTGAAACAACACAAACTTCCGTTTTTTAAACTTGTGTCTATTGCTACTGATGGTGATCCTGCAATGATAGGTAATAAATAACGCTTCATTTCATTATGTAAAAACGATGATAAATATCCAGATTTTTTAACGTACTACTGTATTATTCACCAACAAATACTGTGTAGTAAAACATTAAACACAAAAGATATTTTGAATATTACATTTAAAATTGCAAATTCTGTTCGAGGAAAAGCCCTGCAACGGCGGTTATTTAAATTACAGGCAGATGATGATGATAGGGAACTTCTGTTGTACAATAATGTTCGCTGGCTCAGCTGAAGTCAATTTTAGAAAGATTTCTTGTACTAATTAACGATGTAAAAATTTTTCTTAATGAAAAAGGAGATATTTATTTGCAATTGAGTGATAAAAGATGGTTGTTACACTCATCATTTTTCGTAGATTTCTGTACGAAATTAAGCAATTTAAATTTAGAGTTACAAGGTAGAGATAAAAATTTAATTGACATGTTAAGTTCAATAAAAACTTTCCAATACTTACTTTTATTAAAGAAAAATATAAATGACCGCGAATTTTGACATCTCCCATATTTATTAAAATTTTTTGAACAAAATCAAGAAATGCTTCGCTGTGATTTAAAAGAATTTATTCGTGAAATAGAATTAGTTGAGGAAGAAATAAATTCAAGATTTAAAGATTTTAATAAAACTGAAATGATTGTATCTCTTATCAATAATCCATTTCAAGAAAACTTGAACATCAGAAATTTCAAATAAAATTAGTGGGCTGTTTGATATAAACCAAGCTGAAATAGAACTTGAGATAAACATTCAGAATAGTTTACATTTAAAATCAATAAACAATGAAGTCATTTGGAAGTATGCACATGAAAAATTCGCAATATTAACTGATATTGCGCGAAAAATTCTGTCGTGTTTCGGATCGGCATACTTGTCAGAATCCGCATTTTCAAATATGACCGTTAGAAAAAATCAATTAAGAAACAAATTACAAATGATCATTTGGATGATTGTCTGCGATTGGCCACTTCTTCATATCAACTTGACTATGAAAATATTGCGAGGTCCAAACAATGCCAAATTTCACATTAACTTCCTTTTTTTTTTAATCAACCTGCATTTCCTGTAACTTGTGAGTTTGTAATCAATCTGTTATTTTTTCTAACTTTGGTTTTCCAAAATAGAGAAACAAATATCTTATTCCAATATTTTTTTTTGTTGTTGTTGTATTAAAATAATTAAAAGTGATAAATAAATTTTTAAATACACAAATAAAGTTTTTAGTTGTGTATTTTTTTTTAGTTGTTTATTTATTCGTAATCAGATATCAGGTTGGGGGAACGTGATCTATATAAGAGAGTAGATCGCCGAGTAACTTTTTATAGAAAAGTAGCACGCGTAGTAAAAAAGGTTGAACACCACTGGTTTATGCTGTCCAGAGGATTTTGATTGTGCTGCCATCTAGTATGAAAACGAATTACTATTCTTCTAAGATTTCTGTATAATGAAATTCTTGAATTCCGAGCATAAAGACCGCATAATTATTTTTAGAATCATTAAAAAAAAATCGTATATCTGTTTTGTACACTTTTCGGAAAATAACATTGAAGAACGATAACTATCCACAAGCAAATCCAGATTTGTGTTTTTCTCCTCATTTTCACATCATTAGCATGTTTTAACATGTGAATGGATACTGCAATAGAAACCTTTATGCAAATACACGTAAAGATCCCTTAAGCAGAGTATATGTTAAATACTCAGCAACATGCGTCATCACGTGTTCTAGGCAACTGTTTAAGAATAGTTCAAGCCACGATTTTGAAAGTAGATCGCATGAAACCATTGATTTCTGCGAAGAACCGGAAAATTCGTCTACAGTGGTGTCAGGAACATCGTGAATGGATACTCGAAGACCGTAAAAAAGTCACTTGATCCGATAAACCAAGGTGAACTGGATGCTCTGTACCGACAGTAGGCAGAGAGTTCGGTGGGTGCCCCATTAAACAATGAACAGCTTGCCTTGTAAACACAATTGAAGCTCTGTAGGTAGTGTCATGGTGTGGAATATCAAAATATTCTTGCCGATCAAGTCCATCATGTTGACTTTTATCCAGCAGAAGATGGTTGTTTCAAGGACGACAATGCCACTGTCTGTCGCGAAAGAATTGCTCAGCAATGTTTCAGCAAGCATTACAGCAACTTCCACTGTCTTCCCTGGGCAACACAAAGTCCCGATATGAACCTCGTTGAGAAATTATGGGAGATGTTGGAAAAGCAGATCTGGAAGTAAGGTCCTCTGTCAAATCTGAGCTTGTTGACTATCTGGTGAATGTTCATATGCTGTAGACCTAGATGCAATCCAACACCTTGTGGAATCCGTGCCAAACCTCATATGTGCTGTAATTCGAGCTAAAGAAAATCCAACACTGTATTAAATAAATGTTTCAAATTCAGTGGCTGGTATGGGTATAAGAAATGACAAATGAACAGCAGATTTTATAGATATCTGGTTTCTAAAGGTGTGGATGAGGTAACGTAAGAGAATGTTGAGATCATACATGGTTGGGATGAAATCTACTTTTATGTCTGCGATCCGTTGTTTATATCATACCAATCCATGCATTATTTCATTGTTATCTATTAATTAAATGTATCATCTCATTGGTTTGTCCATTTCTTTAATAAAGGCTTTCTTGGAGAAAAAAAAAATTGCTACTTATGTGTAAGACCGGCTAAATCATCGTTTCATTTTTTTTTTTTTAAAGTTTTTTCAATTTTTTTTTCTTTTTTTCAGAAAACATTCTTTCAGTTTATCTAAGGAGGTGTCGGAATTTTGCAAATAGTTTTGTAAAAAAACAGTTGCAAAATACCGACTTTCTCTTTTCAGTTTTATCGCTGCTGCGAGTACTAATGTAATATTTCTGTATGAGGCAGGTGGTCACAGGGACCTTGCTAGCCGTTAAGAATCACTATAATGAATAGAGAACCAAGAGGTCACCACAGACATCGCAGTTTCTGTTTTCCTCCCTTTGTTTTCTGGTAAGAAATGCAATTTGTTTCCTCTGACATGATTGTTAATATGTACCACTGTATGTTTGGTTTGTTGCCAAATGTACTCTTGTGAGTTCAATGATGCGCATTCAAAAAAAAAAAAAAAAAAAAGAACGAAAGAAAATAATTTCCTGACTTCAGGAAAAAAGTTTCCGATAGATGTCGCGTCGTTCGCTCACTCCAATATTGGCTATCTTCAGTATAATAAATTAAAGAAAATGTATGAATGGGGTGTTATTGGGCTATAAACTCTTGTCATAGCGGGGTAACGGCTACTAAATAAGTAAAGCCATCTCTAAAAATTAGGCCATTCCCCGGACCACCCCTTTGGCCGAAAGACCGTCCAACTCAGTGACGGGTACCCCCCCCCCCCACCACCACTAAGCAGAACCGCTCAAATTCTGAAGAAACGTATTCACCGGCAAAGCCCTCAGCGGGCTGTGCAGGAGAACACTTTCTCCAGAGACTCAAATTGCTCCCTTAAGGCAAAAACCTTAAGAGAGCGAACTCAAAACTCTCAATTCTCTACGCCCCAGGGGGTAACAGCAACAGCTGAGGCTCAGTTAAACTTCATTGGCTAAAGCATTGCAAAATTTTTATTATTTTGCTACAGACAAAATAATAAAAACAAATCTAATCTGTAAAACAGATTAGATTTGTTTGTTCATTTTTTCAGTGCCAGTTCAATACTTTTATTGTTAATCTCCGATTATTTCAAATCATTAAAATGCCTTAAAAGTTTGAATTATTATTATTTTTTATTTCACTTTATCAGTGAGTTTATCGATCACAATATCGAAGAAATGAGTGAACTAAAATGAATAAACAAAACGGACAAAGACCAATTGATTCCAATATTTTTTTAATCTGCAGTTATTTTCAATTATTTCTTTTTTTCAGACAACATTTCATATAAATTATATAAATTTGTTACCAATGAGTCGGGATTCTATTAGTCATCTTCCTCACCCTCTGGTTTCTGACATCTTTTCCCTAATATACAACTAGGTGCTTTTGGTAGAGCTAAATCACAAAATTTCGCACCATCATAGCAATCGCCATCGGAATCACAATCAATGATGGGAGGAATGTTGGCACATTTCTTTAATTTAGGAAGAGTCGGACACTTGCCTGTGAAAAGAGAAAAAATAATAATGATTTGTTTAGAGATGAAATAAAAATGTCCTTTAGGAAAGAAGAGCTCACTCGAATACATTTATCATTAATTTAATGAAGGGTTGTAGGTAATTTAGTGCGGCTGGCTTGATATTCCTCTGCTCTAGGGATAAATATTTTATGTCCATAGAAGTGTGTGTGTTCACTTGGCCAGTTTACCTGTTTTAAGGGAAGAAAAACATTTTTTCCAGAGACCACCCTGACCCTAATATGAGACCAGCTATTTCGCCATTTGACTGAAAAAAGACATCACAAATATCCCACACGTCGTAAACAAGATTCGAACAGATGTCTTTCCAACGAACGGGCTCGTCTAGAATAATTGATTTACTGAGGCTCTTTCTAACAGTATTGTTAATAAATTCAAGTTTAGAGAAAGACTTATTTTTTATTCGCTGAATAAAATAAAGCACTAGAAGAAGCACAGCAGCTAAAACTATGGAGATAGTGTATTATGTTTGTTTATTGTGTAAATCAATTTATCCAGTTTGCTTATTTTGAAGGATGAAAAATCCTTCCACCTCAGTATAAGAATACTTAAATAACCGTCATTCGAAAGGTCCTTATAATGGCCTTTCGTGATCTTGATAAATACAGCATAAGTAGTATGGATGGCACTAATAACAAGATCGAGATCAAGATAAGATAAGGAAACGTGACGTGATTGGTTGTTGAGATGATAACGTCAATGTGTGTGTGACGTCATGGGTTTGGAATGTTTAGAATTTCCCTGGGGCATATGTGTCAATGTCCTCAGTTCTTGTGTTTTGTTCACGTGTGGAATTATGGGTGATGGTAGAGATAAGGATTCGTGTCGTGATTGGTGGGACACTTCTTATCTTGATCTTGATCTTCTCAGAAGTGTCCCACCAATCACGACACGAATCCTTATCCACTAATAATATCTTCCTTTTCAATTCAAAACAATAATATCACTTATTTACAACTAACAATCACATCACTTATCTTCATCTGATAATGACAAACATTCACGTGACGATTCCTTATCTCATCTTGATCTTGATCTTAACCTTTCTAAAAAACCAAACGGCATTTTAGAAAGGAATCGTGATGTGAATGTTTGTTTCTATCAGATGTAAATAAGTGACGTAATTGTTAGTTGTAAATAAGTGACATTATTGATTTGAATGGAAAAGGAAGATATATTAGTGGATAAGGATTCGTGTCGTGATTAGTGGGATACTATGAACAAAATAGGGGTAGGTTGAATGGGGGGAAGCGAAGTCAGTGTCTTGGATGTGTGTTGTTATGAGTTGTAGAAATAAATGGGTTGCGTGTGGCATTGTGGGTGATCAATAGTGATAAGATAAATTTTGGAATGTTTGGAATTTCGCTGGGGCCCTCTTCTGTCAGGGATATCACGTGGTGTATTGGGTTTGCATATGGTATTGTGGGTGAATTTTAGAGATAAGCAATCGTGACGTTATGTGTTTGGATATTTCTGGGGAACACGTGTCTCTCTGCGATATCACATAGTGTTTTCGCTTGCCTATGGAATTGTGGGTGTTTTTGAGATAAGATATATCTTGGAATTTTCCCAGGGTGACATACATCCATCATTGTCATCATGTTTTGTCTTTGGTTGTCTATAGATGGCTGTACTAATTTTCCAATACAATTTGGGGTATTTCTTTCCTGTTAAAGGGTGGGAATTCTTAGAGTAGAGTCGTGATGGAAGCAGTGATTAGGCTTTTCTGAATAATTTAATTATATGCTGGTGTCCCTCAAACACACACCTTTTTTTTGCTCTGAAGTTATCACTCACAGTTAGAGGTGACATCACTAAAAGATTATTGGCATATGACAACCCTTTTTCGAATTTACGTTGTGTTGTTTACAAATGTTTGGATATTGGTGTTTATTCTAGTTTACTGTGAAGAGAAAAAACCAAACGGCATTTTAGAAAAATAAATTAAAAATAAATGGAGACTTAAAGCCTTACAATAACTTTTTGTATGTCTAAAAATTCTAATGATAATTTAAATTTACTTACAGTTTTTCCAGAATGACTTCTTAATACAAATAGATATTCCCAAATAATTGAATTTTTATCCACAACACACAAAAACACAAGCTTGAAAGAACGAAATTTCTGTAATAACCTGAAAAGGTATTTGACTTTTGTTCCCTTAGATTTTCTCTCCGTTTGGTACACCGTTAATTCCTTCGCATTGTGTCATACTATGTTTTTATTCCCAAGGTGGTGAGTGTAAACTCAAACTGTGTTTTCCTGACTAATATATCCACGAGCGATCGGTAATTTCCCATCTCTCAATGCGGATTTTTTTTTTATATGGTTCTTTTTTTTTCAAATGATTGGTTATTTTCTATTTTACTTTTAAAATTCAGTTAACTACATATTATAACCAGAATAACTGAGTAAAATATATAAATAAACTGTGTGTGAATTATTTTCCCACACTGTTAATTTTCATTAGACTTGTTTGTAGATAACTGAGTGACTCATATCCGGTCGGTCCTCATTCAGAGCTTGGGAACATTAGTTCGATATTTGTAAAATTAATAATCACTTCTTTTCATAGACATAGTGGTTTCTTCAAAGGTAAAAGTTTCCAGGGTTGTGTATTGCTCATGCTTTCTGATGTGACTATATGTTTACACTAGTGTTGGGTAGCAAAGGTTTGCAATTTGACCTCATGTGATCGAAGAGAACTAAGTTATCCGAATCACTTCCTTTCATAGACGTATCGCAGTTTCTTCAAAGGTAAAATTTTTCCCAGGGTTGTACATTACTCATGATTTCTGATGTGACTAATTGTTTTCGAGTTAATACAGGAATTGATTACACTACTTTTGGGTAGCAAAGGTTTGCAATTTGACCCCATGTGATCGATGAGAACTAAGTTATTCGATGTCACATGTTGTCATTTTTGGTTTTCCATTGGTTCTGATTTTTTATAAATAGACTAATGCCTCAGTGCTTCCAGTTGTCTTTCAAGTATTTGGAATATCTGTATGCATAGTTCCAAAATGAGTTTTTCTGGAACTATGAACTTCTGAATGTAAGTTAAGTTTATGTCATTTTTATGCTGTCATTAGACATTAGCGAATTTTGTCTATAAAGTTATAAGGTGGTTTTTGCAATGGAAAATTAAAAACATGTTCATGATTTTCAATCTGTTTTGTGTTAAGTGAAATCCCATAAGACATTATATATATATATATATATATATATATATATATATATATATATATATATATATATATATATATATATATATATATATATATATTGTGTTAGTAAAAGCTTTGCATAGTGTCAAAATTGCAAAAACACATTATGATGAGTAACATTTATCTGAAATCTAGAAAGTAATTTTTTAATGTATTTTTTTGAGGTGTGATGTTTAGTAAATTGTGTTAGTGAAAGGATCGCTTAGTGTTGCAATTGCAAAAACACTATGATGAGTAACGTTTATCTGAAATCTAGAAAGTAATTTTTTTTAAGGTCTAAGTTTTTAATATATAAGTTTATAAGTAGTTTTGCAATGGAATTAAAAACATGTTCATGAAAATACTTCAAACTGGTTTTGTGTTAAGTAAAATGTCCAAAAGTCATTATTATTATTATTATTTTTGTTTGTTAGGGTTTTTTGGAAAAATTTTGAGGTGTGATGTTTAGTAAAATTGTGTTAGTGAAAGAATCGTATAGTGTAGCAATTGCAAAAGCACTTTATGATGATTAACATTTATTTATAAAAGATTTCGGAATCTAGAAAGTAATTTTTTATAGCGATCATCATCATTCGGCTTGTTAGTGGTGGCATTGTGCCACATAGTTGGCAACATAATCATGTACCAGTTATTGTCGAAGTTGATTTACCAGATCCATCTGTAAGTGAAAATGAACAACAACAAACAAGTGATGGTGATAACCCACGTGTTTCTCTTGCTGGTGTCGCTGGGAGCCCTCGTGACCCCCCCCCACAATTTTTACATGCCGAATGTGAAACTAAAAGCTCTTCTACCACTACTGATCCCTCACTCTACAGGGATTTTTATACTGTTTTGGTGGGCCAATCATGTAATTCTATCAAATATCAAACTCGTGAAATGGATATCAAATTCGATTTTGTGATCTTCAAAAAAATCGAATTTCAAAAAACACTCCTCCCACCAGAGTGTTTTTTTGAAATGTTTCGAGATATGCTTAATGAGATCATTCACCGTTTATCCAGTTTAGGAACTTTTTTTCTCACATTCGGTTGGGGGTTAGTGCATCCAGTTTAGAAAGCAATATTAATGTTGCTTTCTAAAATTACCATTCATGTTGCTTTCTGAATTAATTATCCAAAGGATAATTAATGCATTTTATGCTGTCATCCAATCGAAACACGAGTTTCTTTTGGCAAATGATCTTGTTATTGATGTCATACATATTAACATATGTAACAATGGTGGTGGAAGAACCAATGTAAAAAGAAGAATTCTGCTTAGCCTGGATGAATTTCTGAAAAACAAAAGAGCTGTTGTGGAAATTAACACCAAAGACAATTTTTGCATGACCTGAGCACTTGTTCTGGGTGTTTCTTTACACACTGATGATGTTGCAACATACAGACAAGTGTGGTTAGATTCTAAAAATATACAAAGAAAGACGGCTTTAAATCTCCACAAAATTGCAGGGGTTCATTTCATTTCTTGTGGTATTCCAGAAGCAGATCTCTTTCAAAAGGATTTGACTATGGAATACCAAATCGTAATTTTTTCGGCAGATGCTGATTTTTTGTGGTGTTTCAGGGGCAAAATGCAAATAAACAGATCTATCTTTTATACCACAACTCTCATTATGATTTTGTGCATAGTGTGCCAGCTCTGTTTGGGGAATCCTATTATCGTCCCAGTTGTATGAAAACATACAGCACTTCTATCAAATGGCAAATGCATAGATGTAAAAATGTGTGCAACTCTGCTGCACAAACGCCAGTCATAGTGTGCAGAACCTTCTTTTGTGTGAGTCATGCAATAAATTTTTCTATGGCAACGAATGTCTGAATTTGTACATTCAAAATAATATTTGTCCAAAACTTCATCGTTGCACACAGTGTTTGGCTACTTTCTCTACAGATAAATGCTATGTCTGTCCACCTGAAAATTTATGCAGCCACTGCAAATTTGTAAACCAAAAACAGATGTGTTTTGTGCAAAAATCGGAGGTTTCAAATAAGCAGGTTTCTATGATTTATTTTGACACAGAAACTATTGCTAAAAATCATCGTCATGTTCCAATATTATGTATAGTCGATTTTGGTAGTCACAAACATGAGTTCTGGGGTGAAGACTGCATGAGTCAGTTCCTAGATGAGTTGTTTTCTGTCAAGAATATCATGAAAAAGGGGCAAGATGATAGGATCCTTCCGACTGTCAAACCAAAATACGAAAATTTCCCTGTGATTGCACACAATTTTCGTGGTTTTTATGGGTATTTTATTTTGGAATATCTTTTTGCAAACAATTTCCAACCCCGTGTAGTGTTTGATGGATCAAAGATACTTGCTATCTATTATGACCCATTAAGCATCATATTTCTTGGAAGTTTTTCCTACATTAGTATCCCTCTAAGGAAACTACCACCCATGTTCGATCTCCCAGAAGTTCGTATGGGTTTCTTTCCTCATATGTTTTATACATCTAATACTCTGGATTATTGTGGAGTTATCCCCAAAAAATCATATTTCCTGCCAGAATTTATGAACAAAGAAACTCATACAGAGTTCGAGACAGTACAAAAATCGGCTAGACAGTGAATATTTTGAAAATGGAACTTTTGGCTTATATAAAGGATGACGTGCATGTTTTGCATGACAGCTGCAACACGTTTCACACTCTCTTCATACAGCTCACCCAGATCGATCTGTTTCTTCATGACATTACAATTGCAGGAGAATGTTTGAAACTATTTCTCTACAACTTTTTAAAACCTAACACTTTGGCCATACTTTCTGCTCGGGGGTTACAGGGGGCGGCAAATGTGCAAAGTTGAAAGGCTGTTTTGGCTTGGTTCAAATGTCAAGAACAACATAACCATACAAGATGCACATTCTATGGGGGGGTCTGCATCAGACCTTATTTTGTCGATGGGAAATGTGGAAGCTTTTTATATGAATACTACGGTTGCTTCTACCATGGATGTCAGGAATGCTATAGAACAAATACTTACCAACCATATATAAATACAAACATAGTCATTGTTTTTGAGCAAACAAAGGATCGCAAAAACTATTTTTGTAGCAAAGGATTCGATGTGATCTCAATTTGAAAATGCCAGTTTAATAGAGAAATTTCTGAAAACACAGCCTTCTTTAACTTTATTGCTGCTCTTAATATTCCAGATCCCATTTTACCTTGTAGTGCTCTGCATGCTGGCAGAACTGACTTCTACAAAATGTATCACAAAATTCAGTCAGAAGGGGAAGTTATTTGCTATTTGGTCTTCAATAGCCTTTATCCATGGGTACCGAAATACCAGATGTTTCCGATGGGGCATCCCGAAGTTATTCTCAATAATTTCCACTATTCTCCTGGGGCATACTTTGGTATTTGTAATGCAAAAGTAGGAAAACCTACCGATCTCTTTTTACTGGTTTTGCCCATCACAGTGAAAGAAAAATTAATCTTCCCCCTGTGTGGAAAGTGTGCTTCCGAAGTGAATCCATTATGGTCTCATATGGACCGATCTTTTACAGGTTTTTGGTGCACTCCAGAATTAGATTTTGCATGTGCTCACAGTTATAAAGTTTAAGAATTTTACAAGGTGTGGCATGTTTCTCAAAAATTTGAAGGTGAAGAAAATTTCTTTGTTCACTACATTGATACCTTTCTGAAGCTGAAACAGGAAGCATCTGGATGGCTTGAAGGTCAAAACCACCAGTCTTATCTGGATGAATTTTTGCTAAGGGAAGGTATTATGCTAAATAGTGAACACATTAATAAAAACCCTGGTAAACGTTCACTTGCTAAGCTCTGTTTGAATTCTCTGTGGGGAAGGCTTGGCATGAGAATGTTAAGAACTCATATGCAGGTGATTTCCTCTTATGAAGACCTCATAGAACTTTTTTTAGATAACAATAAAGTTATTGAAGATGCCAAGTTAGTTTCAGAAGAGCAAATGATTGTTGCCTACTCTACTATTGAAGGCTATGGTAGGATAAAGTTATATGAGGTCATGGAACCTTCTCAAAGACAGCTTTATACACAGATACCGATTCTGTCATTTTCAGTGAAACACTGGGTGAATACTTACCGTCCACTGGTGAACATTCACCTACACTACCTTGAGGAGCTAGGCGACGAACTCGACAATATCTTTATAGTTGAGTTTCTTACCACAGACCCCAAATCTTATTCCTACAGTATGCAGGGGGTGGGGTAAGATTGTGAACAAATGCAAAGTCATTACTTTAAATTCTCGCATGGCCACTGAGATTAATCTGGAATCTATGATAGCAGCAGTAAGGGGTAAGCCACAAAACATACAAATTCCTGTACCATTTTCTGTCCATAGAGACAAATGGAGCTGTCAACTAAAAATGACCTCTGTAACAAAAAGATTTGGATACACTTTTGCGAAGCGCATAGTGTCAACAGACACATGCACTTTTCCCTATGAGTATTTTAAAGGATAATTTCTTACACTTACTATTATTCCAGAATAGCTTTTTTTTTCTTAGAATTTAAAAAGAAAAAAAATCGTCTTGGTATGATTACATGGTGACTGTGATAAAAAAAAATCTTGATGGGGATATTTTTTTTAATATTAAAAACAAGTATCTATATGTTTTTAAATGATCTATGATTATATAAAATAATCACAGTCTAATTATATTATCATTTTCGCTATGTTCATACATCCACTTACATGCATTATTTCCGGAGCTACTCAGTCAGGAAAAACAACATTCGTGTTGTCTCTCATAGAACATTGCAATCAACTAATCAAACCACCACCGGAGCGAATCGTTTACTGTTACAGTGAAAATCAGGATAAATTTAAAAAATTTACCAACATAGAATTCGTGAATGGTTTGAAGTTACCTGAATTTGATTCAAATGTGAAAAATTTACTCATAATCGATGAGTTGGTTCACCAGGCTAAGGACAGCACGGAAATAGCTGATGTTTTTATAAAAGGTACACATCACCGTAACCTCAGCGTTATTCTACTGACACAAAATTTATTCTGTAAAGGAACACGTTTTCAGACAAATTCTCTCAATAACCATTATGTTATTGCATTTAAAAATCCCCGAGACTCTTTACAGTTTTCCCATTTAGCTTCCCAACTAAATTTCCCAACAACTCCCCACTCAAAATCACGGATTTTGCCAGAAGAAGAACCCAACACAGTGTGTTTACCTGAATAGCTGATAGACTCAAATGCTATGAATATCTCATCAAGTACTTATCTCATTCCTCTCCCAAACAAGCACGTGATGCTTTAAAACACTGCACCTCCAGCCAAATCACCACACTCTGTGAAATCTGCAAAAATGTTTTATGTGGAAATATTCCACTAAAACATAACCAGAAGTCACGCCTACGAAGGAAAAAAAAATTATAAGAGTACTAAGCAACAAATCGGTTCCCTTCATTACTAGAAGAAAACTGGTTTTACAGCATGGTGGAGCACTTTTCCCATTATTAGGCAGTATCATTGTTCCTTTATTGAGTTCACCTATTAGGAAATGAATCATATGTTTAAAAAATTTACGCTCCTCCAATCACCAGAGGAGCGTGAACTGTACACACTAGATGATGAAATGAGTGTCATTTTAAAAATGAGAAATCAGAATCCAGATGAAAAAGTAAAAGAATATTTAGTTGTTTTGCAGAAGTATTATGGTTTGAGAAACCAATTGGCTCACACAGAAGGAGAGCAACAGGAACATAGACTGTCACATCCAGAATCTACCCTGAACAAACTGAATACCCTCCCATCAACCATCAACATCAGCCAGTCCCAGTGAGGAAAATGCTTCCAGTCCACTCCCTGCCCGCAGGAGAGCTCGAAGAACGAGTACCATGGGAATAGGAAACTGGTGTAGAAAAAATGGTAAGTGAAAAGCACAATTTTTTTTATTATTTTTTATTTTCAGTAAATGATCTGTTACAGCATTTGTGACTACAATATCATAGGGCCACAATTCCTTAGAATAACGTTTGCTAATAATATTTTGCATAGAAAAACCACATCTCAATATTAAAAACTATATACAGTGCAGACCACACGCGACAGAATCATTAGCTTGTACAGCTACAGAATTATAATGCCATTTATTAGTGTTAATATTCAGAAAGTTAATAATATCGTTTTCGGGTGGACGACCGAAGCTATCAAAAAAAATCACCGTTTTTGACTTTGATATAGATAGCTTGCCAATGTTTTCCTGGCAACCAAGTCGGATCTGTGTTCACGACGAATATCGACTATCGTTGTCTGATCGGATGTTATGGCAATTCATCACGACACAACCTCCTAAACTCACTTTTCTTGTGGTGGGTTCTAACTCTAGTATGCGTACTAACTGTTCAGTGTTCATAGTTTAGTAACACAGAACGATCCTTTGTTATGGATAACGTACACTCAAATTCTGCATGAAGAACCACTGTGATGTTTTCAGGAAGAGGTTGAGCAAATTTAACTTCGAGGCGCACACTTCCTCTTCTTAACAGACGGACATGGGGGGGGGGGGGGCAACGGCATTTTGATCTGGCGATGAGTCAAAACCATATAGAACGTTTCCCTTTACGTATTCCTCATAAGAAATGTCATTACCACAGTCTCTGTTCCATTTGTCTAGTGATGTGAACAGTGATATGTAACATCTTTTGTAATGCCGTTCTTTGAAGTTCGGAGTGAAAGGTTGCGAGGGATATTGAATACCGTCAGCTGTCACCACAAGAAAATTCAGATTGAAATGATGAAAATTAAATGGATTTCTGTTGAATGTGTCATTAAATCCATCACCAGCGACGAGTCCAATAATTAATCTAGATGGTATTTCACCTAGATACAGATTGTCTCGTGTGGCATCTGACATACCCTTGGGAATTGAAAAATAAGACACTTGCACTCGATTGATGGGATATACCATGTTTGACTTGTCTAACACAGACAAGTGAGCCAGTTGAATATTTGGGTTTATTTTGACTTTGCGGACAAAACATGTAGCCTCTTCAATTTGCACTTTAGCCTTAGAATCAGCATTTTCAGTCAGTAAACAAAATTCGGGAGAACTGCGAACCATACGAACACGAACAGAAACGTTGTTGATCAAGTATCGGTCTTGATGCATGATGTCAGCGTGTATTCGCCCAAGCATCTCGACACTTTTCGATTGGTTAATTCGAGCTTGTCGTCTACGCATCCCACATTCACTTTTGGTAAACATATCATTATCATTAGCCACCTCATCTTTAACAAATAGTTCATTTGTCAGTTGACTATTTTTAGCATCTCGGTCATTTTAGTAGGTTTTCAATATAAGCCCTATAAGGATACGTGTCTGATGCCACATTCCCTAGTTTATCTTGGAGAAAAAAGTCAGTTTGACTGAACAGGGAATGGAAAAAATTATTCAAAACACCAACTGAAGAATCTTCGAAAGGTTTACCATCATTGTCAGTAATGCGCACACGAACGCGTAGGTATGATTTTCCCAAATTCAAATATTCTTCAGATGTACCTGGTATGCAAATTCCACAGGACCTCCACTGTCAGTACTGGATATTGGTTGGTGGGTGACATAAGAACTTCTTTCCACACACATGTTGATACGAGGGTGGGAAAAAAGATCTGACTCTGACATCATATCCTCAGCAAAAGATGTCATCTCGCTTGCGCTTTTTAGTATTCGTTTTTTTCTTCTTGCTTCCTTGACCTCTCTCTGAAGTAATCGGCTCTGAGCCTTTTCAGAAATGGTTTTCCCAGCTTCTGATGCTCTGTTTATAAAGGCTCGACAGGTATCCCTTTCAATACATCACCTATCATATGCTGACCGGCTTTTAAGGCTTGACGACCGACAAATTGAGCTGCAGGTTTAAATATGGACTTGGAAAGGAGAAGACACTTCTGAATATGCTACCTAATCCGTACCCACGCTGTATTGGGGATCCCGTAAACATTTGAGCCCCACCTGCCTGCATTGTGTAATATCTGAGATAATCAGTCATCCTTCACTTGTCGAAAGTGTAATTTAACTATTATCTTGCCGCCACGAAAGTGGAACAACTCGCCGCTGTCAGAACGAATTTCAATGCTAATTGACTGAAATGTTTGTTTTCGTAACGGATAATAATCAGGGTGAGCAAAAACGAAGGAACACTTCGTGCTGCACTCAACAACTCGTAACAATGGTGCACATGTATTACCAACTATCTGTTCTTTGATTAAATCAGAATAAACAAAATATGCGGCTACAGCCCCTCTTTATATCAACTGGATATTTCCCAGTGATTGTACCTTTCAGTTTAACACCAACCTGATTAAAACCCAGTAGAAGGCCTAAACCCGAGGCTTCCTTGGGAAACAACAGGTTGTAATCTTTTGGGACTATCAGAGAAATGGTGTTGTTTGGGTTCTTTTGTCCAGTAATCACAGAACTCACATCAACCACTGCTTGAAGAAGTTCAGAGGGTGAATTGCAACTGCCATGGGGAATCTTGTATACTTTGTAAAATCCTTCTTTAGACTTTTTGAAGACTTTATTTCCTTTGATGTTTTGTTGTCGATAGTATTGAATCCTCCTCCTCCAACTCTACGTATCATATGAAACTCATCGTAACCGGAATCGATGTTATTAAATTCTCCCGGAAGATGAATTCCGGCAAGAGCAACTTCCCATTTACCTTCAAGTCTGATCTCGTGTGGTAATTCCACTTGAAATTTCGTTTGCGGGTTAGTAAACATTTTCATACTGGCGTTACTGGGAATGGTTAAATAAAACATCTTCGCTACGAACCTAAGAATTATACGATGAGGGATAACCGAGCCACTTAACAAAATACTGAACCTTTCCTTTCTGTTTGCGGTGTTTAAGTACTTGTTCGATTAGATACCCGTCTTTCGGAAGTTCATTGGTTATATCAGCCTTTTGCCGTTGAGGTTCATAGAAAGTTCCCTCCACTATCTCTCCGTCCCGACTGCGAACTCTATATACTACAGGGTTTCTATTAATAACCTGAGCAATAGTGAACAATTCTCGTGTCCAGTTACCCCAATACCCTTTTCTAAATTTGTGGGTATCATCACTTAAAACCACACCATCACCTACTTGAAATTTTGGTTTGGCAGTCTCTTCTTGGGTTCCGTACAAATATTTCTAAACACGATCCTTGTTGTGAAGGTTAACTTCCGAAGGAGCCATACCGATAGGGCGTTGTGGTGTGAGGTTATAACTATGTACAAGGGTCGGCAAAACTTTCGTATAACTTTTACTTTTAGTATATGTCATCCATTTGTAGATCTTTGTTTTCAATGTTCTGATAACTCTTTCTGTAATGGGTGCTTTCATTTCGTGTAGAAATGAATATTATGGTTCTTAAACAATTCACGAACTTCCTTGTTGCAAAATTCTTTTCCTTCATCAGTGTTTATGTAACATGGCACTTCTTTAAAAATAGACTCGAAAGCATTAACAACAGCGTCTGCTGATTTCTTCTTGAGTGTTCGAACCCACGCAAATCGGGAAAAACAATCAATACATACAAGAGGGAAACACACACCCCCATTCTCTTTTGCATGGGATGACATATCTGCCAAATCCCGTTGAAAAGTGTGTAAAAGAGTCGGGACTTTGATTTGATTGCGTTTAAATTTTCTTCTAATGGGTTTATGTCTCACATAAGTAGGCTATGTTGCTAACCAACTTTTCACGGTTTCATGTGACAAATTTGTATATTTCTGTAAAGCTTTGATACCTTCAAAACTAACTACAGTATTAGGATTATAGTAATCTGCTAACTTTTCCATCACTACCAATAAGTGTTTTTCTTTGCAGGTGAAAATCAAGAACCATCGCAAAGGTGGCAGATGTTTATTATGATAGAAGTACTATTTATACTTATGTATTTTGAACTGTCTATTCTCATATGGGAAGCAGTATCAAAATCACCGAATCGCACATGTCTCGTCAAAGAAATGTTACAACAAGAAAAACACCACATGCATCGGTGATATCTGTAAATTCCTATTTCTGCATATTACATTGTAAATAATATCTGTGAAATAAGATGTGTAAACTTAAATGAACAAACGGTTTCGTTGATGTGTTATGCATATTTAAGTAAGATCACTTTTGAAATCATAGTGAATTCATACACAGTTTATTTATTTATTTATTAAACTTTAAGATCATAAATTCAGACAAATCAAAATATTCGGATGAATTATGAATAAATTATGAATTCGAATATGAATAAAGAATAAAATATGATTGAGCTATGGAAAAAAAAAGTGTGTGTTTGAGGGACACCAGCATATAATTAAATTATTCAGAAAAGCCTAATCACTGCCGCCATCACGACTCTACTCTAAGAATTCCCACCCTTTAACAGGAAAGAAATACCTCAAAATGTATTGGAAAATTAGTACAGCCATCGATAGACAACCAAAGACAAAACATGACGACAATGACGGATTTGTGTCACCCTGGGAAAATTCCAAGATATTTTATCTCAAAAACATCACCCACAATTCCATAGGCAAACCAAAACACTATGAGATATCACAGAGAGACATGTGTTCCCCAGAAATTTCCAAACACATAACGTCACGATTGCTTATCTCTTAATATCACCCACAAAACTACACGCGAACCCCACATACCACGTGATGTCCCAGACAGAAGGGAGGGCCCCCAGCGAAATTCCAAACATTCCAAAATGTATCTTATCACTATCCATCACCCATAATGCCATATGCAAACCATTTACTTATCTACAACTCATAACAATACACATCCGAGACACTGACGTCGCTTCCCCCATTCACGCTACCCCTATTTTGTTCATAGTATCCCACCAATCACGACACGAATCCTTATCCACTAATAATATCATCCTTTTCCATTCAAAACAATAACATCACTCATTTACAACTAATAAATTACGTCACTTATCTGATAATAACAAACATTCACATCACGATTCCTTATCTTATCTTGATCTTGATCTTGTCAGAACTGTCCCACCAATCACGACACGAATCCTTATCCACTAATATATCTTCCTTTTCCATTCAAAACAATAAGGTCACTTATTTACAAATAACAATTACGTCACTTATTTACAACAACAAATGACATCACTTATCTACATCTGAAAACAACACACACACACACCCACACCCACGACACGATTCCTTAGCTTATCTTGATCCTGATCTTGTTATTAGTACCCCCTCCCCTTATCCTTATCTCTTCCTTATCTCTTCCATCTTCCATAATTCCATACGCGAACAAACACAAGAACTGAAGACATTGACACATATGCCCCTAGAGAAATTCTAAACATTCCAAACCCATGACGTCACACACACATTGACGTCATCATCTCAACAACCAATCACGTCACTATTCCTTATCTTATCTTGATCTTGATTTTTTTATTAGTGCTACCCATACTACTAGCATACACTTCAAGAATTAAATTCAACAGTTTTGCTATCATAAAAACCAGTTACATTCTTGTGACTCATTTATGTTTAAAACTTTAAACATATTTTGCTCACTCAACTCAAGTTTAAATTTAAATTATTACATAAGCAAAGTGGGTATTAGATCCAGCATTATTTCAAAGACGAATGTAGAAATTATGAAAGTTTTATAAGGTAAGTTGACCAGAGAGTTTACGGGAATACACTCCCCTCGGGCATTCACGAATTTTATATTATTTATGTTATTTATATATATTATTTATATATTTATATCACTTATTTTAGTAATTAAATTATTACTTTTCCTAATAGGAGCTTAAGTAACATATTCGGCTACAGAAATGCCCTTTTGAATCGAAAGATCCAGGTTCGAATTCCTGCCAAGGACGCGAACAACGTTTGTCAGGATTTTAGAAATTGAGTTAAGTTAACCGTCTCCTGGGAAGGAAGCAGAGTTTCCTGCTTCCTTCCTGGAAAATCAGATTTTTCATCCCACAAAACAGGCCGACCGGCAAGTAGAGTTGGTTTACAATTGACAGCCATAAAGGGAGCAACTGACGGCCATAATACATCTACAAATAAGATCATCGGTCCTATTTGAGCATTAATCAGGTTTCGAAGTAGCCAAGTTATTGACCACGACAAGTCATTTAGCCTAGCATGCAACAGGAAAATGAGAGTTTACACTAAAAGTTATACACTACTTTTATGAATTGATAAACTCGTGAATTCGAACATTCGTGGGACATTTCAAATGTTTTTGGAAACGATAACATCACCTGTTAGGGTCTCCTAGACATTTGCCACGTTTCTTCATTTCCGCACGCAACTCTGGTAAGTGGTATGTTCATGAATTGGCTACAGCAGTTGCTATCGCAATCGAAATTTTCATTGTAATCTTTCCAGGTGGGTTCTGGACATACTTTACCAAATGGAAGTATTGTCGGACTTGTAGCCTGCAGAAGAAAATAAAACAATACTCCGAAACTCATAGTGAATATGTTTCAGTTCGACTTATTAGTCCTTTCTTATGTAATAACTGCTTATTTATTTATTTACGAGAGCTTTAATAAAATTTGCCGAGCCACCCCAATTTCTGTTTCGGTTGAACAATTCTATTGAAGAAATTGCGTTCAAATGATTAGAAATAATAAAAGTAAGAGAATAAACAAATCCACAAGAATACTGACAAAAATAACTTAAATCTCAGTTGCTGTGACAAGGAATGTTGTTAGTGTGCAAGAAAACCATTTTGAAATACCCATTTTTAAAGATTGCCTCGAAACATTATTTAGTTTTTCTCTTGTGCTTCTTATCAGATACTTCTAATTTGTTTACAGATTTTGAAACCATTCTTCGCGTGATAAAAAGCGTTTGTAGGTCATCAAATTTCTTTTCTCCAGAAATTAAAAGTATGTCACGAAGACAAACAGAAAAAGGAGGTCAGCGACTCATTTCAATAATTTTCTTTATTTACTTTTGGAAAATAATTTTTGTTGTTAAGATTAGCTTTCTAACCCTCCCCCCAATGACATATACAGTATATAGTTAAACACATTCATTAAATGCTGTAATTATATTAAAGCTGATGTTTTTTTTCCTGTTTTGGACATTAAAAAGTATAACCATAACTAATAAAATTAGATTTTGATTATGTTTAGCAAACTACCCTGCCTAATTATAACTTCTTGGGTGGATCTCATTATGAAAAAATATACGCAATATTAAACAGAATATTTTGCGAAAGAATTAATACATACTTCTACTAGTTAAAATCGTGTGTAATGAATATTAACTTTTGATAGTGCCAAAGAGTGAAAAAGTCTCATGTAGTTAGTTTGAATCTTTAAACTGGCATCTTTAGATATAGCATGTATCGCAAATTTTTTAATTTGAATGAATAAGAAGTTCACTTCATATGATTATCGAACAATTATTTAATAATTTCGGATGATGGAGTACAGTCTCTGCGGGAAAGTGAAAATACAAGTTCTACTTGTGTAATATTCCAGGTTTGAATGGTCCTCGGAGTTCGAAGAACATGATACGTCAGCAATACGTTATCTGAGAATCCATAATTCCTAAAACGCTTTAAAACAGCAACAAATACAACGTTCTCTCTCTTGCTATTTATATATATTTAGAATATAAAAGATATACATTTTCTCATTCTTCTTCTTTTTTGAAAACTTAACTGCCATCCTTCTGGTTAAAAGGATGACAGCCAAGAATGACACCTAAATTATGGTGGAAACATACGTAGACAGTTCTGCGCATGTCAGAAAAAGGAGAATCCATTCCGATAATAGGGTAATCAGTCTGTCTTCTGGGATGTAATAATAAACAAACTAAGTTTGTTTATTATTACAGGTCGGAAAATTTAGCTTTTCTTTTACGAACATTGCTGTTTTTAAAGTGTAACTATTTTGCTTGTATAACAGTCGGGAAAATGTACGTAGAGTGTTAATAAAATTAAAAAAAGGTATAGCATAAAACAAAAATGTAACTAAGTTTATTTTTAAGAAAGTTTTCTATAAAATAAAAATAATTATACAGAAAAACAGAAATTATTTCAAATGAACTTAGATATTCTAAACTTACAGTTGAGAGAACTGAGACACTTTAATGTCCTAAACTGATTAATTATTTATGACTTGTTGTGATTCTCAATAGCATGCAAAAAAATGTTGGAAAAAATACCATTGTCAAATTCTTTTAATCTTCAGAGTCATCTGAATCGGTGTCCGAATAGCCATCACTTTCACTTAAACTGATCACCAAAGGTTCGCACAATTCTTCGATAATTCCCTCTCTATCCCAATATATATTTTCCAATGAGGTGATATGAGAGTAATATTTTCCCCACTTTTGATATGTAATACTTTCAATTGCCTGTTCTGAAAGCTTAAAAAGTTTCCAGATGTCAATATCCCCAGTTTCGTTGCGATGGCGAATGAAACTTTTCACTTCTGCCCAAACATTAATATCGCAATGATATGGTGGTAGCCTCAAAGCTAGAAATCCATGCTCTTTGAGCATCGTGTCGAATTTAAATAGTTTAGTTGTGGGCGAGTTTCTTTTGACCAAATTAAGCAATTTAATTTTTCGCATATCTGGGGAATGAGAAATGTTATTTGCAGAGAGCCAATCCATAAGAACTTGCTTCTTATTAGACCAATTTGGAACTTTGTTTAATCGAATAGAGTGATATGAAGCGTTATCAATTATAACAACAGCATTTTTAGGAAGGTTTGGAATCAGTTTTTCTTCTGCCCACTTTTCGAAGATCGTAGAATTCATTTGCCCATGGTAATCTCCAATAGTTGAATTGGCTTTGTATAGTAAGTTTGAATTCGCTAAAAAACCCATTTTTCCACCCGCACACAAAATCATTATGCGCCGCGAGGCATTTCCGGTTTGTAGCACTCCACATTCTTCTTTAGACTGCCAACATTTTCCATAAGTTAAATTACTATCAATCCAAGTTTCATCTAGATACACAATCGGTCTTTTCTCCCCCCAGAAACGTCTTATTGCTCTCAAATACTGCGTTCTACATAAAACAATGTCACTTCGCTCCATGATAAGTTTCCTTTTATTCTGGGACTTTTTAAAACAAAATCCGATTTCGTGAAGTATTTTCCTTAAAGTTTCTCTTTTCCAAAGAAAATTAATTTTTTCTTTAAGCACAGGAATCAATTTCGGAACAGTTGGCACTCTTTTCTCGACCACGTAAAAATCGTGAATAGTTCTTCTTATAACGTCTACATCAAAATCATTCAAAGCTACGGTTTCGATGGTTTTCTTTCTCTGTCGCTTTTTTTAGGAGATTTAAAATTTGGCTTACCTTCACCTTTTGATTCCCTACGAATTCTTTTAACAGTCGACCCTGATACGCCCGCAATTGCACTTGCACGTTTTATGACTTGAGAAAGGGGAACAAGAAGACGGCCTTCTGACGATTCTTTTTCGCAGAATGTCAGCACATTATTCAATATTCTTTTGCAAGAGCTACTGAAACGTGTAACAATAGAACTTGTTGACTGTACTGGATCCATCATACAAATTAATAATAAAAAAATAATGCAAAAAAGAACAACAAAAATCAAGCTAGTACTAGTACAGCGACAGACAAGAAAGCACGTGATTTCGCATGTTGGCGACCAATTCGTACATCCTTCATTTCTTTCTCCCCTTCAGCATGAATCGACTATTCTTGGCACCAAGCCAAGAAGGGATCTATAAATGGTGGGCGAACTATGCCTAAATGATACTCGAAGAATAACACTTAAATACCGGATAAGTAACCCTAAATGATACCTAAATATCAGAAGAATAAACCTAAATAATACCTGAAGATTAATACCCACCAATGCCCAAAGAATACTTAAAAATAGTTGAATATTAAAATACATAAAGAATACTATCTGAGAATATTAAAATACCTAAAGAATGATACTTTAATAACGATATCTAAAGTACTGTTTAGGGATATCCAATAAGCCATGGTATAACATGTCTCAGAGCTTTCGTAGCTCAGTCGCTGTAGACGAAGTCCTTTCGTCAGAAAGACGTGAGTTCGATTTTCGTCTATAACATGGCTTGTTGAATATCCATGTAACAAACTATAGTAAATTGTAAATAATTTGACTCCCCTAATTTGGATATCCTAAAGGGTAGAATCACCACTTCCCTACTAATAGGTATTTGCGTGTATTATATTTTATGCAAAAAATCATTTTTATTTCGTGGTGCAAATCATAACCTTAATTAAGAGATGTCTGAGGTGACTTCAATGTAGCATTTGTACCCAGCAACGGTACTAAGATACTATACGTTTATACCCTTTTTTGTGGATGGGACTGTCATAAAAATAAAGAGGGAGAGGAGGAAAACAGATCCTAACTCGTTTCTCTGTTGGTTAAAGCACTTGTTAACCAGTTCCTTGGAGAATTTTTTAAACATTTTTTTAAATTTTAAAATAGAATATTGCAAAAAAAATATTTCACAATATATGCTTGTTTAAAAGAAATGTAAAACATTTTGTGATTTGTCCATATATGTAGGCAAAATAATAGCAATCATCAGAAATTTTAACGGAATAAACTCTCCCAATTGCCATCAGCGCATTCTTTTTCTACGAATTTATCTTCAAAAACATCCATACAAACTCGCTTAAAACTATGATTGTGAATAATAGGATAAATAGAGGTTGATGACCACTTTATCTGTTTATCTGATTGTAAAGAGAAAAAAATAACTACGATAAGATTCCCTTTACAAAAAAATGCTCCCAATCTTACCATAAACACTAATGATAGAGATGAAAACTACTGACTATTAAAAATCCCAAACCCGGAACTTTTCTCCTTCAATATTTTGTTGGTTTTTCCTTTGCTATGGCATTTTTTTTTCTCATTTTAATACCATTATCTTCCCCATCTTCCAGTACGCATATAATCAATTGCGCACTAATTTGCTTTCTTCCGGTTGAGATTTTTGCTACAATTTTTCGAATTTATTTTGTGGCTTGATGGATTTTTATAACTGACCTAGGCAAAACGGGAATTTCTACCAAAATCAATGTTAAAGTGTATAAGGTAAAATTCCTCTAAACGATCAAAACAAAGTTAGCATTATTTATAGATATTCCACCCAAGGAAGATTGTATATCTCTAGAAATGAATACCATAGTCGTGCTAAGAGTTAAATAATTGGAAATCCTCCTCTGGAGACCAAACGTGGAACATTTTAAGCCATTTCACTCCTCCAACAAGCAGAGTTGTGGCTTCTTACCAGGTGATGAAATTCATTCACCACCTAAATATATGAAAAATATCCAAGATGGAATTCGATTCAGCTACCTTTTGGATGGAGTGCCAGTACATTATTCCACTTAATTTTCAGTTTCATTTCCATTTTCTCTTTTGCTAATTTTCATAAATATTATTTTCTTTGTCCAGGTCAATATTTAGATTAAAAATTCAGAGGTTAAGAATACTGAAACACACGACTTATTTTTGACGGTATTAACAACACCACACAATTTGATGAAAGAGTTGTTTTATTAACTGCTTATATTTCGCTGATTTTCAACTCAGCATCATCAAAGCACAACACACTTGTACACGCGACAGTGAGTGAGTGAAACAATGCAATTGCAATGGACAAAAGATCTAAAGTCCTATTTTTGGTGCCCTCTAACGATAAAAAAAACCAGCTATGCAGGAGTTTCCCTTTTTGGTTTTTTTCAGTCTCCCAAATTTTTGGCAAATTAATGCAACCATATTTGTTAAGGACGAGAGCATTCTTTAAAGCCATTGCTGACTCAAAAAAAATAATCTTTCAGATCTGTAACGACTCCTAAATAGCACATTCGTTTTCTTCCATCTAATCTTATGTGAAGGAGTGTCCAAAGCGTGGTCTGCCAGTCCTGACTTGCCATAGTAATAGTAGTGAATGTATTTTTTATATTCTTCTAGGCGGATGTTAACTGATCTTCCTGTTTGTCCATAGTAGGCCAAGTCACAGTCACATGGAACTTCATACACTCCTGGGTGTGCTAAAGGGTGAAGTTTATCCTTAGGCAAGTGGATCAGAGTTGCCAGCTTGAATGAGGTTTGAAAGTGGTGCGAAGGCCATGTTTTCAGCTTACAGATCTGGAAGATTGAGTCAGCAATGGCTTTGAAGAATGCTCCGAACCTTAACAAATATGGATGCATTAATTTGCCAAAAATATGGGAGACTGTCATCCTAAGAGTAACTCCTGCATAGCTGTTTTTTTTTTTTTTTGAAACTGAAATTGTCCAGAAAATTGAACAGATTAGCTTTTCTTAAACGATGCCGTGACGACGATATCATTCCATCCTTTCTGAAATTCAAAGAAAAGTTACAATCGGTAAAGGCACATCGTAATTAACGCCTGGCGAGTTTAGCGCTTCTCCGAGGACAAATGACCGCTACTCGCATAGAGCTTAGTAAGCTAAACAGCTCTATCACAGCTCTACAACAAGAATTGATCAATGTGTTAATCCTGATATATGGACTGTCTCACATCACTTCTCCGAAGTTGCAGCAAAAAAAGAATTTACAAAAGTAAAAAGCAGACACCTAAAGAAATATGAACTCCTACAACAACGCCAACATACTAAGTCCCGACCGCAACTTCAACGAGATAACGTGGTGGTAAACCAATCGTCGGAAACACTCACTGAAGAAGCCAAGAACGCTCTCAGTCTAGGGAATAACTTTGCCGTCACGCTCAAAGAAATTCCTAAATTAGAAATTATGATGAAAGTAGAACGGGGTATTCACGCGCTTCCGCTGGCAATGGCCCATAACGTGCCACTCGATATAGCAAGTATTCTAAGCAAGGCTAAGCCTACAAAAAGCAATATTCCACGTAATCAAATAACTGCCCTAAAATAATTAGATAAGAATAAAAATATTATTATTACGAAAGCTGATAAAGGAAATGCAACAGTTATCGTGAATCAAGAAGAGTTTAACAGAAAAATTCAAGATCTCCTTTGTGACAGTTCCACGTATCAAATTATACATCGAGACCCTATGATGTCTCAAAACAAAAAAGTCCGAAAATTACTGAAAAAACTGACGTCATGGCCCAAAGAAATCATCAAGAAAATAATACCAATTCATGTTAACCCACGCCGTATTTATGGATTACAAAAAATCCACAAAACTAATATCCCCCTACGCCCCATAGTCGATAGCATAGATAGTCCCACATATAAACTGGCCCGGCATTTTGCCAAGTCGCTTGCACCCCCCCCCCCTTTACTGGCAACCCCTCTACTTTTGTAAAAAATTCAATCCATTTCAAAACACTGGTTAAAAATCTTATCCCAAAAAATTCAGACACAATGGTTAGTTTTGATGTCTCCTCTTTATTTACCAATGTACCACTCAGAGATACTCTTGATTTAATAAAGTCTAAATTTTCCCCTAATATTTTTGAATTATTTAAATTTACCATGAATGCAGAGGGGAAGAGAGGGAGAAACCCATAGTAGTATCATTAATTCTACAAACAAATTAATGGTATTACTATGGATTTCTCCCCCCTCTTCCCGCCGTTAGCAAATTTTTACATGGAACATTTTGAAATCAAATTACTTACCACAGCTACATAGATGCCACAAGTGTGGTTACGCTATATAGACGGTGTTTGCTATCTTGCCCCATGGACATGACACTTTGGATGCGTTTGTTACCTACCTAAACAGCCAATACCCCAAAATCCACTTCACAGTAGAAAAAGAATCAAACAACTGTTTATATTTCTTGACACATTAGTCACCCGCCTTTCAAGTGGATCACTATCTTTTTCCATTTACAGAAAGTTTACACACACACACACACACACACACACACACACACACACACACACACACACACACACACACACACACACACACACACACACACACACACACGGGAAGATACCTACATCAATCATCACATCATCATTAAGTGGGGTCACTGTTGATAATGAGTCTCCTCCACACCTTCCTGTCTTGGGCTGTCACCACATCCAAGTTCTTCATCCTTAAGTCCTCTTCTACCAGCTCCCATCATCACTTCTTTGGCCGCCCACGCTTCCGCCTTCCTTGCACATCCATCTGCATGACCCTTCTTCACACATATTCGTCCTCCCTCCTCATCACATGACCAAACCATCTCAACCTTGCCTCCTGTATCTTCGCTCCTAAGTTCGTAACTTTCACTGTTCCCCTGACATAGTCATTTCTCAGACGATCCTTTCTGGTCACACCGCACATCCACCTAAGCATTCTCATCTCTGCTACTTCCATCCTGCTGACGTTATTTATATTCAGGGCCACAGTTTCTATAGCATATGTCATAGCTGGCCTCACTACTGTCATATAGAATTTGCTTTTCAGATTGATCGGCACCCTCTTGTCGCATAACACTCCAGCCATCTTCCTCCAGTTCCTCCAACCCGCTTGTATCCTGCATCCCACTTCCTTCTCAGCTCCTCCATCTTCTTCCACTGTTGAACTTAAGTATCTAAAGTCTCTCACCTTCCTGATGACATTTCCTTCCAGCTCCAGATCTGTCTCCTGTCCGCTGTCCACTGTGCAACATATGTACTCTGTCTTACTTCTGCTCAGTCTCATACCTCTCTCTTCCAGTACTTTTCTCCATTTTTCCAGTTTAGTTCCCGCTTCTTCTCTTGAATCTGCACACAGCAAGATGTCATCTGCATACAACATTGTCCAAGGCGCATCTTCTCTCACCTCCTCTGTTACCATCTCCAGCACAATACTAAACAGAAACGGATTTAATGCTGACCCTTGATGCAAGCGAACTGTTACTTGAAAACTTTCTTCAAGAAGACAGGTCCGAACACTTGTCTTCACATTTCTGTACATTTCCCGCACCAACGTCACATATTTCTCCGGAACCTTCTTCTCCCTCAGACACCTCCAGACTTCTTGCCTTAGCACTCTATCGTATGATTTCTCCAGATCAATAAATGCCAGATGTAGATCCCTTTGTTTCTCTCGATACTTTTCCATCATCTGCCGTAATCCAAAGATATCATCTGTTCTTGATCTACCAGGCATGAAGCCAAATTGTTCCTTTTCAATCTCCACCTCCTTCCTCAATCTATCATCAAGAACCCTTTCTAGGATTTTCATTGTGTAGGACATCAACTTTATTCCTCTGTAATTTTTACAGTCTTGAGCATCCCCTTTACCCTTGTAAATGGGGACAAGAGTACTCTCCCTCCATTCCTCGGGAGAGTACTCTTTTCCTGTTGGCAAACTTTCATGAATAGGTCCCACAGCAGGTCAATTCCTTCTTCCCTCAGTACCTTCCATGCCTCCACTGGAATTCTGTCGGGGCCATTGATTTTCCATTCCTCATCCTCTTCGTGGCCTCCGTCACTTCCACTCTACTGATGTTCTGCACCATCCCCTCAGAAGGCTGCCCATCTTCTCTGTGAGTCCTTGCATTTTCCTTATTCAAAAGTCCCTCAAAGTATATTTTCCATCTGTTTCTTATGTCCACATCCCTCCATAATACTCTTCCGTCTGCCTCACATGTAAGATGTCCTTTGTTGCTTTATTTCTACATTTCGCTTGTTGATAAATTTTTCTCTGCCCTTCTTTTGTTTCTAATTGATCATACAGATCTTGATATGCCATGGCCTTCGCCTGTGCCACAACTCTCTTGGCTTCTTGCTTTCTCTCTCTGTACACCTCTCTGTCCTCTTCCACTCTTGACTCATCCCACTTCTGCTTTGCCTTCCTCTTAGCCGTCACTGCTTCTTGTACATTATTATTCCACCACCAACCCTCCTTCTGCTCTCTAATCTTTCCAGATGTCTCACCAAGCACCTCGATTGCACAGCTCATGATTACTTTTGAATTATATTTCCACCAATCTTGTACACTTTCCAGTCCATCCGAAATCCTCTCTAACACAATCTCCCTAAAAACGATTAATCACACTCTCCTCTTTTAAGCGAAACCACTTAATTGTCTTCATCCCATGGCATCCAGAGGCTCTTATCTTCAATCTTATTTAAAAGTCTGTGCACAGCAGTCGGTCATACCAGTCCAACAGTATGGCATTTTTAAAACACTTACACTTACTTCGTCTATACCAACTGAGCTACGAAGGCTAATGAGATGTGTACGAAGAAATCCGTGAAATATTGAGTATCAGAAGCACAATTTATAACTTCGGTTTATTTAGAAAAGGTGGTTCCATGTTATTCACGTGCATTATTAACGGTAACAGTTGGACATATAGAATCATGCAACTGTCTGAACGTATCTCTCCGATTTAAATCGTTCGTCGTCAGGTTAATATTTAATTTTGCAATCGAAGGTATCATTCAATCCGTGGGGAAACTCACGAACAGGGGCTTCAGATATTACCTCGGAATTGAAAGGCAGATTGCGGGTTTTCCATAAGTTCTGCTGGACTGGAAGAGCACTTAATAGCTTAATACTCAAATCCTCATGACCTACTCAATTTAGTTAGGAAAGATTAAACACGTTATATCAGATTATTTTAAAATATTTGGAAGGCAACATCGAATGTCATTATGAATACTGCCTCACTCACTTGTCAACCGCCAAATAACAAATAAAAAATAAAATAAATTGTCCACATCATTTCAATAATTCATTACACTTCTATTTTTCCTGTCATATATGCAAGAGCGTAACGAACCATTTTAAGGAACAAAATACACCAGTGAATATTTCTAACAAAATATTCACTGGTAAATATTTCTACACTAGCATGAGATCTTTTCAAAACCAGTCTCTGATTTCTCCAACTGAGTATTATATACTTAACATTAATTTACGGACTTATCTCGCCAAGGACAAGGTAATAATCATTACGGACATATTAACCACTTGTTAATACGTGTAGAGTTGAACCTTAATTTTCTCCTTTTTATTGTTATAACCTTGTAGAGAATCGAGGATAGCCAGAATACACGATTTCTTCTCAGAAATGTTACATAAACTTTGATCGCAGCACCTCTCCTGGAATAACAACATTTTGTTTTAAGTGTCGTTTTTAAACTGACATTCTTATTTGACGAAGACAGATTACGAAAACCCAAGATGTAAATAAATTCTTTCTTTTTTATGAGATGTGAATCACTTGACGCATGCGTATTAGATAAAAGTGTAAAAACGAGATTGTAATAACTTTAATGTGACACTGTTTTTGTGGGATATCAGGTTACATGTAAAAAAGAGAGGCTTGGGTTTTAAGCAGAAATATACACTTGCCGTACAAAGAGATAGGGTTTTTACGGAATTTCATATATTAATAAAAATGCTCAGAAAGATTACTTTAGCTTAAACCTGCTTTTAATTGAGTCAATTCCTGTGATGTCTCTTTTTAACTATGGATTTCTATTTCTTTATCTGTCTTCTATTAAAGTGACCTTTTTGTCCACGACTAGTATAATGATTACCAATCAAAATTCGAAAGTTATAAAACTTTCGAAGTTTGAGTTGTAATCAGATTTCGAAACTCCGATAAATTGCGACAACAACCTGATAAAATTGAAATTTTATCAGGCTGTTGTCGAGAAAATATTTCTTACTGAGTACATTTGCCACCTTGATGGTGTCTTAACTTCGGTTATTTCTGAGGATTTTTTTTTCCTTTTAATTAAAATATTGGTCATGTTTCGTGCATACGCTGGGTTGGAAAATTCCCGGAACTTTGAGAAGCTTCTTATTTATTTATGTTTTTTGTGTAGATCATATCTATATCAAATATTTTAGTAAGAAAATTACGTTTATAACATTCGTAAAGACAAAGTTGTCGTAAGCATGGATAAAGCATGTTGAGAAAAAGGTAACATAGAAAAGTTTCTTTATTTTATACCAAAATGGAAATTTTTACGTTACATTTATTTCATTTTTTAAAGATATTTTTTGTAGAAAGTTCAAATAATACACAGTGCAAGTATCGATGTTTGAAAAAAAAAAACAAAAAAAAAAAAAACAGCAGCAGGTGAGTTTCCGATATCTGTATTAAAATTCTTTTTCTGAAATATTAAAAACAGATTATCGGAGTTATGTATAAAATTCTTTAAACATTATCAATTCTTATAATAATAAATCATTTACAGATAACAATGTAAGTTAGGCCTAATGAATATGTGATTTTTATTCATTCGATTTACATCCTAGATGGAGCTGCTGTAATAGATAAGGAGAATTTATACGTTACATTATTATACAACATAACTAAATACAGCTACTGAAACGCAGGTAGTCTAAAAGTTTTCCTCCCCTCCTTCTGGTCTGAAACATCCTTTTCCTGCATAACAGCTCAGTTCTCTTGTGAAATCGCAGCATTTTTTTCTTCCGTAGCAATACGAATCCGAATTACATTCAATGATTAAAGGCTAAATTATAATTACGGTGCGATTATACCAAACACAACTAGTAAAATTATTCTTAAACTGAAGAATATGATTATGAAGATCATCTCATTAAATACATTTCTGTTTGAAACGAATGTTCCTAATACGAAGTAATTTATTTTCTATAAGTGAATTGAAAGGATGATTAACTTTAGATGAGTAGTACTCTGCTATGTCTTCTAAAAATCTAAAGCTTAATATCAATAAAGAACTTAATGCAATATAAAAAACGTATATAAAACTTATGTAACATTATATATAAAAAACATTACATAAAATTTACACAAATGTATAAGTTCTTTTATAAAACATGTAAGATTATTAAAAAATACAAAAAACTCATAAAATTATATAAAAGTTATATAAAATGATATCTAACCCTTTTTAAAAACAATAAACTGTAATAAAAATTATAAAAAAATAAAACTTATAGAGTTTTTTTTTTATAATTTCAGAGCAGAATTTTGTCGATTTTTTAATTTGATCGTGATTAAAATATTGCCGTGGTCTCATTGTTGTCTAGAGTATTGGAGAAGGTCATCAACAGTCAACTTCGTCATCTGAAGCACTGCCAATTAATCAGTGACCATCAATATGGATTTCGCAAATCAAAATTCATAGCAGATCTTCTAGCCTACATCTTTCACCTTTAAACACATGCCATGGAAACTCTTGTGCTGTTTCCCTTACATTTCTAAGATATACGATAGAATTTTCCATCAGTGTCTTGCCATCTTATGGTTTGCGTCCTTCTATTTGTGAATGGATGGGTAATGTTCCTTCTCTCTTTCTCTCTTCAGATTTTCCTGTTATTGTAAGTTTCCTCATCGCTCTGTTATTTCACCACCCTCCTTATATGCATAAACGATGTGTTCTCACTTGACAGAAAGTTTTTAGTGCTCAATCACCTTAAGCTTCAAGATCATCTACAATAAGTGCCTTAAACACCATCCTTCAGTGGAGCGATAACAACGAATGCTTCGCAAAGCGAAAAAGGATACTTAGCATCCTTTTTTTCTCAATATGTTGTTTCGCTTCCAATTCCAGTTAGTCATTTTGTACAAACCACAAATTGCACATTTAGGGCGGTGCATTTAAAACCTATCTAAAACTTCCTGATGCTGTTCAGAAGATAGCAGTCCTGTTGATAGATGACTTCCCTCTCACAACGTCTAGCCAGCTACTGTATCATATCCAGTAAATTTCGACATTGTGTCTCATCTGCAGATATTTCTATTGGGTGGGTTTTTCAGTAGAATTCACATTCATCATCATCACACCCCACAGTTATTCTAAAACTACAGGAACACGAGGAAATAACTTCTCAATATTCGTTTATGGTTTTACGGCTACAATCTCCAGCTCTTAACAGGAAATATCAAGATATTGCTTTGCATTTGGCGATGGCCCATACACGGCATTTAACTGCTCTAGACCTTGTATCCTCTCTTGTGTGGGAGTGATGTAAAAGTATTTATTTATTGATTGATTTTAGTCGAAACTTCAAAATTGTTCAGACGTTTTATGTAATTTTGTTGGTGTGTAGACTGTATGCAAATATAATTCTTATAAGCAGGGATACATCAAAAAGTATTATCTACAAAAAAGTATAGAGCTATATTGTGAACGATTTCCTTGACTTTCAAAGCTAGTAACTGTTTTTTAATGAGAAAATGTTCATTCAGAAGAATGTCAATGAGTGTTTCAAACATTTGCAACTGCATGTTCAATGTGAGCATTTGATTATTCAGAATGAGTCTATATCTGGACATCCATAATCGTCAAAATTTGGCTCATAGTGACATATTTTTAGCAGAATTTTTAGAGGAACTCGGAAAAACAGAAACTGCAAGGCAAGCCTAGTTGGCAGAATATTTCACGTACCTGCTTTATATTCAATAGTCTGTGTTCAACTCCTTCATGGGTATTAGAATAAAATTTTTGTTGATCGATGGCACTTAATATACTATAGAACTGGAACCATTCACAAGAAAAAGACATTAAACAAATAAATAAAAAATGAATCGGTAAATGAAATTAGTTTTCGTTATTCAATATAATGGACTTTGCAAGATTTATGATTACATTTATCTATTTATACATTTATTTAGATAAAATAAAATCTCTGATAGCTGAGAATACATCACCTGTAAGAGTTTGTCCAAAACATCTGCCGCGTGCTTTCATCATTTCCACTTTGGATTTAGGTATGCAGCAATTAGCGATGGGTAAAGGATATAAATCGAGTTCGCTACAGCAATCGGTGTCACAATCGGAGTTTGAACTGCATTGTTTCCAATCCTCTGGACACCTGACTGGATTTGGAGGTCCTAGCGGGCTTGTAGCCTTCCAAAAGGAAACAGAGTTAGCTGCATAAAAACTTAGTGTAAAATAAATTATTTATTTGCAAAATGTAACCCAACATGTGCAATTAAAATTCAATACAACTCTTCTATAGAATCACTGAAGGCTTTCCAAAGGCGTTTGCGTTTGATAAGAAATATGGCAGATAATTTAGCCCTTCACTGATGGTTAAAATCCGTAAGTACATTCGAATAATTCATCTTCTTTGACTCAAGCAACAAACAAATTACTTTTCTTCATTTGTCATCAATAAGTCAATAAAATGTACATATATTAATAATATAATTTTTTTTGTTTGTTTGGCTTGTTCAAATTTGATTCCGTGAAGTTCTGGAGTGCGTTGATCATTTAAAATTTAATTATATATACAGTAAAACCTCGATATAACGGAATAATTCGGGCTGGGGGGGTGTCCGTTAAATCCGAAAGTCCGTTATATAATAAAGTAGATTTTCCGAATGTAGATCTATAGAATGCGTACGTACATAAATCATTTACTGGGAGTAAAGAAATGCACACCACTGGAAGTGGCTTAGCGCACGTCGGAACATCGGCCAGTTTGTCTATTTTTTTCAAAAAGGCTTTCTTGGAGAAAGAAAAAAATACTACTTACGTGTAATAACGCTGGCTAAATCATCGTTTCTTTTCTTTAAAAAAAAAAGTGTGTGTTTTCAAAAATCGTTTTTTTTTTTTTTTTTTTGCTTTGTGAATCAATATTTATTAAAGAAATACTTGAATTAAAGAAATGAGTGAACTAAAATTAATAAACAAAACGGACAAAGACCAATTGATTACGATATTTTTTTAATTTGCAGTTATTTTCTATTATTTCCTTTTTTTTCAGACAACATTTCATATAAATTATATAAATTCGTTGCCAATGAGCCGGGATTTTAAAAGTCTTCCTCGCCCTTTGGTTTCTGACATCTTTTTCCTGATATACAACTAGGTGCTTTGGGTAGAACTAAATCGCAACATTTCGTGTCACCAAAGCACTTCCTATCGGAATGACAATGAATGATGGGAGGAATGTTGGTACATTTCTTTAATTTAGGAGGAGTCGGACACTTGCCTGTGAAAAGAGGAAAAAAACATAATGACTTGTAAAGAAGAGATCGCTCAAATATATTATTAATTTAATAACCCTTTAAAACATTCATTGAATCATTAGGTAACTTTGTCTTTTTATAGAATGTTTAACGTTCAGAATCAGTTAAACACACCTAAATATTGATTTATCATTCTAAAGAAATATTTATATTGTAAGTATATTTTGAGTGGATTTCTCCTTGTTCTGGTTCCTTCACATTAAAAGACGAGTTCAGTTTCCATCTAGGATGGAAATTGGGAAGAACTGTTAAAAGTGCTTTTCGTATGAAAGCCAATTATCTGTTCTTAAATGGAAATAGAAGGATTTTTTCTCCCAGAAAACTATGATTTGTCATCAGATAAACATAGCAGAGGGGAAAAAAAAAAGCTTTTCTTTATAGGCATAGCAGTCTTAGTTTCTTTGGCCAACCCATTCCATCCTGGCGTTGATTCTTATATTTTGATTCTGAGAGGATTTCTTTGATAAAAATTAGGTTCGCTCAGATAGTAAGAACTACCTAAGTTTGGGAAATATCGTGATAATTGGAGGCAAAAAGTCCATTTTCAATTGTGCGAAAACTGAACCATAAGCATTTTTCTAATATGCTTTTATGATTAGCGCATTAACAAAATCAAGGTCACTTTTAAAATTCTTCATAATTTTATTTGATTGCTAACCACTGTTTGCATTGCACGGACTTTTGATTGGATAATTTTCAGTGATTGTAATTATTGGTTACGTCCTAATAGCAGGACTCTGATTTCTTCCACGTGAGTCGTAAATTGTAAAAATTATATGGTTCGATAATAACACTTCCCACCTTTTTGCAATTTTACTAACATTCCGTCAGTCCATTTTTAATCTGTGCAAGACTGGTTAAGCCTCCCTGATTTAGGGGATTGAGGCAATTTAATGCAGCTGGCTTGCCATTCCTCTGCTCTAAGAATAAATATTTCATGTCTGTAGTAGTAGTGAGTGTGTTCACTGGCCGGTTTGCCTGCTTTCAGGGAAGGAAAAAAACGACTTTCTGGAAGAATCCTCCCCCCTCATCCCGTATGAGACCTAACTCTCTAATTGATTAAAAAAGACATGACAAATGTTCCACACATCGTAGACGGGACTTAAAGCAGAGTCTTTCCAATCAAAGGGCTTGTCTAGACTAACTCAGCTACTGAGGCTCTTACTAACATTATTGATAATAAATTAAAGTTTAGAGAAAGATTTATTGTTTTGTTTTATTCAATAAATATAATAAAGCAATAGAAGAAGCAGCGAAGTGGCTAAAATATTACATTCGACAGTTTTGCTACCAAAAAACCGATTATATAACTTTTGACTTAATCATATTTGGATCTTATCTTTAAAAGATTTTGGCTCCCGCAAGACAAGTTTAACTTTAAATTATTACATAAGCAAAGTGGATATTAGATCCAGCATTATTTCAAACCGGAATATAGAAATCATGAGAGTTTAGTAAAAATAAGTTAATCAGAGAGCTTACGGGAATACACTCCCCCGGCATTCACGAGTTTTATATATTTATATACTCGTACGTATATTATTTATATCTTTATATCACTTATTTTAAATTATTACTTTTCCTAATAGGAGCTTAAATAACTTATCCGGCTTCAGCAATGCCGGATAAGTTACTTAAGTGTTGAAACACTTAGATCCGAATCCTGCCAAGGACATGAACATTTGTTAGGATTTTTCAACTGGAGTGGAATTAGCCGTCTCCTATGAAGGAAGGAGGGTTTTGCCACCCAGAAAATGAGGTTTTTCATTCCACAAAACAGGCCGACCGATTGGTTGGCAATTCACAGCTATAAAGTGATAACCAAGTGAGCAACTGACGGCCATAATACACCTACAAATAAGATCATCGGTCCTATTTTAGCATTAATCAGGTTTCGAAGTAGCCCAGTTACTTGACCATGACAAGTCATTGAGCTTAGCATGCAACAGGAAAATGAGAGTTTACACTAAAAGTTATACACTACTTTTAGGCATTGATAAACTCGTGAATTCAAACATTCGTGGGACATTTCAAAATGTTTTCCGAAACGGTAACATCACCTGTTAGGGTCTGTCCTTGACATCTGCCACATTTCTTCATCATCTACACTTTGTCTTGAGGCACACAACAGCGAAATATGGCCTTTGGAGTAAAATGGAATTGGCTACAACATTTGCTATCGCAATTGGAATTTCCACCGCATTCTTTCCAGTTCAGTTTTGAACATATTAAAGGATTTGGAGTTACTGGCAGAGCCTGCAGAAGAAAACAGAAAATAGCCCGAAACTCACAGTGAATCTGTTTCATTTCGACTTATTAATCATTGTATTAGTCATTTCGTATGTAATAACTACTTATTTATTTATTTTCGAGAACTTTTATAAAATTTGCAGAGCACCCCAATTTCTGTTTCGGTTGAACAATTCTATTGAAGAAATTTCGTTCAAATGATTAGAAATAATTGAAAAGTAGGAGCATAAACAAATCCACAAGAATACTGACAAAAATAACTTAAACCTCAGTTGATGCGATAATGAGTTTTGTTAGTGTGCAAGAAAACCATTTTGAAATATTCATTTTTAAAGATTGCCTCGAATCATTATTTAGTTTTTCTCTTGTGCCTCTTATCAGATGTTTCTAATTTGTTTACAGATTTTGAAACCATTCTTCGCGTGATAAAAAGCGTTTGAAGGTCATCAAATTTCTTTTCTCCAGAAATACTAAAAGCATGTCACGAAGACAAACAGAAAAAGGAGGTTAGTCACTCATTTTAATAATTTTCCTTATTTACTTTTCGAAAATAAATTTTGTTATTAAGATTAACTTTCTTTAGCTTTCTGACTCCCCCAATATATATATATATATACAGGGTGGACGTAAAATTACTTTTTCTCTTTGGAGGCATCTGTAGCCAAAACCAATAAACGGAATAAGACCAAATTTTATATTGAGACTTTTGAAGGCATGGAGGCATTGATTTCCGAAAAAAAAAGATTTAGTACCAAACGTCACCGATAGGAGAAATTTTGTCGCTGGCGGAGTCGAAAACAAGCGGATAATTACATTAAGGGCAGATAAAATGGAACAATAACATTTCGATGGTGTAAGCGACAGCGCGTCACTCATTCCAGCTGGATATGTGGCCCGTTACAATGATAATAAGAATAATAATAATTAAACTAAAACAACAACTTCAGAGAGACACAGAAATTAATGTAGTGATCGAACTCACAGGAAATAATGTTTTATTCATCAGAATCAGGGTTCCCTGGACCATATACACTATTTTCAATGTGCTGATCATTATTATTATCATTGTAATGCGCCACATATCCAACTGGAATGTGTGACGCGGCTGTCGCTTACACCGTCGAAATGTTATTGTTCCATTTTATCTGCCCTTAATGTAATTATCCGCTTGTTTTCGACTCTGCCAGCGACAAAATTTCTCCTATCGGTGACGTTTGGTACTAAATCTTTTTTTTTCGGAAATCAATGCCTCCATGCCTTCAAAAGTCTCAATATAAAATTTGGTCTTATTCCGTTTATTGGTTTTAGCTACAGATGCCTCCAAAAAGGAAAAGTTATTTTATGGCCACCCTGTATATACATCGTCAAATACATTCATTAAATGTTGAAGTTCTGTTCCTGTTTTGGGCATTAAAAAGTACAATCATAACTAATGAAATTAGATTTTCATTATGTTTAGTAAAATACCCTACCTAATTATAACTTTCTGGGTGGATCTCATTCTGCAAATATATTCGCAATATTAATATTAATGCACTGTTATACTAGTTAAAATCGTGTGTTATGAATATTAACTTTTGATAATGCCAAAGAGTGAAGGAATAGTCTTATTTAGTTCAGTATCGAAAAGTTTTTAATTTGAATGAATAAGAAGTTCACTTCATCTGATTATCGAACAATTATTTAATAATTTCGGATGATAGGGTACAGTCTCTGCGGAAAAGTAAAGATACAAGTTCTGCTTGTGTAATACTCGAGGTTTGAAGTATACTAATTTGGTCCTCGGAGTTCGAAGAATATGATACGTTATCTGAGAATCCATAATTCCTAGTGCTTTGAAACAGCAATAAATCCAGCACTCTCTCTCTCTCTCTCTCTCTCTCTCTCTCTCTCTCTCTCTTGCTATCTATATATGTTTAGAATATGAAAGATATATATTTTGTCATTCTTCTTTTTCTTCTTAACTGCCATCCTTCTGGTTAAAAGGATGACAGCCAAAATACCAGAAGAATGGCACCTAATTTATACGTAAATATACGTGTACCTAAATGATGCTTGAAGAATAATACCTAAATACCGGAAAAGTAACCCCTAAATAATGCCTAAATATCAGAAGGATAAACATAAATGACACCTAAATAATACCTAAAGAATAATAATACCTGGTGTGGCGTAAGATAGTTGGCATTAGTGAAAGCAGGCTATTAGAATCAGATATGGTAAGTGGGATTCAGTGTAACGGATATACTATTTTTAGGAATGACAGAAGAGATAGGAGAGGAGGAGGAGTGGTACTAATGATATCAGATGACTTAAATCCAGTTAGGGTAGAGATACAAAAAACAATGATAGTAACAATGTCCCATAGAGCGATAAGTTCGAGTCTATTTGATATGAAGTGGAGGTTAACAGAATGAAATATATGGTGGGGTGTTGCTACAGACCTGGCAGCTCAGTTGTAGGGGACGAAGAAATGCATCGCCAATTTAGCATTATGGGTACCAAGCGAATGATCATTATGGGTGACTTTAATTTTTCAAACATTGATTTGGTAGAAGAGAAATCTCATGATCAGAAAGAACTGAATTTATTGAATTGTTGCGTGATAACTTTCTCAAGCAGCATGCGAAAGAAGGAACTCGAGGTCAAAGAGTGTGGGATTTGCTCATAGCGTCACAAGAGATCTTTGTCCAGAATATAGCTATTGTACCACTAATTGGTGACAGTGATCATGCTGTTCTTTCTTGGGAAGTATCTACTTGTATTGAAACTCCGATTAAATCAGGCTACATGCTGAATTACAAAACTGGAAATTATGATCAACTTAGAAGAATATTATCTTTTGTCCCATGGTATCAGTTACGGAATGAAAAAAAAAAAAAGGCAGCAATGCATGGTAATCTTTGAAAAAGTGCTTGAATGAGGCGGTATCTCAATGTATCTAGGCCTAGTGTTCGAAGAGTAAATAGGTTGGGTGTGAAATGGATATGCAGCCTTATTAAGCTAGAGATCCGCAAGAAGATGATGTGGAAAGAGTATCGTGAGAATAAGAGTGAGAGGAGTTATGAAATATATAAAGCTCAGGCCCGAAAGTAACGAGTATTGTGAGAAAAGCTAAAACGGAGTATGAAAAGAATGGCCATGCAAGCTAAAGGCAATCCAAAAGAATTTTATCGTTATCCCGCAAGCAAAATAAAGAATGAATGTGGAAGAATAAGTTTATTGAATGCAGATGGTACACGAGTGCCGGAAGCTAAGGAGATTGTTCAGATAATGAGTGCTCACTTTGCTAAGATATATCAACCACGTGTATGTAGTATGATGCACAGTACTACTGCTACGTTGGATGAAGAGTTAGAGGTTCATGAAAATGAGTTTGAAGAGCTTTTGCATAACCTGGAAAAGAATTTGTCAATAGGAACAGATGGAATATTTGCCCGTTTGTTAAAGGAATATTCAGCGGAATTGGCTAGGCCTTTCACAAATTTGTATAACTTGAGTCTCAGCTCAGGAATGATACCACAGGAATGGAAGGAATGTAATATAGTTCCATTGCACAAGGGTGGTGCAAAAACTGATGTGTCTAACTACCGACCTATTACTATTTCTGGTGTGGTAGTGATGAATTTAGAGAAGTTGGTAAGAACTCGCATACAGAAATGGGTAGACAAGCATTCTATACTCTGCAGGGAACAGCATGGGTTTACTAAAGGAAGGTCATGTTTTATCAATTTGCTCATATTTTATAACAATGTTACGGCCAAGTTGGATGAAGGAAATGGACACACTGTGATAATGTTGGATTTTTCTAAGGCATTTGATAGGATACCACACGAAAGGCTGTTGCATAAACTGGAAAATAGGATTGGAACATAATCTATTGATTGGATAAGGGGATGGTTAACAGACAGATATCAAAAAGTGGTATACAGTGGGTGTGAATCTGCCAGAGTTAAGATAACCAGTTGTGTACCTAAGAGTTCAGTCCTTTGGCCATTATTGTTCAATCTACATTAATGACTTCAAGGAGGGTCTATCATCTGATTTGCAATTGTTTTCTGATGATACGGTAGGGCAATCAGGGATGCTACTGATATTCAGCAATTACAAAATGATTTGAATTAACTGGAAATTTGGGCAAACGAAAATGGCTATCAATTTAATGTTAATAAATGTAAAGTTATGCACTTTGGCGTGATTAGAGATCCAGAGGCATATTATATTAGCGGGATTATGCTACAAGAAACTGAAGAGACAAGGGAGCTTGGTGTATTGGTGGATAAGAATTTAAAGTTCAAAGGTCACATACCAAAGGTTGCAAATACAACTCAGAGTATAATTTCTATGCTGAAGCAAACCTTGACATCTAAGGATAAGGAAGTAATTTTGCGTCTTTATAAGGCTTTGATAAGACCACACTTGGATTACTGTGCGCAGATTTGGTCTCCCGGGTTCCAAGGGGATAAAGAAGCTGCGGAAAGGATGCAAAGAAGAGTTACAAAGATTATATCTGGTTTATGGGATTTAGATTATGAGGACAGATTGCGAGTATGTGGATTACAGACTCTGGTTAACAGGAAAAAGAGGGGTGATATGATAGAGGTCTATAAACTTTTGAATGGGTGTTATAGCATTTCAAATGATGAAATTTTTCGTTATATGGAAGGCGGGGAGAGAACACGGGGGCTTCCATGAAAGTTAAGGTTGTTCTTAGTCAAGAAAGGGATAAGAGCTAGGTTTTCTCTCAGAGAGTAAGAGAGTAGTGAGTGAGTGGAATAATTTTCCCTTAGGGGTAGTGAGTACATCTAGTGGGAATGAATTTAAGGGAAGGTATGATAGTTGGGTTGGATTACAGCCTCCCTCGATGAGTCTTTGACTCTCTGGATGTCTCCGATAATAATAATAATAATAATAATAATAATAATAATAATAATAATAATAATAATAATAATAATAATACCCACCAATGCCCAAAGAATACTTTCAAATAGTTGAATATTAAAATACATAAAGAATGATACGTTAATAACGATACCCAAAGAACTGTTTAGGGATATTCAATAAGCCATGGTATAACATGGTCCAGAGCCTTCGTAGCTCAGTCGGTATAGACGAAGTCCTTTGGTCAGAAAGACGGGGATCCGATTTCCGTCTATGATATGAGGTTCCTTTATCGTCCTTTTTAACTAAAGTTAAGTTAGTGGGTCTCGTAATTTTTTTCTCTCCCGGAGACTCGGGTTTTTCGTCCCTCAGAACAGGCAAACCGGCCCCGTGAACACACACACACACTCGCGCGCGCGCACATCTACAGTCAAAAATAGATAATTAGAAGACCCTCACTGAAGGGCAGAAGCTCTAAGAGACAGATGAGAAAAATTAAAGGGGGATCCCACACGACGACAACAACAACATAACAAGGCTTGTTGAATATCCATGTAACAAGATATAAGAAATTGTAAATAATTTGACTCCGCTACTCTGGATATCCTAAAGGGTAGAATCACCACTTCCCTACTAATAGGTATTTGCGTGTATTATATTTTATGCAAAAAATCATTTTTATTTCGCGGTTCAAATCATAACTTTAATTAAGAGATGTCTGAGGTGACTTCAATGGCACTTGTACCCACCAAGGGTACTAAGTGCTATACGTTTATACCTTTTTGGTGGATGGGACTGTCATAAAAATAAAGAGGTGTGTGTGGGGGGGAAACGGATTATAACTCTGTTGGTTAAAGCATTTGTTATCCAGTTCCTTGGAGGATTTTTAAATTTTTTAAAAAAAAATTTAAAAGAGAATATTGCAAAACGTATTTCACAATACCTGCTTGTTTAAAAGCAATGTAAAGCATTTTGTGATTTGTCCGTATATGTAGGCAAAATAATAACAATCATCAGGAATTTTAACGGAATAAACTCTCCGAAATGCCATCAGCGCATTCTTTTTCTACGAGTATATTCTTCAAAAACATCCATACAAACTCGCTTAAAAATATGATTGTGAATAATAGGATAAATAGAGGTTGATGACCACTTTATCTGTTTATCTGATTGTAAAGAGAAAAAATAACTATGATAAGAATCGCTTTACAAAAAATGCCTTCAATCTTACTATAATCACTGATGACAGAGATGAAAACTACTGACTATTAAAAATCCCAAACCCGATACTTTTCTCCTTCAACATTTTGTTGGTTTTTCCTTTGCTATGACTTTTTTTTTCTATTTTAATACCACATTTTTCTTCCCCATCTGGCTATAGTCATATAATCAATTGCGCACTTGCTTTCTTCCGGTAAAACTTGATGGTTGAGATTTTTCCAAAACTTTTCGAATTCATTTTGTGGTTTGATGGATTCATTTGCCACCTAAATATATGAAAAACATCCAAGATGGAATTCGATTCAGCCACCGTTTGGATGGAGAGCCAGTACATTATTCCACTTAATTTTCAGTTTCATTTCCATTTTCTTTTTTGATGATTTTAATAAATATTATTTTCTTTGTCCAGGTTAATATTTAGATTAAAATTTCAAAGGTTAAGAATAATGTAACACAGTTAAAGTCAATTGAAAAAATGTTTATAAGGGTACTAATACCATCAATCCCTAAATTTATTGAAATTCGTCTTGTTGTTCCTGAATATGTAGAGGGGATACATCTCATCTTAACTTTTCTCGCGGTATAACCACTGTTTCATTGTGGGTACACCAGAACTCCAACATACGCGTTCTACAGTAAAACCTCAATCTCGTTCATTGCTGTGAACTTGAAAACAGCAATGTATTTGTTCAGCTTTGAATGAGATGTGTACGAAGAAATCCGTGAAATATTGAGGAATAGAAGCACAATTTATAACTTCCGTTTATTTGGAAAAGGTGGTTCTATTTTATTCACGTGGACTATTAACGGTAACAGTTGGACATATAGAATCATGCAACTGTCTGATCATATCCTTCCAATTGAAATCGTTCGTCGTCAGGTTGATATTTAATTTTGCATCGAGGGTATCATTCAATCTGTGGAGAACTCACTAACAGGGGCTTCAGATATTATCTCGGAATTGAAAGGCAGATTTCGGATTTTCCAGAAGTTCTTCTGGACTGGAAGATCACTTAATAGCTTAATACTCCAATTAAGTTAGGAAAGATTAAACACGTTATATCAGATTAGTTTAAAACATTTGGAAGGCGACTTCGAATATCATTGTGAATACTGCCTCACTCACTTGTCAACCGCCAAATAACAAATAAAAAAATAAAATAAATTGTCCACATCATTTCCATAATTCATTACACTCCTATTTTTCCTGTCATATATGCAAGAGTGTAACGAACCATTTTATGGAAGAAAAATACACCAGTGAATATTTCTAAGAAAATATTCACTGGTAAATATTTCTACACTAGCATAAGATCTTTTCAAAACCAGTCTCTGATTTCTACAACTGCGTATTATATACTTAACAATCATTTACGGACTTATCAGTGTTTTCAAACCAAAACACCAATGATTTCGGAAATCTTTCAAATGTACTATAATTTGCTATACATTACCAACATTTCCTAGGTAAGACTGGCTTAAAAAATAAAAAGATATATTTGTACTAATTTTTGGTCACTTTAAGTCGCCAAAAATATCTGCTGTTCTAACTCTAAAACGTTTTTTATAATCTGCTCCTTTGGAACCTTCTTAAATGACGGAGAGAGAGAGAGAGAGAGAGAGAGAGAGAGAGAGAGAGAACAACTCCTTACTTTGACTAAAGTAATCGCCAAGGACAAGGCAATAATAGTTAAGTACATCTTGACTAATTGTTCAATACCTGTCGAGTTGATCCTCAATTTTCTCCTTTTTATTATTATAACCTTCTAGAGAATCGAGGATAGCCAGAATACACGATTTCTTATCAGAAATGTTACATAAACTTTGATCGCAGCATCTCTCCTAGAATAACAACTTTTTGTTTTTACGTGATCGTTCTTAAACAGACATTTCTTATTTGACGGAGACAGATTTCGAAATCCAAGATGTGGAAATAAATTCTTACTGTTCATAAAGTATGAATCATTTGACGCATGCGTATTAGATACAAGTATGTGTAAAAACGAGATTGTGATATCTTGAACGTGACAGTTTTTTTGTGGGATATCTGGTTACACGTACAAAGAGAGGCTCGGGTTTAAGCAGAAATAGACACTTGCCGTACAAAGAGGAACGCGTATTACAGAATTTCGTATATTAATAAAAATGATAGGAAAGATTATTTCAGCTTTCCCGTGGAAAGGCTTAGACGTTGGTTATGCATTTTCAATATATAATTTAAGGAAATTACAACGTACTAGGATATACATTAAAATAAATTTTAATATATTTCAATATTTCGGCAACATCACGTTGCCATTTTCAAGAACTTGAGTACAAGACACGTGCACGCAGGCACAACAAAATACTAAGTGAGGAAGAAGTAGGAAGCTATTATTTCTCCTAAAGTCGTGATGGTGCCCTCTAGCGGGCAATGTTGGTATTCTTGGGCGATTGGGCTGGAGGTCTTCTGATGTAGGTTTCCCAAATTTGAGGAAGTCTCATGTAGCCAAATTTGTTGAGGTTTGGATCGTTTCTTAGGGCTGAAGCTGATTCCATGAAAAGCCTTTCATATTTTAAAGCCAAGATAATACACCGTAGCAAAATGTATTTGCTACGATGTATTATCTTGGCTTTCTTCCACCGTATTCTATGGCAGGTGTCCAGCGCATGGTCAGCAAGACCAGAGTGGCTGTATTGGTGAAAACGGATGTAGTCCTTGTGTTCTGAAATTCTGATATTTGCTGTCCTGCCTGTTTGGCCAAAGTAGGACAGCTTACAGCTGCAAGGGACCTGGTATACACCAGGTAGGTCTAGGGGGGGGGGGAGGTTGGTCTTTAGTAGAGTGGATAAGGGATGCCAATTTTTTATATGGTCTGTAATAACAAGAAGTTAAGTTATGTTTTTTTAGGATTTTTGTGATGTTTTCCGAGGTGCCTCGGATATAGGGTATGGTGATGGATTTAGAGTAATCCTTGCTGTGAGGAGGGGGGGTTGTGGTTTACTGGTTTCAATATTTTTTGGATTTTTTTTTTGGGGGGGGGGTAGCCATTGGCTAAGAAAGTGCTGAGAATGTGGTTTAATTCTGTGGTTAGGGCATTGTCATTCGAGCAGATAGTGTCTTAATGACTCCATATTGTTGTGAGGAGGGGTGGTGGGATTGTTGGTGAATGTATCTGCTTATATGGGTGGGCTTTCTATATACTGAGAAAACCAAGGTTCCATCAGGCTGGCGGGTGACTAGTGTGTTTAAGAAAGGAATGCAGTTGTTTTTTTCCTCTTGATTCGAGGCACACGAAGATGACCTTTCAAGCATCTTAAGCCACGAAATTTGGTCTATTTTATACGACATCTCGTGCACTGCAGCGGAGAAAGAATTTAAAAAAGTACGAGATCGACACATCAAAAAATTTGAAAATTTAAAAAAGGACGCGATCTCGAAACCGCAACTTCCTACCGAAACGGTAGTTAACCTGTCGTCGCTTAGTGTGAAACCTGAAGCACTCGACGCCCTCGCACGTGGCCACAACTTCGCCATTGCGCCCAGAAGAATACCTGCTGAGGATATCATGATACGAATTGAACGCGGGATTCGACACCTTCCAAGCCACTTCGCCAACGATATTAGACTGGATGTAGCTTATGTTCTGACCAAAGCTAAACCACCTAAAACCAACATGCCCAGTAAAGAAATTAAATCTCTATTATAATTAAAGAAAAACAAGAAAATAATAATCACCAAAGCTGATAAAGGGAATGCCACAGTATTGCTTAACCAAAAATATTACACAGGTAAGCTGAAATCTCTATTGTTAGATCGGGCCACTTACCTCCCTATCGAGTACAATCCCACCAACTCACAAATTAGAAAACTCCACAGGCTCCTTAAGAAGGTCACTTCTTGGCCTGTGGAAATCACTAACAAATTAAAACCACATAACTCCATACCCCCACCCCCCCATATTTATGGACTCCCAAAAATTCACAAGGAAAATGTGCCATTACGTCCCATAGTGGATGGCATTGATCCCCCCACATACAAACTAGCTAAACATTTGGCCAAAGCTCTCTCACACTATACTGACAAGACACCTTCATACATAAAAAACTCAGCCCACTTCAAAGCCAGCATAGAAAACCTTACACTCAAAAACACTGACATAATGGTCAGTTTTGATGTCTCCTCCTTATTCACAAATGTCCCACTCAAAGAATCCTTAGAGCTAATCCAAGCTAAATTTCCTCCCGATATCACAGCCCTATTTCAGTTCACAATCAACTCAGGCTATTTTGTTTGGCAAGGAAAATTCTACAAACAAATAGAGGGGACAGCCATGGGTTCTCCACTCTCCCCCACCCTTGGCCAACTTTTATATGGAGACTTTTGAAGAGAAAACCTTAAACCCCACAAAAACCAACCGTTTGGCTTCGCTATGTAGATGATGTATTTGCTATTTAACCACATGGCTCCGATGCACTCCTGTCTTCTTAACACACTTAAACAACCAACACCCCAGAATCAAATTTACCCTGGAAGAGGAAAAAAAACAACTGCATTCCTTTCTTAGACACACTAGTCACCCGCCAGCCTGATGGAACCTTGGTTTTCTCAGTATATAGAAAACCCACCCATACAAGCAGATACATTCACCAACAATCCCACCACTCCTCCTCACAACAATATGGAGTCATTAAGACACTATCTGCTCGAATGACAATGCCCTAACCACAGAATTAAACCACATTCTCAGCACTTTCTTAGCCAATGGCTACCCCCCCAAAAAAAAAAAAAATCCAAAAAATATTGAAACCAGTAAACCACAACCCCCCCCCCTCCTCACAACCTATATCCGAGGCACCTCGGAAAAAATCACAAAAATCCTAAAAAAAACATAACTTAACTTCTTGTTACAGACCATATAAAAAATTGGCATCCCTTATCCGCTCTACTAAAGACCAACCTCCCCCCCCCCCCTAGACCTACCTGGTGTATACCAGGTCCCTTGCAACTGTAAGCTGTCCTACTTTGGCCAAACAGGCAGGACAGCAAATATCAGAATTTCAGAACACAAGGACTACATCCGTTTTCACCAATACAGCCACTCTGGTCTTGCTGACCATGCGCTGGACACCTGCCATAGAATACGGTGGAAGAAAGGCAAGATAATACACCCTAGTAAATACAGATATGAAAGGCTTTTCATGGAATCAGCTTCAGCCCTAAGAAACGATCCAAACCTCAACAAATTTGGCTGCATGAGACTTCCTCAAATTTGGGAAACCTACATCAGAAGACCTCCAGCCCAATCGCCCAAGAATACCAACATTGCCCGCTAGAGGGCACCATCAGGACTTTAGGAGAAATAATAGCTTCCTACTTCTTCCTCACTTACTATTTTGTTGTGCCTGCGTGCACGTGTCTTGTACTCAAGTTCTTGAAAATGGCAACGTGACGTTGCCGAAATATTGAAATATATTAAAATTTATTTTAATGTATATCCTAGTACGTTGTAATTTCCTTAAAATTATATAGTGAAAATTTATTTTAGCTTAAATCTGCTTTTAGTCAAATTCCTGTGATTTCTCTTTTTAGCTATGGATTTCTAATTCTTTATCAGTCTTCTATTAAAGTGACCTTTTTGTCACGACTGGTATAATGATTACCAATCAAATTTTGAAAGTTATAAAACTTTCGAAGTTTAAGCTGTGATCAGATTTCGAAACTCCGTTTAGTTGCGACAACAACCTGATAAAATTGAAATTTTTATCTGGCTATTGTCGAGATGAGAGAAAACATTTCTTACTGAGAACAATTTGCCACCTTGATGATGTCTTAATTTCGGCTATTTCTCAGAGTTTTTTTTTTTTAAATATAAATATTGGTCATGTTTCGTGCATACGCTGGGTTGACAAATTCCCGGAACTTTTAATCTTTACGAAGCTTCTTATTTATTTATGTTTTTCTATAGAGCATATCTACAGGGTGGTTCAAAATTCCACATACAAACTTTGAGGGGAGGTAGAGAACATCAAAAATCAACCATGTTCACATAGAAAATCATGACCAAAGACACCACTGGAAGGTACTAACAGGGACACAAAGATACAGAAAGAACACAAAGTAAGTAGTGTAAAAAACTTTATTAGGCGTAACTGGAAGTGTTCAATAGTAGTTGGATACATCATATGGTAAACGAGATGCATTTCTGGCATGTCAGTGTTCGTAAAACGACGCTTGTTCTTCGTACGACGTCGAAAGCTTGAATGAGGAAGCCCCAATTGCTCACCTGGAGCACTGGCAAACAGCTCCACCTATCACTTTCGGGTGGCGTTTTCGGTCATGCTTTCCTATGTGAATATGCTTAATTTTGATGTTCTCTACCTCCCCTCAAAGTTTGTACGTGAAATTTTGAACCACCCTGTAATCAAATATTTTAGTAAGGAAAATTACATTAATAACATTCTTAAAGACAAAGAGTCGTAAGCATGGACAAAACGAGTGAGAAAACTGTAACATAGAAAAGTTTCTTTATTTTATACCAAAAAAGGAATTTTTTTACGTTACATTTATTTCATTTTTTAAAAGATATTTTTTGTAGAACAGTTCAAATAATACACAGTGCAAGTATCGATGTTTGAAAAAAAAAAAAAAAAACAGCAGGAAGTGAATTTCCGATATCTGCATTAAAATTCTTTTTCTGAAATATCACAAACAGATTATCGGAATTGTGTACACAATTCTTTAAACATTATCAATTCTTATAATAATAAATCATTTACAGATACAATGTAAGTTAGGCCTAATGAATATGTGATTTTTATTCATTCGATTTACATCGTAGATGGAGCTGCTGTAATAGATAAGGAGAATTTATACGTTACATTATTATACAACATAACTAAATACAGCTACTGAAACGCAGATAGTCTAAAAGTTTTCCTCGTCTCCTTCTGCTCTGAAACATCTTTTTCCTGCATAACAGCTCAGTTCTCTTGTGAAACCACAGCATTTCTTTCCTCCGTAGCAATCCGAATCCGAATTACATTCAATGATTAAAGGCCTGTTGGGGCATCCAATTTGTGGATCAGTTATATCAGATGGCGGTGGTGATGGATATTTCGGACAACTACCTGTACAATCAATTAAGAATAATTATTAGAAAACATAAAAGACAGCCATCTATTTTATAGAATGGATTTTCCAGTCGTATAAAAAATACACACCTTTCTTAAAAAGTTCAAAACCTTATATCGATGCATTATTAAAATAAAACTTTGCCAGACTTTTTCGATGAGCATTTAAGTAGGTTTACAATTAATTTTGAAAGATATGCCCTAGGAAAAAAACAAAAGATTATCAACTTCATACACCTGTGTTTTGTTTCCATAGCAACAACAGATGTTTAACCACTACGATGTAGAAGGGGTGGGATTGTTATTACAAGAGCGTCTTTCTTCCATGATAGCGCAGTCCATCTGAACACACACACACACACACACACACACACACACACACACACACACACACACAACACACACACACACACACACACACATGTGATATAAAAGACCATCTCATTAAATTCATTTCTATTGAAAGGAATGGTCTTAATCGGAAGTAATTTATCTTATAAGTGAAGTTAATTTAAACATTGTTAAGATGATTAACTTTAGATCCACAGTACTCCGTTATGTCTTCCAAAAATCTAAAACTTAATATAAATAAAGAATTTAATGCAATATAAAAGCGTATATAAAACTTATGTAACCATTATATAAAAAAAAAACATTATATAAAATTTACACAAACGTATGTTCTTTTATAAAACATGTAAAATTATTAAAAATACAAAGAACTCATAAAATTATATAAAAGTTAAATAAATGATATCTACCACCTTTTAAAAAACAATAAAATTTAATAAAAATTATAAAAAGTTAAGACTTATAGAGTTGTGGAATTTTGTCGATTTTTTAATTTGATGGTGATTAAAATTGCGGTGGCTTTATTGTTCTCCAGAAGAGTAATGAAGAAGGTCATCAACAGTCAACTTCTTCGTCATCTGGAGAACTGTCAAACAATCAGCGACCATCAATATGGAATTCGCTAATCGAGATTCATAGTAGATGTTCTTGCCTACACCTTCCCCCTCTAAACGTTTGGAGAAACCTTTGCTGTTACACTTACCATTCCAAGATATTCTATAGGATTTTCCATCATGGTTTGTAATGGTCGCTAAACCCATTACAAACGGAGGAACAGATGGTTTGTTTCCCTCCATTTGTAATGGGATTGGCAGTTTTCTCTCAAGTCCCTCACTACATGTAATGATAAAAGGTGTTCCTTCTCTCTCTCTCTCTCTCTCTCTCTCTCTCTCTCTCTCCTCGCTCTCTCCTCTTCAGGCTTCCTTAGCGCTCTGTTATTTTATCCAGCCTTCTTGTATGAAATCATGTGCTCTCACTTGACACAAACCTTATAGTGCTCAATCATCTTAAGCTTCAAGATCTTCTACAATAAGTGTCTTAAAACCATCCTTCAGTGGAACAGTTACAGCCTAGTCATCTTCAATGCTTCGCAAAGCGAAAAAGGATACCCAGCATCCTTTTTATCTCAAGACGTTGCTTCTCTTCCAAGTCCAGTTATTAACTCCGCACAAACCTCCCATCTTTGGAATACTGCTTGCACATTTAGGATGATGCACTTAAAACCTACCAAAAAATTCCTGGTGCTGTTCAGAAGACAGCAATGCGGTTGATAGATGACTTCTCTCTCATAGCCTCTCGTCAGCCACTGTTCTCTTATCCAGTAAGTTTCTGCATTGTGTCTCCTCTGCAGGTATCTCTGTTGGGTGGGGTTTCAGTTGAACGTAAATTCATCATCACACCTAATATTTCTTCTAAAACTAGAGTAACACTAGGAAATAACTTCTCGATATTCTTTTACGATTGCACTACTGATATAAGGAATCTTCAATTCCTGATAATCTTTTATTCCTTCAACCTCAATCTTGTTAAATAGCTTTCTCCATGAAGTATTCCTCAGGAACTACAATTGCCAGCTCTTTAACAGGAATATCAAGATATTGCTTTGCATTTGGCTATGGCCCATACACGGCATTTAATTGCTCTAGGCCTCGCAGCCTCTCTTGTGTGGGAGTGGTGTAAAATATTTATTTATTGATATCGATCGAAAGTTCAAAATTGTTCAAATTGTTCAAACATTTTATGTAATTTTGTAGGTGTGTAGACTGCAGGCATATATAATTCTTATAAGCAGGGATACATCAAAAAGAATTACCTCCAAAAAAAGTATAGAGCTACATTGTGAATGATTCCTTGACTTTCAAAGCTAGTAACTGTTTTTTAATGAGAAAATGTTCATTCAGAAGAATGTCAATGAGTGTTTCAAACATTTGCAACTGCATGTTCAATGTGAACATTTGATTATTCAGAATGAGTCTATATCTGGACATCCTTAATCGTCAAAACTGGCTCATAGTGACAACTTTTTAGCAGAATGTGTAGAGGAACTCGGGCAAAGAGAAACTGCAAGGCAAGCCTAATTGGAAGAATATTTCATGCTTTACATTCAATACACTGTGTTAAAATCCTTCATGGGTATTAGAATAAAATTTTTGTTGATCGATGGCACTTAATATACTACAGACATGGAACCATTCACAAGGAAAATACATTAAACAAATAAATAAAAGATGAATTGGTAAATGAAATTAGCACATTTTCTCAATAATCGGATGCCATTATTTTCGTTATTCAATATAATGGGCTTTGCAAGACTCATGATTACATTTATCTATTTATATATTTATTTAAAGAAAATATAATCTCTGATAGCTGAGAATACATCACCTGTAAGAGTTTGTCCAAAACATCTGCCGCGTGCTTTCATCATTTCCACTTTGGATTTAGGTATGCAGCAATTAGCGATGGGTGAAGGATATAAATCGAGTTCGCTACAGCAATCGGTGTCACAATCGGAGTTTGAACTGCATTGTTTCCAATCCTCTGGACACCTGACTGGATTTGGAGGTCCTAGTGGGCTTGTAGCCTTCCAAAAGGAAACAGAGTTAGCTGCATAAAAACTTAGTGTAAAATAAATTATTTATTTGCAAAATGTAACCCAACATGTGCAATTAAAATTCAATATAACTCTTCTATAGAATCACTGAAGGCTTTCCAAAGGCGTTTGCGTTTGATAAGAAATATGGCAGAAATTTAGCCCTTCACTGATGGTTAAAATCCGTAAGTACATTCGAATAATTCATTATCTTTGAGTCAAGCAACAAACAAATTACTTTCCTTCATTTGTCATCAATAAATGTACATATATTAATAACATAAAGTGTTTCTTTTTGGCTTGTTCAAATTTGATGCCGTGAAGTAACAATAACTGGAGTGTGTCGATCGTTTAAAATTTTATTTTATATATATATACAGTAAAACCTCGATATAACGAACTAATTCGGGCGAGGGGGGGGGTGTCCGTTAAATCCGAAAGTCCGTTATATATTAAAGTATATATTCCGAATGTAGGTCTATAAAATGCGTACGTACATAAACCATTCACCGCGAGTAAACAAATGTACTCCACTCCGCGTGGCTTAGCGCACTCGGAACACCGGTCGGCATGCGTTAAAACTGCTGCAGAATGTCACGCCGCGCGACAAAAGAACCAATTGCAGCGCGAGTAATGTGATCACATGCTAATCATTCGCCGAACATGTTTTATTAGCAAGGAGTCATTTATGTCGGCTAAATTACTACAGTGTTTTTCCAACATATAATGACCCATTCGCCAAAATTTGTTTAAATTAACAGGAAATTAATAACAAAAAATAACCTGTTAATTTAATTATAAGCAATTAACATATTTTTATATTTATTTATTTATAATAACATAACATTTTATATTATATTATATTATAATAATTATTATAATTTATATTATAACATATTTATAATAATTTTCACATGTGACATACAGACCAGAAATTTTGTCCGTTAAATCCGAAGTCCGTTAAAATCGAGGGTTTACTGTATATAATATATATATATATATATATATATATATATATATATATATATAAAGGTTTAATAGTATCATACGACTAGTTTCGGCTTTTTACAGCCTTCTTCAGGTGTTTTTATAAAAGAAAAAATCTTAAACATTAAAGATAAAAAAAATGTGTATAGCACAGGAAAGTCACTATACATAGTTAAGGTGAAAACGTTGTAGTTAACGTATTCAAAGTAGTTCCTTCGTTGGCCACATTGTTGGGTGAGTGCGTGCGTGTAGCATCTCGTGAGCGCCAGTATTTGATCACAGCAGAATGACAGTCTGGAAGGTTGTAGCTTAATTATTATTTAAATGTACAGGGTTGAGGATGATTTTTCTAGATTCTACAATTTTTCTCTTCAATTCGTCATGGCACGGATCTATCCCAAAGAATTGTATGACTATGGTTTTCATCATCAGAATCGGCAGAAAAAATGGATATGGCTGGATAAAGCACTGGCACATGTTCTCTTGTAAGCAATGTCTCTCCTGTGCTCCTCCATACGCAATTCAATAGACTTATCCGTCTGGCCAAATTAAGAGATCTCGCAGTCACACCATATCTTGTATACACTTGGATATTTTAGATTGTGATGGCTAGGCTTTGACGGCTCACTAGAGAGTGGATCTTAGGAAGCGGAGTAAATAAAGTTCTAATGTTATATTTTTTGAGAAACTTGGCTAATTTTTGAGAAACTGTGCTTATGTATGGAATAGATATATTGCCTTTAAAATTATTCATCTCTTGAGTATGGCGACTAGGAGGATTAAAAAGGAATTTTTTAGTAATTTTTTGAGAATAACCATTCAGTCTGAAAGTAGATGTAAGAAAATTGATTTCTTTACGAAGTTCATCAGTGTTGTCAAGAAGAGAGCGAGCTCTATGTGCCAAAGTAGAAATAATTCCAAACCATATGTCTGTTCCATACATAAGCACAGTTTCTCAAATTTGTTTCCCTTTGTAACGATGTAAATCAGTTATTTATTGATGAATAATTACATCAATAAACCTCTTTTATCATTTTTTGATGTACTTATTTGTGGATGTCAACTATAAATACATTATTTTCATTTTACATAATAATATTAAATTACATACACTTACCTTGTAAAAATTTATTTTTCTATTTAAATTTGTTTCGCTATAAATTTACAATTTACACTTCAATCAGTGATTCATTAGACACAGAGGACAAACTAACTGATCTCGCTATATACACAAATCACAAAAAGATGAACCATAAACAGGAACACGTGGTTTATGGCTGTAATAAAACACTCATTCTATGGCTACTACTCATTCCGCATTGGGCCGAAACAGGCCATCTCATCATAAAATTTTAAGACAGACAAAGCTTTACATGGTCGAGGGTTTAAGATTACATATTTCAATCACTTTTACGATTATAATTTGTGGAATTTTTTACTCGAGCCTGGGGGGGAGGTCCCCATTTTCCCTCTTCCCTCTGCAGTGCCCATGATTATATGATTGCATTTTTATCGATGTATGAAAGTTTTGAGACTGCACAGCGCATCGGCGATCATCTTAATCGGTCCAATGCAATTAATTGCAGGATAACTTTGAATACTTCTGCGTAGAGTGGGGGAACGACTGTTTGTTTTAAGATTTATTACAAACAACAATGAAGGAGAATGCTATAGTTGGTTGGTATATTTGAAATACTCAAAGATGAAAACATGTGAACCATCATTTATAAGACATGTTAGAATAGGAGATGAAAAGAAAGAATAAGTGTGAGTAGAAATACTTTCATTAATGGTAAATGAATGATTACTAATTAAAATTTGTGATGTGTGTCCTATAAGTTGCTGGGTAGAGCGAATAGCACGATCCAATAAAGTCTAGACATGAATAAGTGAATTTATGATGGCATAATTAAAAAAAAAAACTTACGAGGAGACAGAGAATGGCAGGCATAAATATCGTTTGATGAAGCAGCAAGTCATCTCGTAATTTGTTTGCCCATGTTATGTATATTTCTCTGGTTTGTGTGTATTTCGCTGCGTTTTCCAAGAATTTTCTTTTGTTTACTGAGACTCAGTGTACATAACATCCGATCATTACCGGAATTATCCACACTTTCAGGAATCCTACATTCATTAATATATATATATACAGGGTGTTCGGGATAAATTTGACAGTTTCGTAAGGAAAAAGAAAATCTTCTTTGTATCTATTAAATTTAATGAATTGACAAAAAAACATTACAGGCAGAGTTAATTACAATACTATCAACAAGATTTACTCAAAATAACCACCATTAGCATCGATCACAGCTTCAATTCTGCTTCGGAACCTCGAACAAGCTGATGCTACAGTCTCCCTGGGAAGGGCCGCAAAAACTGTTTTAATTTTATCCATTAACTGGGCTTTTGTATTACTGGAAGTGCGATTGGTGTCTTTTTCAACTGCGCCCCATACAAAATAATCCATGGGGTTAAGGTCTGGGGAGTTTGGAGGCCAAACATTTGGACTGGTGAAGTCGTAGAAAATTTCAGACAACCATTTTTGACTTTTCCCAGAGGTGTGGCAAGGGGCCGAATCCTGCTGCCATACATACGGCCTACCATTGGCTACCCTTGTTATTCAGGGCTTGACTACAGTTAGCAACTCCACGAACAAAGCCCGAATTCCAATGCCAGGGTTCTTCAACACCTGTTCCTGCAGATTTGCGAGGAATTCTGCTGTACGAACGCAATCAGATCGTCTGCTAGGGATCTTTCTTCTTGCTACATCCTCGTAGTCACCATTGCAAGTCTCTAGTTCATGCCTGATTGTTTTTACTGTATTCAGGGAGCATTGGGCAGCAGTCGTAATATCCTTATTTTGATGGCGGGCACGAATCATCATGATACAAGTTATTCTCTTCCATGATTCAGATGGGTTCCAGCTATCCATCCTTTCTGACATCTTGTATATGAATGAAGAAGGGTCCAAACTTTTAAATGAAGAGAAGTGTGTGTTAATACATGTAACTTACGGAAAAATATAATTAATTATAAATATGTCAAATTTATCCCGAACACCCTGTATATATATATATAACTAATGAATGTAAGATTCCTGAAAGTTTCATACGTGTATATATATATATGTATAACTAATGAATGTAAGATTCCTGAAAGTTTCATACGTGTATATATATATATACACGTATGAATGAATGAGACAACCACACACACATCCATGGCCATGGCGGGATTCGAACCCTCACTATTGGCTGGAGAGTACATTCGCTAAACACTCGGTCTACGAGACCGGTGACAGCAGTTTGGTTGCGACTCCATGATTTTCACAATGCAACCTAGAAGTTTTACATCCAAGAGCAGGGCGCACCGGCCATATGTGCAATATGGCCTGGCACCACACAGGTGCCAGGATAGTAAAGGCGCCAAAGAGGAGGAAATACTTAAAAAAACGTTTTTTTTTAAAGTGATTGTTTTATTGGGGGGGGGGGGGGGTAGCAGCGGCAACTAAAGTTTTGCACACAGGCGCCGGACACTACTGGCGCGCCCCTGTCCAAGGGAGACGATTTAGTTTACCAGTGATTAGTTGCTCCACTTCGTCCATGAAAATTTCAGCTCGAAGGTTGGTAAAGGCCAGTCCTCCATGGAAATCTTGTAGTTTCAAAACCATAATGCATAGTGCGTTGTTCTGTTGGTGCCAGTTCGATTTTTTTATCACACACACACACACACACACACACACACACACACACACACACACACACACACACACACACTGTAGCTCCAGAAGTTCTGTAGCTGTTCGTTATAGTAAATGACTATTCTCGTGCATTCTCACCATCCAGAGAAGACTATCCCATCGATGCAACGTACAATGAATTATGTTCATAGTTGGTTTTCCGTTACTCAAGACCTCAAGAATAGCGTTCTTTTCATAAGACTTAACAAAAATCTACATTCTGAGATATAGTATAGGATTTGATACCGATAGGACTGATCTACCTCCGAATGATGCGTGTACTAAGGAGGATATCGAAGATAGATATAATTTTCAATAAATAATATTCTAAGAAATCGGAAATTGATCCTCGTTTATCTTTCTAATTATGGAAGAAAATAATTAATTTAAATAAACAAAAAAAAAAACATTTCTCAACATATAAAATAATATTTGAACAAAGTTAACTGATATTTTTGCGAGAAATTAACATGCACAGAATTTAAATCTGTAGGCTTTAAATGAAACTGATTGAACAGCTGATTTTTTTATCTTTGGCCACGTTCTGACGACCAATATCATGAGCTCGTGATATATTCTGAAAATCGAACTAGGGTAGTTGTTTCAAAACTAATAGTCAGTTTTTATTATTATTATTATTATTATTATTATTACTATTATTATTATTATTGGTTGTTGAAATTTATGCAACAACATAAATAGTGAAGCCTAAATCCCACTCTCTTCACAAAAGCTAACCCAAGCTTCGAAGTAGGTGGGATTAATTCGCTGCACTCAACCACACGTAATCCTTATAACCAAAGAAGCAGATTATGTAATAAAAGAGTTAGTAAAGTACCCAACAACAAAGAAGATACTGAAGATACTGATTATTATGTGATAATATCATTAATACCCTTATGTAACATGAAAAAATAATGTAAAAAATTATTCTTATAATTAAAAAATTATATAAACAAAAAAAATTATTATACAAAAAATTCTGAATAATCTTCATTGTTAACGTTAGAAGAACATGTGTTGTAAATATATAATATAGAGGCAAAAAAGTATTATTAAAAATTTTAATTGAAATCAATGTATTTCAACTAAATACTATTTAGCTGAAATACATTTAGAGCTGAATTCTGTAAAATTATAAGTCGCAATGTCATTCAAGATGTGTATCGTATGTGTAAATATTTTAGCAATCAATAAAAATAATTTACAATTATTATTATTATTATTTCGACATTAACTTACGGACGGGTCAACTGCTAACCTCGCTTTGTCACACCGGTATATTAATTATTTCAACACTGAACAAAATATTGTCTTCTGTATTCTTACTTTACGAACGTTCCTATAGTAACCTATTTATCTTCAACTCTTTTAATGAAAAAGAAAAAAAAAGTAAATGCTTACTTACTATTATTGAAGTTATCACCAAGGACAAAGTAATGAAAGTCGTCAGCATGTTGGCTAAGAGTTTACCACGTAAAAAAAACAATGAGGATGTGTTTCGAATGATTGTCGCTCTTTTATTATAACCCAGTAGACAAGTACGATTAGTATGTGTTTTGTTTCAAGAAGTGTTTCCTAATCAGTATCCATAGCACCTCCCCTGAAGATATCAGCCATTTCAACGATATCAATTTGTGATATGGCTTATGATGTAAAGGTAGTTTATGAAAATCGCAAATGTGGAAATAGATTGACACTTCATAAAGTATGAATCAGTTCCCGCATGCGTGTATGAGAGGTATATGCATGAAGAGACAGCTGTCTCCTCTCTTTGTGTGAGTAAGTTGATCAGATGACACACATCATCCAATCATTATATAGGATAGATTGGTTTAAGAAGTAGACATATAAATACTTCATTTTCATTTATTAACAAAAATGATTGCAAATGTTCTTAACGCATTCTATCTGCATATACGTATTTTTTTAGATGTCACGTGTTCTATTAGAACACGTGACATCCCCATGTGTTCACAAATAAAACTAACTGAATACATACAATTTCAAACATTTATTCTTAAAATTCCACGATTGTCTTAATTGATTATATTCATTTACCTTTTTGATATATCTTAAAAGTAATTGCTTAATATATCATTGAACTAAAATATAAAATTATTTTTATGTCATTCAACTTAGTATCGAGATGCCCTTTTGAAAAGATCATAGTTCGACTTCTATCTAGCTTGTAATAAAGATTTTTTTCGAACTGAACGTGCGTTAATAGATCTCAGGTTTTTTGTTTTCTTCTTCTGCTGGAGTGCTTTTTATCCAGCAATAACCTACAAACCATTTCAGAAGAACACATACAGTAGCTGCCGGACTGTTATTCTATAAAGAGGAGATATAGGAAGTATATGTAAAGAAAAAAAGAGAAATATAAACAGAGAAATTTTATTTTATTTATTTCTGTTTCACAGGAGAATTTTCTGTTTTCATTTATGTGTAATACTTTGGTAGAAAATACAAACAATACATGAGAGTAATTATGCCATAAAAATAAGTAAAAATGACCCATTTTTTTACAATAACTGCATTCTTACTTGAAACATGAAAACTCTGTGGTTTTTAAAAGGTATTCTTTGAAAAATGCATCAAGCATTAATTTTATAATACATATGAAATGAATACTTCTGTTATTTTTTTCCTGATGAGTGCATATACATTTTAATTAGAGAAATGACGTATAAAGATGACCCAGTTTACAGATACAAGCTGTAAATTGAATCAGTTAATAATTTAAACCTAATCCTGACTGCCTAAATGATACGTTTGTGCTTTCCTATATCTCCGGCTACGTATTTGTATAATAATGAGTTTTATCAATTAAATAATGTAAGAGCAAATTTATAAAATAAAGTATTATTGTACAATGCAAGAAAATGCAGCTATTGAAAAAGCAGGCAGACTAAAATTCTTCGTTCTCTCCTTCTGGTCTGAAACATCTTTTTCCTGCATAACAGCCACGTGCTCTAGTGAAATCACAGCACTTCTTGCCTCCGTAGCAATCTGAATCCGAATTACATTCTATGATGGGAGGAATCTTGGGGCATCCGATTTGAGGACCATTTACATCAAATGGAGGAGGTGTTGGAAATTTAGGACAGATACCTATAAAGACAAGGATACTTATTAGAACTGAAGAAAGTTATAATTTCTTTAGTTTTTTTTTCTATTTATTTTTTCATTTCTTTTTTCAGGTTTTTAGCATAATAAACATAAGCATTAAAATGCTTTTCATTTAAGCATTTTAATGCGTTACATTAAAATGCTTAAATGTAAAGCATTTTACATTTAAATATGAACATTTTGTTTATATTTAAAATGAGCAACTTTTTATTAAATAGGAGCCTTAAGCGAAATATCAATACCTCCGTAGACTTTCTTCACGAAGTTGAAATTACGAAGTTTCTTTGGTAAGCATTTTTACTTTGAAAATAAATTCGAAATATTTTCTCTAGCTAAATTTAAATTGTCAATATTTTTTATAAGTGTAGTATTTTAATGCAATGAATAGCCAATTACAACTAAATAGAAAAGAAGTGATGGGGAATAACCCACATTGCAACAGTTTCCGTTGGAAGAAGAGATTAACATTAAAAGCTGAAAAATATTTAATACAAAAATCATCCATTCAATAATACCCTTACTAAATATCGTGTCTACGTACACTACGGACTAGTGAAGAATAAAGAACACTGCAAATCGAGTGACAACTGCATAGAATGGATAGACTGAAAATAACCAAAGTAATAAACAAGTAAACACAGCAATTATTATACAACTGTTAAGTAGCTTTTTATTAGATAGATTATTATAGTATCTGTCAACTAACCGCGATTCTAAGTGTATTTGGTATACTACCCCCCTTCCTGAAAATCTTGATTCTAAACGTATGCTTTTCACATTAAATTCTGAATTCGAATTCGATGAGTGGGTGCAGTAATCCTGACACTTGCTGCGAGACAAATAATTTATAATTATTTGAAGGCAATACACACTGCGTACATTTCTCGTCGTGAATAGTCTAACTCTAACCCCATTTCTGTCCATATGCAAAGAGCTCAATAAGGTGTAATTGGCAATAAACGGGGGTGCTTTTCAACCTTTTAATAATCATCTTACTTGATTCCATATCATGATGTAATTTTGCCAATGCCACACTCCAACCTTCCTCTCATCAGATCACTATTCATTGGGAAATATAACAAAATTCAAAACTTAATAGTGCTCTGCCCAACGCATTCAAAGGAACCGTTTTTCATTGTCAAGAAACATTTTTTTATAAGTCTTTATTAAACGTTCAATCTTAATGTATCTCTAATTTACAAAGCCCTCAATAGATCTCTTTAAATTTATGACAGCAAAATGCAAAACAGTCTTGAAGCAGCTGAGATTTCTTTGTAAGTTCAGCATTGTAGGATTTTTTTATTTCTTCGGACTTAAGTACTCAAGATGAGTCTCCGAATATTATTTATATGGTAGATTTTAATCTCTCGTAAATTATTATTGAATAGGATTATTTCTTCTTTTTTGCTCACTGTTAGAGCGAGCAAGTCACATTAAAGCAAAATGCATGAAAAATTTCTCTTTATTAGCAGCAGAAATCATATGAATGTAACATAGACAAGACAGAATATTATATTATATTAGGATTAGTCGTATTAATATTATTACCTCGCACTGAGTTACGAGCTAGATGTTCGTCTCATAAACAGCGCAAATTATTAGTATTTGATTAATGAACATTGTTGTATGATGACGGTGAGATACGCGAATAAGTTCATGCAATCACGTTTCATCTCACGAGATCTGATTGTTAAATATGGGATTGATTGCTAGTCCCATTGTTAGGCTCTTTTTTTGTTAAACATAAGGCCGATTATTACTAGCACCATTGTTGGACTCTTTTATTGTTAAACATAGTGTAATGGCAAACCTGTTTTTGAGACTTGCTGTTTATCCTGAAGCTGTGCTAACAAATAAACCCAGTAAGTGATTCATTGTTTTTTTTTTCAATGAATACTTGCTAAAAAGTTACTCATTATTAAACAATGACTTTTATTTTAATGATTAAGTTAGTCAGAAAATATTACCTGTGAGAGTTTGTCCAAGGCATCGGCCACGTGCTTTCATCACCTCAGTCTTGTCTGTAGGTATGCAGCATTGAGCGATGGGTGAAGGATATAAATCGAGTTCACTACAACATGCACTGTCACAGTCAGAGTTTGCGGTGCACTGCTTCCAGTCCTGTGGACATCTAACTGGATTTGGGGGTCCTAGTGGACTTGCAGCCTTGAAAAGAAATGAATTATATTTAATTAATTACACAACGACATACCTAAAACAAACACTTACTATCATCATCTTATATATAATTTATAAATAATAAATAATAAATTTTCTTTTTCTTCAGATTGTTTGACGTAGGCATTTCCAACATACTGATGAATATTTGCTTTGACGAATTTCCGGTATTGTAACTAGGAAGTCGAAAGAAAACGGAAGAATGCAAGAACAGATTTAAAAAAAAAAAATGCGCAGAGGAATGCCTGGGCAATCAGCTGTATCTGAACGGAAGCAGTGAAGGACACTTTGCGTTTAGAGTTCACAAAAGTGTGATTGTTAAGCTAATTGCAATGTCTCTGAGAACTGCATTGTTCGGTTATTAGAAGAATATTAATTGGTTCCACCAATTCTTTTTTTTCCCCTAAGAATTTTGGCATATAATTTCGTTGGCATTCTAATACATTTCTGTACTTAGTCACATTGATGTGTTTTGTTTAGTTTAAAAAGAAAAGCTTTATTATAGAGTACTGTATTTTAACTAAAGTTTTCGTTTGGTTTTTGTTACCAAACGACTGTATGCAATAATAATAATATTGGATTGTTCGGAATTAAAACCTCAACAATTACAATTACGCAACAAAAAAAAGATCAAATATCAAATATGAATACTATCGGTCTATTCAGGGAGTTGTTGTTTTGTGTTTAAGGGCAGGGGGGGGTTAAATATACAGAATATTTTTACAAACAGAAAGGTCTAAGTTCAATTGATGTGATATCAAATGACGACATTGATAAACAACTGTGAAACAATAGATTCAACAACAATAAAGTCATGTTTTAAATTAAGCGGTCTATGGTTACATTCATGTTACTTGGTTAATACATCTTCGATTGTATGCAGATGTTTGCTAACGTATTAAAGAGATCGCACTAAAACTAAAATAGCGTGTGTTTTTCTATATATAAAATATTTTTTGGGGAATATTAAATCCATCCATGACATTCATTATATTTTGCGAATTTTCGGTGCTTTCCATCTGCATATTATGAACAAAATTTTATTTTACAAAAAGTCATAAAAAGGATACTAAATATTACATGGAATTATTTCATCAAACTATCGATAGGATCAAAAATTTGAAATTTTCATGTGAAAATAATTATTCATAGCCAACACTCGAACCTATCCATCGTTTGTGTAGCCATCAAAATCCAAAATACAAAGCTGAGTAGGGGTTTAGAAGCGATTTGGAGAATTTTTGTTTTGTCTTAATTACGCCAAAGTAACCGAGATTGTGGAAACCGATATAGTATGGCTGTTTCTTTTAGCTTATATGCTCTCATCAGTTTGCATTGTTCAGAAAATCCTCCGTTTATGGAAGGGAACCCTGCGAACGCATAGGCGATCTATATATGATCGAACTATATATGATCCTTATGATCACATATAAACGTTTGTAATCCTAAACCGGATACGAATCTGTTCTTGCCACAATTCAGGTAAATCCTGTTGTCAAAGTTGTCATTTTTTTTTTTAAAACGTATCATACATTTGGGGGATGTTCCTTGGATAGATTAAACAATTTCAAGTTTCTCTACTGTGACCGAATTTGAATATAGGTCACAGCCATTGAGACCTTGCATATGCAACGATCTTACAAAGAGACACATGTTAATTCAAATAGGTGGTTTGCGCACTCATTAAACAGATCATTAGCGCACGGAATATCACAAAATTATAGCTATTACCATACCTGCATGCTAGGATTACAAAAGGCATAACATCCGGGACTATAAAACCTTGGATATTTAAGAGACATTTACTTACTTGAGTACAGCCCACAATCACAACCGCGAAAGCAATAGTGAACATCTTGAATACTCGTTCAGGAACTAGTCATCAAAGAGGCACGCAGTTCCTTTCATTTATGTACTCCGCTTGCAAGAGGCGTACCGGAAAACTTCCCAAACGTGTTACTTAATCGTTGGCTGAAGTAGTTTTTTTAACGCCTACCAGCACGAACTTCCTGGACAGCCTTGATGGTCAAGGTAGAGGAATTGTTCACTCTCTCGCTTCATCAAATGCTACTTCTTTCTGCCTACAAGTTGAGGAAGAGATTTCTAGGAAGCATTTTGTGTCGTCCTAGGCAACTCGATTGCCTAGCAACATCGTTCTCTTTTGTGTCACTTTCATCAGTGTTTGTAAATGACGTCATTTCTCCATCTTCGTTGTATTTTCACTAAGTGTCAGCTATGTAAACAAGTTTCGTTAACCTTTTAGGTGTGGCATGAAGAAGAGTAGTGATGATGAAGGGTAGTCACTGTCGTGGGTGAAAATGTAGTAATAGTGTTTATAAACCACTTGCCTTTGACCACTTAAAGTCAAAGTAGACGACTTTGATGCGATTTTCAGAGGTCAGTTCGAAAATACACTGCCGTGAATTATGTAATTAATATGATTTTTTTTTCTTTAGATTACTTCCATTTTGTTCTTATTCTCAAACAAAATCTTTCTTTTCTTAGACATACACACAGCACACACGCACGCACGCACAAGCACACAGTCTGCCTGTCAATCACAGTGAGTGGCATTTCCTGTACACGTGCTTTTTTCTTTTTTATCCTGTTTCGCTATAAGTTATCAGCAACTACTGGCTTGAGGAAATGTCATGTACTATCGCGATATCATAGAAGTAGATGTTTACGGAAATTAGCCTTGAAAACTCTAGCTGGAAATATATCCTTCCCCCCCCCCTCAGGTGTTACAGCGTATTTCATACATGTTGCTTTTTTATCCCTTAATTTAGTGATGCATAATTAATCGATATTTCTGTCTCGAATTCAGTGATATTGTTTATAAACTAGATTTTCAACGTACATTAACGTTTAACGCCTTTTCTCCTTTTATAATTTCAACGCGGCTAATCTTGGATTCTCTCATTATGCTGTAGTCCCAGGAAGTTTTAGAGAGTGTTAACTCTAAACCACGCTCCCGTTTCTGTATTGTATAATTATATTACGAGTATATTAATCGTAGTTATTTGGTACGTTCTCGCTTGTCTAACCTTGCTGGACAAGTAGTTAATCAGCTGTGTTTACTATTTTAGAAAATTAAGGAGCCGAAATCATTTTTGGAACACAGAGCATACTTAAAATAGAATGCACATTAACAATACATAATTACTGTCGTAAACAAAAAAAAAATTAATATTGTGGCCATTACGTTTTCCATAAGTGAATTCACCTAACACTAATTTATGAACCATCTTAGAACTTAATTCTGTAATGCAAAGTGTAACATGATAACGCATTCACTTAATTAGTTTTGCTCGTGTGGAATTTGCTGTTATTTTTAGAAACAGGATTATATAGGTTTACAACTGTTAAACGAGGAAAGAGAAATGTTTAACTTCTCTTCGAAGACTTTTTAATTCGTAACTTTTTATTTCAAATGTCTTTCATTGTGTTTAGAGGTTACCTTATGTGAAGAGAAATTCAAGCAATACAGTTTCTTGTTGTTACATAAAGTAAAAGGTGCTGGAAGAACGAAATGAAGAGAAGGGAAAAAAAAGATGAATAATAGAAGAGAAAATAATGATGGAGAAGAAGAAAGAAAAACAAAAGAAAGTAATGAAGGGAAGGAAAAAAGATGAATAAAAGAAGAGAAAATAATGATGAACATTATTTTCTCTTGTTCATCATTTCATCATCATTTCATCATTTCATCATTTCTATAAAAATAATGAAAAACAAAAGAAAGTAATGAAGAGAAGGAAGAAGAAAGAAACGAAAGTAATGAAGAAGAAGTAGAGAAAAAAGAAAAAATTATGAAGAAGAAAAATCTAGAAATAGAAAAGAAATAATTCTACTTGAAGAATATTTAGAAAAAAACGGGATAATATAGAAAAATGTTATGGTCTAATAAGCTCTCTGGTAAATTTCGAAACTTTTTGAATTTCTAGTATAGTTTTCTAGTATTGTTTCGCAAAAAGAGTGAGGTAATGCCTTACAGCACGTATTTCAACTGATTTTTTCCCCAGCATAGATCTGCTCATCTTTATCTGATTATCTGAAAGGCTACTTATAATCAGTGTCTTTCACTTGACGTTTCTTATCACTGACATTTCGTCTTTTCCTTCGCTTGATACTTTATATCAACGTTTTTTGTGTGTGTGTGTGTGCAGTAGTGGTCGAATATTTCTCTGATGCACTTTCCGGTACTCCACTAGTTTCTAAGAATCACACGCATGCACAGAACGCGTTGAGTAAGTTGACGTTTGTTTAAGCCTTTTGATGATAGCCATTTTTTTAACTATGTAAACAGCGACGTCTAAAGCAACATTAAAGGAAGCACTTAAGTCTGAATTTACTTTGGCGCACCTAAAGTGTTTGTGGGCATACGAATTACGCATGCAAGAGATTTCTAACTGAACAGATAACGTGTTTGCACTTAGGAAACATTTTTCCTTTCTCAATCCGTTTACACTTGCATGAGATCAACTATAACTTTAGCAACTTCAATGTGATTAGTTTTCTCGGAAGACTGAGAGAATTAACCTGTACTTAAAATTGTTAGATTCTTCAGTTATAAATCTAAACTTTCTCCCCTAGATTCTTAAAATTAAGAATCTAGGGAAGAAAGTTTTCTTAATTTTGTCGTATATGTCCTATAAATTAATAAATTAATAAATTTTAATTTCAATTATGGCATATTATGAGAAGAAAGCGGAAAAATAATCTCATTATAATGAACAGAATTAAATTCAAGGATTTTTCAAGTGAATTAACAGTAACTTTTTCTGATTTGCTTGTGAAGGTTATGCACACTTACCTGCTTACATATTGTAATTCTTTATGTTGCAACCTATTTTGCCAGTTATCTTTGTTTCGTGAGTATTAATGTCAGATTTTACTTGACCTATTAGTCCACGAAGAAGGAAATGAGATTTTCTGTATACCCAATAGAGAAGAATTACAATGAAAATTTACATAAAACAAACATATAATTATCATCAACATTGTTTCTTATAATTCTGAAGATTATATTTGTTCATATTTCCTGGAAATACTAATACATAAAAGAATCCAACTGACACTTGATGATTGGCCTTCCGAGCATGGACAAATGTCTACTAATAATCACGTGACTCTTTTCCTGGGGCCACTCATAGCATGATGGTTCAATTTTGCTTGTTACCGTTTAGTTTTTTTGTTTTTTTTTTAATGTAATGTCGATAACGATAGGGTGGTTAATTCGATGTCAGGCTTCACTGTGTCTCTTAATATGTGTATTCTCCAGGTTGCTTTTTTTTTTTCTTCTTTTTCTGGCAAGAAAATGTTATTCAAAACACACGATATTTAGTTAGTATAGGAACCGTACGAAACCGTTTGGCATATCTTCAGTTGAAAATAATCCTATAAATATCCTTTTCATCCTAGACAGAGTTCGACGGAACCAACGAAGTTCAAACAAATGCCCTTCAAAAGTGAATTTTTTCTATTTTATTTTGTATTTGCCATCACAGTCGGTGTCCATAATTATCTGCTTTTGTGGTGTAATCAAAAATCTTTGAGAGAATTTAATTGTGAAAAACAAGAAAACTTTAGTAGATACTCAATCGAAATATTCTGCAGTCTTAAAAAAGAAATTCTGCCTAGCAGGTCATTCTTTATAAATATAATGATTGCTGTTCCTTCACAATTGCTCATATAACGCAATTTTATCAACAGCGTTAATATAGTTTTCCGAAAAAAAGAAGTGAGTGATTGAGGGAAAAACTAAAATGCTTAAAATTTAGCATAATTTGTTAAAAAGATAAAACAAACGTATTTTGTATAGTGTTATTACAAATTGTCAACAATAAGCAGTAGAGTTTATAGGAAACACGTGATTTTACTGCTGGAGAACACCCAATCACAAAGCGGAAATGGATGATTCCTAAACGGGAAGTGGTACGTGTGGAAATCTCTAAAACGAATTTTATTTTGCAAAATACTAACAAGCCTACGCCCGCCATATTTTGCTGCACGAGTACAGGAAAGCAAATACAGTTAATTAAAATATGCTATTTTTCTCTGATGCAGTTTTGCTCTGGTCCTTTCTGCAATTTAGAGAAATTTATATCTAGTTAGAGTTTATAGTTTTAAGCGTTGTGATTTCTAATAAAGTTCTAAAAAATAAACAAACTTTTCAGTTGTAAAAGCGGACATTGTGTACTCATCGAGAATTTTGTTTATTTTTTTATTATTTTCTTCCGTAGATCTTCGGTATTTAAAACTATCAAAATTTTGGCTTTAGTTAGTCATTTATCTGTCTCTTTCTAATATTTTTTGTCATAAACAATCTGAACAACAAAAAAGAGTTTAATCCTTTATCCAAATGTAAGTAAACAAAGTTTGCGCTTGAAGTATCTTCATGACTGGGGCAACTCGTGGTAAAGCTGGACTAAGCTCTCATCATCTGCCTTATTATCTCCCATAATGCAAAGTACATCTCCTTGCGGACATGTATAATGCTATGCATTAAGGGAAGGGCCACTACCCAGACCGGTTTCGACCTTTATTAAGGTGAAAAAGTAAAGGGTTGCTCATCATAGGCCTAGAGTAGTTAGTATAAGGATGCAAGAGAGCCTGATTGAGGTTTCATCAGTGAGAGCCAGACCCAGAGGTGGTGATTCTAAGGTCGAAGTAATGGAGAAATCGTATTTACCTGTACGAGTTGCCAAAAGGTGTCTCACCTTATTATTAAATTAGTCCCACTGACGAGACCTTAATAAAGGTCGAAACCGGTCTGGATAGTGGTCCTTCCCTTAATATATGTATACATAACAGTATACATGTCCGCAAGGAGATGTGCTTTGCATTATGGGAGATACTAAGACAAGTGATGAGAGCTTAGTCCACCTTTGCCACAAATTGCCTCAGTCCTGAAGATACTTCAGGAGCAAACTTTGTTTGCTTACACTTGGATAAAGGATTAAACTAATTTTATTATAGTCTAACCAAGTGGGGAAAAAAACTTCTAAAACAAAAAATAGGTTTTTAAGTAGTCTTGTTTTTAATTTATATATTTGAAATATTGAAGCATTATTGGGACAGTGTAACAGCTCAATATAAATTTTTTATAGCAGTTTAGCTGATAAGAAAAGAACATGGATAAATGAAATGAAAATAAAATAAAAAATGAGCATCAGATTAACAGTACTAACACGTGTAAACTTTTTTAAACTCCGAGTCTAGTTTTACTTTTTTTTTTTTCGAAAGTTAAGCAACAATAATTCATTAAGTTCTATTACAAATGCAGGTAACGTTCTTCGACATCTTGTCGGATCTTTAATAAAAAACGAGGAAAACAAGTTTTTCATTCTTAGATGAACTTGATATCCTAGATTTTTATCATTGAAAGGGTAAAGCATAACAAAAATATGACTTGTACAATATTATACTTATTCTAATGAAAGAGATAACAAAACGTAATACAAATTAGCTGCCTGAACGATAAAAATCAGCAACTGTATGTTTATTCGCATTAAGTGGCTAACAAAAATGAATACTAATTATTTGAATCACATAATTATCTGGAAACTAGTCTCAAGAATCTGTTTTTTTTTTGTTTTTTTTTGGTACTTTACACCAATCAAGATGGTGGCTTCATCATATCGGTCAATGGTATCTATCTATTTATCTGTCACTTGGGTTTAATTTTTATTCAATTTAACATAAATGTTGATCTAAAATTAATGTAGATTTAATGCAGAGTTCAATACATCTAGGAGTGATTTGGACATTCAGAGAATAAACAAAGTAACGGCATATTTGGTCTGTTGAAGAAATTAGGACAGGTCTGCTATCTCTTTTTTTGTTACTTAGACTTAACAGATGGTCGTTGTGTCCCCGTAATAAAGGCGAAACCTAATGTTGCCTGTGAGTATAAAAAGTATACGCTGTGTTCTCATATGTATTATTATATGATGAGAAGGGAAGTTCTTCAGTAGTGTAGGGGTTGATATCTTTTTGGGGACCTTGTCAGAGAGAAAACGGAGAGGTTTGATTCCAAGAAAATTACATTAAAGGAAGATAAAATGGAATAATAACATTTCGACGGTGTAAGCGACAGCCGCGTCACTCATTCCAGCTGGATATGTGGACGTTACAATGATAATAATAATAATAATTAAACTGAAACAACAACTTGCGAGAGACACAGAAATCAATGTAGTGATTGAACTCACAGGAAATAATGTTTTATTCATCAGAATCAGGGTCCCCTGGGCCACATACACGATTTTCAATGTGATGTGCTGACCTTTCTTGTGTACAACAAATTGCATCCGGTGTGCGACATGCTCTACAGCTGAGCGTAGAGAGTCGGATTGGATGTTCATAACAGCCCGTTTTATGTTCTCTTTCAAGACATGCAAGTTGGGAACGCCACCAACATACACAACTGATTTTAAATACCTCCACAGCCAAAAGTCACATTGAGTAATATCCGGGGATCGAGACGGCCATGCCGTCAGAAAGAACTGACTGATAACCCTCTCATTGCTGAAATGCTGGCGTAAAACGTGCTGTACTGAACGTTTAATGTGTGGCCGTGCTCCATTGGAGTCCAAACATTGTCTTTGCTGCAATGCAGAAATTACAAAATTTTCCAGCATTGGTCGACAAATCTCTCCAGTAATGAAGCAGGTTACAAGACCTGTAGGGGTAATACACTCAAAAAAGTATGGTCCTATTATGAAATCGGCTGTGAAGCCACACTACGCGGTTACTTTTGGAGAATGCAGTGGTACTTGCTGGATCGCTTGGGGATGTTCAGATGCCCAAATTCTACATTTGTGAGTGTTGACCGACCCATTCAGATAAAAATGAGCCTCATCACCTCACAATATTCTCCAAGGCCAGTCATTGTCGACCTCCATTCGGACAAGAAATGTTAGCGCGAAGGACCGCTACGGCATTGCACTGTTAAGGTAAAGCAACTTAACAAGTAAAGTACTCTGAGGCAAGGTAGGACGCATATCGAGCACAATTCGTCACTCATTCGAATAACTGCCTGAACGTTCCCAATCTCTTTTTAAGTGGAATTGGTGGCGCTGCTCTCACGTACGCACAGTAAAATATACACATAACCCTCTTTACCTGCCTTTACTGCAAATATTTGACTGCTTTCGTCTCCGCTAACGCCAAAATTTCCCCTATCGGCGACTTTTGGTACTAATTTTTTCCGCGGAATTCATCTCCCCATGCCTTCGAAAGTTTCAATATAAAATGTGGTCTCATTCCGTGTATTAGCTTTAGCTACAGATACATCCAAAGAGGTAAAGTTAATTTATGGCCATCCTGTATATAATAAACAAATGCAATTCATATTAAAATCCATTTAATTATATAACACAGAAAAATCCGAAAGTATTAATAATAATACATTTAAAAAAAATGAGTCTTATAGCCTCCACATGTACAGATCAAAAGGAAGTTATTGACGAGGTAGGATAGTGAACACGCTCGGTCTAATTAGAAAAGCTGATTTTATTTGACTTTCGAGATCATCTTTACTAAACGTTTCCTAGTCAACTGAAATTTTGTTTTCATTAAGAAGGTTTTTAAGACGTTTCGAGTTGATACAAAAATGATACGTTACAAAAGAAATAGATAATGTGTCTAACCGTACACAAGTCAAAAAGGGCTCTATTATTCACGCTATATGCAACAGTCTTGTCAGAAGAGATATGCAGTCATCATAATACAACGTGAATCGTGCGCGCGCATCATTGTTAGTTTCGAAAATTCTCATTGAGGATACATTAGCCTGCTTGTTGCAAAACTCGGTTGTATCAGTTTAGTTTAATTTTAGATGTAATATCATATTTTTCATTTTTTTCCCATTCTTTCTTTTTTTCCCTATTGAATGTTATGTTTTCGTAATATAATTACGAATGTATTAAATAAACACACATGCTGGACGTCAACTTACCAAATAGTTCATTTCTTATTATAGTTTCAATAAAAGCATTTCAAGCTTATATTTTTTACCATGTATACATATAATAAATTTTAAGACATTATATTTCAAATATTGTTTTTGTAATTTCTGATCTTATAATTCCGTAAAATAAAATCAACCATACATTCAATTTTTATTAGAATGACGTCACTTTATTAAAATATTTATTTTTTGTCGATAGATGGAGCCAATTATTCAACTTCCTCAACGCGTTAAGTTAAATTGGCTGCCACAACCAAATAATTTAGCATAACAGAAACAGTTATTATTATTATTATTATTATTATTATTATTATTAAGAAACAACCTTACAACGTAGGTAAGAAACAACAGAAGGAAATTTTTCATTATATGGAAGGTGGGGAGAGAACACGGAGGCATCCAAGGACGTTAAATTTATTTGCAGTCAAGAAAAGGGTAAGAGCTAGGTTTTTCTTTCAGAGAGCAGTGAGTGAGTGGAATAATTTGCCTTTACGGGTAATGAGTGCATCTAATGTGAAGGGATTCAAGGGTAGCTGGGTTGGGTAATTTACAGCCTCCCTCGATGAGTCCTTGACTCCCTGGAGGTCTCAGATAATAATAATAATAATAATAATAATAATAATAATAATAATAATAATAATAATAATAATGGTGAAAAATCTTAAAGGGAAAAAGGAAGAAGAGATTCATACCGGATCGGTCGACGCCCGGGTCATCAAGGACTGCGTCAGATGTTGGGGATCCTGGGCATCAGGCGACAAGTGGGCTGCAGGACCCAGCTCTCCTTGCTGGGCAATCAGAACAGGAAGCTGAAAAGCGACTGGAAGAAACCAAACGCGAAAACTGGACTGTAGAAGAAAACAGAGACATTATGAAATGTTTTTACAGATCAACACCAAGGTTTCAGGAAGCGTATGCATTTAATTTGGAAACAAATACTCCCAGAATCTGCAATAACAGAACAAAGACTTATGGACCAAAAGAATTGCATTTTCCGTAACAAAATATTTACTGAACTTGAGCTGCAAGAGTTACGTAATAAACCAACAACTCCAGGAAGTAGCTACATCAAACTTTGGAATTCAATTCAGTAAACATCAAGCTGACGACATACCTCAGAATGTTTTGACAGAAGGGCAGTGTAAAATGAAGTCAGGGATATTGGAACATATGAACTCCATAAATGACCGTAAAAGACTACCACCATTAAAAGCTTTACAACAATCTAAGCTAAAACAGCTCCTCTTAGACGCAAATGCTGTAATTGAAACCATCACAACCAACAGTATAAAGGAAACAAATCAGCTCCTATACAGCACAGCCTATATCATTTCAGTGAAGCTTGGTTGCAAACCGAAAGAGCAAAAGCCGAGGATGAAACAATCTGCACCATGGAAAATCCAGTTAGAACGAAAGGTTAACAGACTTCGAGCTGATCTAAGCAACTTAAAGAGTTTTAAAGAAGGACGGTTGAAAAATAATAACATCAAAAACAAACTGATTAACACATATAATTTGACTAACAAAAACAATTGCTGAAGTTACCGAAGATCTAAAACAAAGAATTACAGCGACTGCACAGAAAATTAAAAGATATGAAGCAAGAATAAACCAATATGTACAAAATATGAAATTTCGACAGAACCAACATCAGTTCTTCCAGTCTCTCCAGAGAAATACAAATGCAAACCATCATTCACCCGGAAAAGAAGAAACACTCAAATTTTGGAAGTCAATCTGGGATAATCCTATTGAACACAATAAAGTTCCTTCATGGATTAAGGAAATAGAATCAGAAATGAAACAAAAACAAATGCAAAATGTCACTATCACTAAAGAAATGGTCAGTGCTCAAGCTAGAAAATTAAAAAAACTGGAGTGCACCTGGCAAAGACGAAGTACATGGATTTTGGTTAAAACATCTAACCACTCTACATGATCGAATGGCAGAACAATTTAATTATTTGTTGCAGTCAAGCTCAGTGGAAGACTGGATGATATCTGGGCGCAGTTTTCTCTTCATGAAAGATACGGATAAGGGTGAAGACCCAAGTAACTATCGTCGAATAACATGCCTACCAACTATGCTTAAGCTGTTCACTGCAATCATAGCAAATTCCATATACCGTTACTTATCGGATAATCAGATTTATCCGGTTGAACAAAAAGGCAATTTTCAAAAACCTAGAGGAACAAAAGACCAGATCCTTATTAATAAAATGATTCTCAGAAACTCAAAAAGACAAAAACTAATTTAAACATGGCATGGATAGATTACAAGAAAGCATTCAATTCCCTCCCACACTCCTGGATCCTAAAATCACTAAAAATATTTGGAATTAGCAAAAACATATGTTCGTTTCTGACTACTGCTATGAAATCATGGAAAACAACATTAATAGTGAATAATGAACGATTTGGAAATATCAGCATTAAACGTGGAATTTTCCAAGGTGATTCCTTGTCACCGTTGCTCTTCAACATTTCTTTGATACCTTTGTCTATGATTTTGAAGAAAACAAAACTTGGATATGAAATTCCTAAATGTAATATTAAAATTTCCCATCTTTTGTATATGGATGACTTGAAGCTATATGGAAAATCGGCCCAGCAAATAGGCTCTTTATTGAACATAGTTCATATTTCCAGTCAGGACATTAAAATGGAATTTGGTAATTAGATAAATGCGCAGTTTTCTCTATTAAACGAGGAAAAATTAATGACACTGGCAATTTTAATTTTGATCAAGAGAAATATATAAAAGCAATTTCAGCTGACGAACACTATAAATACCTAGGAATATTAGAAGCCAATGATAGTCTCCACTCGAAAGTTAAACAACAGGCAGCATCAGAATACATCAAAAGAGTTAGAAATATTCTAAAAACAAAGCTAAATGGATTAAACACAATTAGAACAATGAATTCTTGGGCTATACCGGTGATCCGATACACAGCTGGCATAATAAATTAGACAAAAGAAGACCTGGACAAACTGGACCGCAAAACTAGAAAAATAATGACTATGCATTACGTCCACGAAGTGATGTTGACCGGTTGTACCTACTGAGGAGAATAGGTGGACGGGGGGTGCTGCAAGGGAGAAAGACTGTGGAAGAAGAAGAAATTGGTTTAAGAAATTACATCAACAATAGCTCTCAGCCAATGCTTCAAGCAATTACACAAGAGGGCCTTCTAAAATCTACAGGAAACAAATCCAATTACAAAAAGGAACATGGAAATACCGATATGTGCGCTGGAAAAATAAACCCTTGCATGGCCAATTTCTTCAAGATACTGAGGACAAAATTGACGTGAACAAGACATGGAAATGACTACAACACGGATATATTAAAAAATAAACAGAAGGATTTATTCTATCAGCTCAAGAATAGGCATTACAAATGCCTATTCTTGAGCTGATAGAATAAATTACAAACTGATGCAATCAAAGCAAAAATTTTCATCATCAATAATAACAGCAAATGCAGATTATGTGATCAGAAAGATGAGACTGTAGAACATTTAATCAGTGCCTGAAGCAAAATAGCTGAAACGGACTATAAATACTGCCATGATCAAGTGGCAAAATAGCTCATTGGCATGTATGCAAAAAATATGGCTTTCCTACTTCTGATAACTGGTGGCAGCATAAAATAGAGAAAGTACTGAAAAACGAAACAGCAAAAATTATCTGCGACTTTAGAATACAAACTGATTGGCATGTGGAACACAATAGACCTGACATCACAATTATCGAACATCGACAGGTTTGGATTATCGATATTGCAGTACCCAGTGATAACAACATTAACAACAAAGAACTGGAAAAAATTACTAAATATCGAGATCTGGCAATCGAAGTTGGCTGACTGTGGCTTAAACACACCAAAGTCATCCCAGTTGTTATCGGTGCACTTGGTGCAACTTCTAAGAAGCTGTCCAACTATTTACAGCAATTAAAAATCAATGAAGTGATCCCATATGACCTACAAGAAATATCATTACTTGGAACAGTCCATATTTTACGACGCTACCTGATGGAGTATTCTTAGATTCTTGGGTAGAATCTGAATTGTTCTGTGTCACCAGTCAAATTTTTGTTTATATGATATCTTGTTTTGACTGTTTATCAATTATGTGAATAAAATAATAATAATAATAATAATAATAATAATAATAATAATAATAATAATAATAATAATAATAATAATAACTATTATAGAGACAAATTAGTTTCTGCATAAAACGATATAAACAAACCTGACGGGTTAACGAGATGCCAGATTGTATTCCTAAAGCTTTGAATCCCTAAAACCCCTCCTTTGAAACCATTAAACACAACTTCTTAAAAGAGTGCAAATGTTATGAACAGTAAGCAAACGACTTCAATCAGTACTTTGTAGAGAATGCTTCCTCTATTAGGGCCACAAGCAAATCAGGCATTGCGTTTTCCAAACGCAAGAGAAGCGGAACCGCTCTCTCTAATTAAACAAATAAATCCAACCATAGGTCCAGGAATCGATGGCATAAGAAACAGAGATATTCTACACGCAGTCAGTCAAAGTCAAAAATGCTGAAATTAATAAAAAAAAATTTTCGAAACTGGATGCAGATCTCACTAATCTCATTTATATAAAAACAAGGGGAAAAATTCGATTAGCAACTACAGAAACATATGTACATTAGTAGTTATCAACCAAATTATGAAGAAGATCGCTCTTAACAAGCTTACTACATGAACAAAAAAATTTGATATCATTCCTAAAACACGGTAGGGTTTCTAGAAGTGTAAAAAAACAACTACTCTTTTGGTGGATTTCACAGATATAATTAACGCTCTCTTAGATAAAAACAAAATTGTCATGGTCATCTTTATTGACCTGTGTAAAGAATTTGATCCACTAAAACATGAACTTCTTCTAGAAAATCTAAGGCATATTGGAATAGGCGAGCCGCTGAACGTATGATTTCAAAATTACCTGCAACACAGATAACACGCTGCGAATTATCCTGTAGTAAAGTCACCATTAACTCGTGGAGCATCACAGGGAAGTGTTCTCTCTCTCTCTCTCTCTCTCTCTCTCTCTCTCTCTCTCTCTCTCTCTCTCTCTCTCTCTCTCTCTTAGCTTTTCTTTTCAATATCTATAGGCTTGATATCAATTAGCTACCTCTCAAAGATAAAATATTCTAATACGCAGATGACATAACATTGTTCAAGCAAAAACATAAGCAATGCGACATCAATTTGGTCACCAGATGGCTCACTATAAACTCCGTCCACCTAAATTCTAACAAAACAAAATTTATTAGAATTTAGGTGGAATATATATATATATATATATTATAACAATGTGTGCATTCTATGCAGACTATAAACTAAACAGATTAATATCGCTTCCGGATAAAATAATAAAGCGGTATCTTTTGAGAGCAAAGAGATGATACCGACTTTATCTGCACCGTAATGACAGCACATACAATATCAAGTTATGCTAAAGCACTTCTTTAGATGCTAACAACAGAATAGCTAAAACCAGGTACAGTATAGCGTGACCTCAAACAAACAACTATATTACATATAAATACAACAATCATTACGGAAACGCCATCCTGTGTGTGTGTGTGTGTGTGTGTGTGTGTGTGTGTGTGTGTGTGTGTGTGTGTGTGTGTGTGTGTGTGTGTGTGTGTGTGTGTGTGTGTGTGTGTGTGTGTGTGTGTGTGTGTGTGTGTGTGATATTAATATTAACTTCTATTAATATTAATAGAAGTTATAACACGAACATTTTACATTAAATTAATTACACAGTTATTTCATTGCAATTTACATTTATATTTCAAATTGTAGTTTATTTTAATTCAAAATTTACATTTGGAGCTTCTTTTTTGTTAGCAGTAGAGATTTCTGAATGCATTCATTTTACTTTTCACAATACAATATTTTAAATCGGAACATTTTTTAGTAATAAATCTTTTAATAACGGCAACACCCTTATTGGCCTTAGAGAATAGTTACACTTTTTTAACACCTTCATTCAAAAGTTCATTGACAAGTACTTAGTTTTTCTTACAGTAAGTAGGATTAATACATGTGATCATTATTAATAATATTAATAATAGTTTAAAAAATAGTTATTCAATCTTCGTAATCCATACGTACTATTACAATTTAAATATTGCAGATATGTGCAAACAAATGCTTCTTATATTCATAATACTATTTTAAAACCATCATCTTTCTTATCATCATCTTACATACATGTTGCATGTTTTACATGTAACATGTATGTAAGATGATGAGATTAAGTATACGTTTTGGAATGCATTCATTTTTTATACATATACATTTCACAGAGAAAGTATTTTTATTATTAATTATATATTTAGTTTAATTCTTTATTCAAATATAAGCAAACAAAGTTTGCGCCTGAAGTATCTTCAGGACTGGGGCAACTCGTGGTAAAGGTGGTATAAGTTCTCATCACTTGCCTTAGTATCTCCCATAATGCAAACCGGTTTCGATCTTTATTGGGGTCTCATCAGTGGAAACCAGACCCAGTGGCGATGATACTAAGGCAGAAGCAATGGAGAAGTCATATTTACCTATAGGAGTTGCACACCTTATTATTAAATTACTCTGGATTAGAGAAAGATGTTGGAGGTTTTTTCACTTGGTTAGACCATAATAAATGTAGTTTAATCCTTTATCCAAGTGTAAGCAAACAAAGTTTGCGCCTGAAGTATCTTCAGGACTTTAGGACTTGATAACTCATACCACCTTTACTATGAGTTGCCCCAGTTCTGAAGGCTTACACTTGGATAAAGGATTAAACAAATATATAATTTATAGGCTAACCAAGCGAAAAAAATGTACTTGATGTTTAAATGAACAAAATATCTTCCTAAAAGCATAAAAGGAAATGAGATGGTGGGAGGCAAAGAAAATGAAAAAGAAAAAAAAAAAAGTCTAAATGAAATATAGCGAGATAACAGAGATGAGAGATCGAAACAGTGATGATACATTTTAAGTGGACAAAAAAAGTAAGCCCAGATAACATGTATCATCACTGTTTCTACGTATCTCTATTGCTATGTAAACATTATTGAAATTACTCTTTAACATGATTACACAGCATCTTAGGTTTGATATTTTCAGAATTTTATGTCGATCCTTTAAATCGTGTCAATGATGCATGCATATTAAGTATCTAAAGTACAGTGGAAAAGATTCTTCATGTTACTCCAATTTCGAGGGACTGTTGCAGTGTTAGCTTTGAGCATAATGTCGTATCTTAATAATTTTCACAAATACCTTGATAATTTCCTTAGTATTGAATGGTATATAATATCTTTTAATTGGAATAGGTTGGCAGCAATAATAAGTTCCTTATGAAGGTCAGTGTTTGTTCCATTTTAAAATAATAGTCTCCACAGAGTTCCTAGTATTTTGCATGTAGGTTTAGAACTACGCAGTTGTGTAGTTATTGTCATTATTATTATTGTTAACGCAGTGATATATGTCACTATGCAGTGTAACTGGTTGGTAATTAGTTTACGGAATTAACAACGCATGTAAAGTATATTAATTAAAGGTAACTTTAAGAAATAAAGTGTTATTTAAGTGTTATTAAAGAAGTTATTTATTAAATTGTCTTACTTTGGCCAAACAGGCAGAAACACAAATATCAGGATTTCAGAACACAAAGACTACATCCCGTTTCACCAGTACAGCCGCTCTGGGCTGGCTGACCATGCCTTAGATACCAACCATAGAATTCGTTGGAAGAAAACAAAAATAATACACCGCAGCAAGTTTAAATACGAGAGATTATTCAAGGAATCTTCAGCAGCTCTAAAAAACGTTTCCTAACCTCAACAAATTTGGGTGCATGAAACTACCCCAAATTTGGGAGACTTACATTTTGAGAACTTCAGCCCAACTGCCAAGTCAACCAAATTAGCCCACTAGAGGGCACCATTAGGACTTTAGGAACAATATTAGTTTCTTGCTTTCTTCCTCATTTGCTTTGTTAGTGCCTGCGTGCACATACCATATCTTTATGTTCCTGAAGATGGCAACGTGACGTTGCCGAAATATAGAAGTTATTTATTAAAGTTACCTTTAATTAATATACTTTATATGCGTTGTTAATTCCGTAAACTAATTACCAGTTATGTATGACCAACGTATAAGCCTTGCTACTAGAACTTTGATCATCCACGGAGATTCCATCGCACGAAAGGCCCTTCAATACGGCAAAATGAGGTTGAAGATATCCAGACAACTAAATCGTTTGACGTTCCTAAAACGCTGCCGGGATAACAAGGTAATCCCTAATTGTGTCAAATTGAAGCATCGTTTTATTCCACAGAAAGCTCTGCGCATTTATAATCGCACTAGCTTCGCCCTGTTAAGAGAACAAATTACCGCGACGCGCGTTCTCCTTGCCGACGTAAACAAAACCGTACGGGCGCCAGAGGAAGAGCTTTCGAATACACTCGGCCATGATCTTTGGACGATACTTTATGACGTCTCATGCGCATCGGCAAGAAAAGAGTTCGAAAAAATACGAAGTCGGCACTTGAAAAAATACGAAAACCTGACAAAGAATTCTACTTCCTTACCACAGCCGCCACTCAACACAGTAGTCAACCTCTCGTCTGTAGTTTTAAAGCCTGAGGCACTCACCGCACTTGCACGTGGTCACAATTTCGCCCTAGCTCCTAAAAGAATACCTGCTGAAGATATCATGATCCAAATAGAACGTGGGATTCGCAACCTGCCTAACCATATCGCCAACAACGTCAGACTGGATGTAGTCAGTGTTCTCACGAAAGCCAAACCTCCAAAAACCAACCTATCCAAAGACGAATATGCAGCCCTACAAGAAATGAAGAATAACAAAAAAATAGTAATCACCAAAGCGGATAAGGGAAAGGCCACTGTGGTGCTAAATCAAAAGGACTACAAAGGTAAGCTTAATGCTTTAGTACTAGACCGTACTACTTACCTCCCTATTGAATATAATCCTACCAGCTCTCAGATTAGAACTCTCCACAGACTCCTTAAGAAAGTCACTAACAAACTAAAACCTTATAACTCTAGACCCCCCCCTCGATTATATGGACTCCCAAAAATACATAAAGAAAATGTGCCATTACGTCCCATAGTGGATGACATTGATTCCCCCACATATAAATTAGCCAAACATTTAGCCAAAACGCTCACACACTATACTGGCAACACACCATCACACATAAAAAACTCAGCACTTTAAAGCCAGTGTAGAAAACCTCTCACTCCAACACACTGATATAATGGTCAGTTTTGACGTCTCCTCCCTATTCACTAATGTCCCACTCAAAGAAACCTTAGAGCTCATCCAAGCCAAGTTTCCTCCTGATATCTCAGCCCTATTTCAGTTCACAATGAACTCAGGCTATTTCGTTTGGCAAGGAAAGCTCTACAAACAGATAGAGGGGACAGCCATGGGTTCACCACTTTCCCCACCCTTGGCCAATTTCTTTATGGAGACCTTTGAAGAGAAAGTCCTAAACTCCGCCCCACAAAACCCCACTATTTGGCTTCTTTACGTGGATGATGTGTTTGCTATTTGGCCACATGGCTCAGACTCACTCCACTCCTTCCTAACACACTTAAACAACCAACACCCCAGAGTCCAGTTCACCTTAGAAAAAGAGGAAAACAACACCCTCCCCTTCCTAGACACTTTAATCACCCGCCAGCCTTGATGGATCTTTGGTTTTCTCTGTTTACAGAAAACCCACCCATACTGGCAGATACATCCACCAGCAATCCTCCCCCCCTCACAACAATATGGGGTTATAAAAACACTATATAACAGGGCAAAATTAATCTGCTCAGATGACAAGGCCATAACTACTGAACTAAACCACATCCACAACACTTTCTTAGCCAATGGCTATAACCCCAAAAAAATCCAAAAAATACTCAAACCAGTAAACCACAAGCCCTCTCCTCCCCCTCCACAATAAAGATTACACCAAATTTATCACCATCCCCTACATCCAGGGCACCTCTGAGAAAATAACCAATATCCTCAGAAAATATGACCTTACTTCCTGTTACAGACCATATAAAAAGTTGGCATCCCTTATCCGCTCTACCAAAGACCAACCACTTCCCCTAGACCTACCCGGTGTATACTAGGTCCCTTGCAGCTGCAAATTGTCCTACTTTGGCCAAACAGGCAGAAAAACAAATATCAGGATTTCAGAACACAAAGACTACATCCGGTTTCAACAGTACAGCCGCTCTGGGCTGGCAGACCATGCCTTAGATACCAACCATAGAATTCGTTGGAAGAAAACAAAAATAATACACCGCAGCAAGTTTAAATACGAGAGATTATTCAAGGAATCTTCAGCAGCTCTAAACAACGTTCCTAACCTCAACAAATTTGGGTGCATGAAAGTTCCCCAAATTTGGGAGACTTACATTTTGAGAACTTCAGCCCAACTGCCAAGTCAACCAAATTAGCCCACCAGAGGCCACCATTAGGCCTTTAGGAACAATATTAGTTTCTTGCTTTCTTCCTCATTTGCTTTTGTTAGTGCCTGCATGCACATACCATATCTTTATGTTCCTGAAGATGGCACCGTGACATTTCCGAAATATAGAAGTTATTTATTAAAGTTACCTTTAATTAATATACTTTATATGCGTTGTTAATTCCGTAAACTAATTACCAGTTATGTATGACCAACGTATACAAGCCTTGCTACTAGTGTAACTGGTGTTGCAGGATTAACCATTATTTGGTTTTTACTAAATGTAATTTCTCCTTCTTCTTCTTCAGCTTCATTCCCACTCAAGTTGGATCACTTTAGCGGATCAACCTCTCTATTCAATTTTGTCTAAGGTCATGATCTCCTGCAGTTTGAGATCTTGAATGTCCCCTTTCAATCTGTCCAGCCATCGTTGTTTGGGTCATCTCCTCTTACTTCTTTTGCTTGGTAGCATAATCTCCAGCACTCTTCTTACCACACACTTTCATCTCGCCGAATAATATGAACAAACTACCTCAATATCGATTCCCTAATCTTCTCAGGTACTTGGGTTACTTTCGTTGTTTTCCTCCAGGATCAGTGAACTCTTTGTTGTTATCCAATCTAGTCAACATTCTCATTTCAGCTACGTCCATTCTCTTTTCCTATCTCTTGATCATCTGTTAGGTCTCACTGCTTTACATACGTACTGGTCTTACTACCATTTTGTAGTTCTTTGTATCACACACACACACACGTTGTTGAAACCTGCTAGTTTATCCACCAAGATTCGATCCTTCTGTTGAGTTCGGAGTACAGGTTCCATTATCGGGGACACATGATCCTAGGAATGTGAGCCTAAATCACTTGTGGTAAGCCTGTGTGCTGTAATGTTAAACTCCCTGCTGCTTTACTATAGGATATGTACTCTTATTTCTGTGTTATTTCTATTGATCCTCAAGTCACTATCTTCCAAAGATTTCTTTGGAAGATAGTGTTTCATATGCTTCCTGCTTACACATCGTCATCCAGGGTGATTTAGTTCTTATCGTCTGTATCAGCCCAACCAAGAGCATGACATATAAGAAGGGATCAAAGCTGACCCTTGATGAATCCCCTTGTACCTTTATATGGGAATGTCTCAGTTGTTCCTACTCCACGTCCCATCCTTTGTCTTGCTACCATTATACGTCTTGTACAAGATGAACATATTTTTCTGAGATCATTTCTCTCTTATGTTTCTCCATATCTCTTTTCTTAGAAATCTGTCATAGGTCTTTCGCAAAGACCTATGACAGAGAGAGAGAGAGAGAGAGAGAGAGAGAGAGAGAGAGACTTCTGTGTTTCTTTTTCGGTACCTTTATATGAGGATTTTTAGAGCGAACATAGTGTCAGTTGTTCCCCGGCTAGGAATAAACCCAAATTTCTCTTCGGTAATTGACACCGAGTCTCACAATCTCTTCTCAATAACACTTGTATATATATTCATATTTATATATTCGACTGGAACACGAATCTGTACAAAAACATTCACAACTAAGGATGGATTTAATGGATTATAACATGGATTTCCATGGTAAGACTGCAATATGCAAGCCAACACATTATCTAGTGCAAATCTGCGTTATGCAGCCAAGAATCATGCTACATTCTCTTCTGAGCAGACGGATGAGTGTGGGTGTGGCGGGTGCCCGGTGAACCTCTCTTACCACAGTGCGTAACCCTAACTATGAAATTAGGAGATGACAGTGTGATTGTATGGTCCTGTGTTTTCTGTCATAAAGCTGCTGCTGTAACTGCGTGGTTTGTGGACATGAACGTTACCATACTTCTCTGGCGTCCACAGATCCCTGATCGCAATTCTATTGTATTTCTGTGGGATGAACAGCGTCCGATGAGATCAAGGGACTTCGCCTCACAACAGTTCAAAACTTCATTATATGCCTACATGAAGAATTGTCCACAATTTCCATTGATTGCTATCGTACGTTTGTGGAAAGTATTTCCTCGTAGGATTGCTGCAGTCATCGCAGCGAAAGGAGGTCCTACATGCTATGAAGGTGGGCGTCATGGCTGTTTGCTCATCACACTATGGAATCCGTTGACTTCTTTCCATTGATCTCTTCTATATGTACTATATGTTCAAGACGGGATTCGAATATATTCGAATCCAGTCTAGAACACGGGTAACCTGTATAAAGATCTTGAAGATGAGTTTACAAGTTTCGTAAGGAGGTGTTATTCCTCTCAAAAACGCAGGTTGTTTTCAGGCAGGCCGGCCAGAAGAATACTTTGCAATTTACAAATCTAATACGAGTATAGTTGATTAACAGCCTTATTTGCTCCAGAATTCCAAATAAATAAAAGCACTATTGCTATTGATAAATATACAGTAGTATATTTAGATTATACAAAGACTTTCAATATATTGCCACATGACAAATTAATAGTTAAATTGGAATAGATGGGGTTGAATAGTAGATTAGTGCGTTTGATTGGAGATTGGTTGTGTGATAAGTATTCGCAGGTTATGTATGGGAAGTGATATCCGAGAAGAGGTAAGTCACTAGTGGCGTGCTCCAAAGGTTTGTTTTGGCACCATTGTTATTTAATGTTTATGTAAACGACACTGAAATAGTGATATGCAGTTGTTTTGCAGATGATGCACAGTTAGGAGAGTTATCAGAAGTAGAGTAGAGTAGAGTAGAGTAGATGTTATATATCTTTGCTAGAGGACCAAAATAGACTGTCTGAATGGGCAAATGTATGTGGATATCAGTTCAACGTTGCAAAGTGTAAGGTTTAAAAATTTGGGAAGCAAAGATGGGATGCAGAGTATAGGATTGGTGGGAATATTTTACAGAAGGAGGAGTAAATGAAAGATTTGGGGATGATGATGGATAGGGACTTGAAAGTTTGTGGAAGTTTTGTTAAAATTGTTAAGACAACACAACGGATTATGGGAATGATGCGGAGAACACTGACGTGTAGAAGTATGGATGTCTTGATTCCATTATAGAAGGCTTTGTTCAGGCTGCATATGGATTACTGTGCACAGATTTGGTTGCCAGGTTTTCAAAGGGTGATGAGATGTTGGAAAGGGCTCATAAACGATTGACTATGTCGGTTTTTTGTCTCTGGAATATGAGGACAGATTGAAAGAATGCATACAGAGCCTAGTGGATAGAAGGAAGAGATGAGACATGATTGATACAAGTTGGTAAGTGATAATTACCAGATTAACATGGATGAGATTTTTCATAGAATATCTGGAGTCAGGAGCAGCCATCCACGGATGTGTGAGTAAGGTGTATAAGGTGGGTGTGAGCAAGGGGGGGGATGAGAAGTAGAATTTTTGCATGGAGAGAGGGGGAGAGTGATTGGAATGTATTGCCTGAGAGTGTGGTGAGTGTTAGGCATAGTGAATGCATTTAAGTCGGTATATGGTGAGCTATGCATGTGAGAATGAGACTTCCCACAATGAGTCTCTCGATTCCATGGATGTCTATTGATGATGATGATGATGAAGATGATAAGCCAAAACGTTATGATCACCTGCTAGCAGCGTGTTGGGACTCATCAGTTGAGAAAGCCGCTTGCATCCGTCTTGACATTTACTCCATAAGCCGCCGAGGTGTTCTGAGATATTTTGAATCAACTAGACAGAATAACTTCCCTGAAGTCAACAACGAAGAAAGGCACTGGCGTCGACCGGAGAATTCCAGGATATACTCTTCGAACGATGCTTACACAATGTGAACCTTGCGACATGAAGCTAAGTTGTCCTACATGATGACAATGCGGAGTACATTGTCATCATGTAGAACAACCTGGCCCGAAATAATCTTTAAGTAAGAAATAGTGGTCGAGGTGCCATTGGGAATGAGAGGACTCAGTTACGTCCAAGAGGACAATCCCCATGCCAGGATACCACCACCACTCCGTTTCCAGTCAACCATGCAGTATAGTTGGCCGGAAACAGGCTGGATGGTCATAATGTGTTGTTTCATGAACTATAATGGAGATCGACCAACTTGCTGATAATAAGAAGGATCGGTGTTTATGAAAACAAATGGCTGAAAAGAAAATTGTTAACCATAAGCGTTTAAAAACAGAGATCAAGTTACTTCTAAGTGGAGGCAAAGTTTAAGGGTTGTGGCCTGGTATTATTTATTTATTTATTATTCATTGAGGGAGTCGAACCAGATTTACGTTATAATGAAGTTATATTTATACATCATGGGCACACCAATAATTATGTTTTTATTAGCACAAGATGAAAAAACGTCACTTGTGAGCACTAAGCAATAAGAAAGTCTGTGTAATTTATGTTATAAGTAATTTTTCTGATTTTCACCTAAGTGAAACTGTTATATGCTCATTTATTTATTTATTTAATGTCACTGTTGTTTTGTAATCTCATTTATTGTTGCACTGAATATGAGAATATTACCATATTGATAATCATACGTGGTTCGTTGTTGACCTTCGGTCTTGAGTTGACTGAAGCTACATTTTCATATAGATAAAGTATTTGACATGGAAAGCAACATTTGTAAAGCTATTTCAATCTGAATAAGATTCCACAAGGTTATGGTCCTGTATTATTTGTACTAAATTTGTGAACGTGGCTGATGTAATATCAGTCAGCAAACCTGACAGACTTTGGTGTTTGACACACTCAAATCGTTAATAAAATCGGTAGAATTTATTATATTTCAGTTAGCTTTTTTTAGTTTTAAATATTTTAGGTTATTAAGGGTTTTTAGTTTATTTTTTTTCCTATAAATTCATTGCAAAACTCTTTTTTTTTTATATATATTTCTGTCTTCTCTCCGAGGCAAACTGCTATCCTCAGCCCGGCTCTAAATGGAAATCTTCCTTATAAACCTGTCCAGCAACGTGTATATTCTAGAAAGTATTGCACAGTATATTTTTAATTTGTTTATTTCGTCTAGATCCTCATGTATTCACGTGATCAAATAATTTATCATGTTTAGCTGGCTCTTCGTGGAATTGTAATCATTGCGTGCAAATATCCTTTAAGAGTAAAGGTCGTTCATAACTGCATTCACTACTTGGATATCGTGTCTGATCGCAGCGTTTCCTCTTTCCGCATGACTGTATCAAATTATGGCGTTTTTTCCTCCAAGCCAATGAGCCCTTACATTATGAAGAAGTGATATAAGCTGACAGTTTAGCATTCATCATCGTGCAAACTAGATGAGACAACGGATTGGATATGACGTGTATGTAAGATCTTCAAAAGCCGAGTTCTTCTGAAATTACAGCCGAATAAATAATTTCAGCTACGATATAGCTCACTAACGACAATGTTTTTGGTTAGGAAGACCTGGGTTTGAATCCCATCTAGGACTTGCAAAACCTTTATTAGCGATTTTCAATAGAAGGTACATTAGCTTATCTCATACAAAGGTGGCAGAGTGATTAACCTTGCAAAATCTGTTTATAATTCCTTCAAAAGAAGATAAACAGGAAAGAAGAACAGATGCGATTAAGCAACCCAACATACAGGCCTCATCACCTTGGTTTCTTCGGCTGTAATTTTAAAACAACTCGGCCCAACCCTTAAATATCTCAGATACAAATATGCGATCCGGTGTCTTATCTAGTTATTTACTGCATTTTCCTCTCATTGAGCTATTCTCAGTTTGATCAAAGTGCTCATTTTGATCAAAGCCATTTTGATTATTTTGAAATTAGCGGAGCATAAAGACTACATTCGTAAATCACATCCGGATTTTCAGGTTTTGCCGAATATGCTACAGCAGAGAATCTTATGGAAAAGAGACTAAAGAAAATATTTAAACATTCGCACACTTTTCCAAAAGAAAGAAAGAAAGAAAGAAATGTCTTTTAAAGGAAACTATAAAACGTTCCTCCATTTTTCAATTCTTAACAGAAATTATTCTATTAACTTTCGTAGTTGTTCTGATTCACTGTTCGTTTACTATTTTAAATGAATTATCAGGCGATTTTATTCTATTTGCTTTTGAGCTTCACAACGTAATCATAGCTAAGTATCATGCGTAACATAGCAATAGGTAATTGATATTTTACAGAATTCGATTCAATTAATTGTACCATTTTACCTTCATTGCCTACACCAAACGTATCAGCATCCCTCCATGGTAGGTTTTCATTCCATCCTGCAACCTCTCACTGTGTGTTTCCTGATATTACTATCCTCAATCCGATCCCACCTGACTGTAGTAATTATGCAGCGTAGTTTGAATGCCGATCAACTCGTAATTTTGCGTATAAAAAAAACCCTCTTTCAAAAATATGTAATTTATACAGACTCATTGAGTTATTTACAAGCTATATCCTCTCTTGTGTACAATTAACATCCAGTGCTGTGTGAGATGTTACACCTGTTACGCAAAATGAAAATCCTTAATTTTGATGTCCGGTTGTGCTGGATATCCTTGTCCCAGTCACATTGGAATTAAGGGAAATGAGACTGCAGATGCAGCTGCTAGTTTAGTCATACTTTCTCCACGCACAGTTTGACAGTACCATATACAGACTACAGATCGTTTATAAGATCAGACTTAATTGCCCAGTGAACTGGCAAACAAATTAAGTGATATTAAGCCTGAAATAAGCATTGGCAGTCTAGTGAACGTAGATTCTTGCTAGGCTCCTCATGGTCACAATCATTTCATACTTTCTTATTTACTGAGGGCTGATGACCCACCCATGTGTGAAAAAGGCAACGCATGTCTTACTGATGTCATATTCTGGTGGAGTGCCAGCACTTCACACGAAACAGGACTGAAATTTTTACCTATTTAGCCGAGTCATGTACGCTCAAGGAGATGTTATCAGACTCAGACAAACTGCATGACGTTTTTAACGTTTTACAAAGAATTAATTTGCACAAACACGTTTAACTAATTTTATTGATATGTAGATACTGCATTGCTTAATTTAATTTTTGTACCTGCATATTATTTATTAATTTATCTCTGAATATTTATTAAGACCTTATGTACTGCTGTAGATTTCACTATGGCGCAGTATGATCTTTGCTGTCCTTGCGTCAATAAACCATAAACCAACCAATCATCTTCCTGCCTATACGCAAGATTCTGAGACTGACTGGAAGATTTTATTGAAATTCTCTATCTGAAAACTGTACAGACATTTTTCGAGTCATTTTATTTATGTTTCAGTCGGATTATTTTCAGCGACGAAATGACAAAATATATCAAAATAATAATACAATAACTAAACTCTTACTGGATGGATTTTAATGAATAGTTATTTAAAATCTCTAATTATGATTTGGTTTATGATTTTGCCTTGTTTTCACTTTGTTTAAATCGCTACAAACGTAGCGATTTAAACAAAGTAGTGAACAAATCTATCAAAACAAAAACTTTGGACTTAATGTATACCTTAACTCTAAACGGATCGAGTTAAAAAACCCGAGCTGCACACTTAAATTTTCTTTCATACAATAAGCATAAAAGATTTATTGTATTATACAATAAGAACTATCAAATTACAAAATACCATAACTCTCTGATGAACATTATAACCGTTCTTGCGAAAATCACAGAGGAAGCATTTCTCTCGGAAACTAATATTTTTTATCTCGCAAAAATAAATTGATCAAAATAACACACGCAATTAACAGGTATAATAGATAAGCCTCGTAGACTTGGTTGCTTCGATCGTAATTACTTCAGTTGATTCAGTAGAGGATAAAAGTTATGGAAGTTTAAGGAAGAAATTGGGAACATAAAAACCATAATTCAGTTTAAATAACGGGTTTTTTCGCGATGAATTCGATGGAAAGGAGGATTCTAATAACTATATATCGAAAGTTAAAAATGTTATTAATATAATGGTTTTTAAGTCACGCACTTCACATGACTGTGACTTACTAATTGATGGGATCAGATTTTTAATAGTTGGAAATAGTTTGGTGGAGAAGATAGCCATCAAGATCAGGAAGACCATCAAAATTGGAGATAATATCACCAATTTTGAGAGTGATGTAGTTCAATTCAAATTCGCCCATCCTTAGTCTACTCCTCACGTTTGGAATATTGCACCAAACCCAACCTAAAAATTTTCGATTTTGACCAGAGGAAGGCAATTTAGCTCACAGATGATCCCTCCTTTATTGACTCACATCAAACTCTATATCACAGACACAATGTTTCAACTGTGTCGGTTCCACGGCACTTCTATGGTCATTGCTCTACTGAAGTGGCATCCATCATTCCTCCATTTTCTATTTATCCGAGTAGCTGCTTCCCAGCATCCCTTTTCGGTGCAAACACACAGAACTTGTTCCTCCTCTTTCGTTTTTATCCCATCAACCTCTGTGGAAGTATTCTCAAGAAGATCTTGAAGATCTTGAATATCTTGAAGAGCTGCAAATACAACCTGCAGCTCTTCAACATAAATATAAACTTCTTGTCACTGGCTTATGCTAAATTTTTAAATTCTTACTTAACTTGCGCCACCACCTTTAATAACAGAAAAATATCATCAACACATCTAAAGTTCTAAAGTAGACTTCGTAAGGGCCAGATTCATTAAGCTCACTTACGGCTCGAATAAATGGCAGTCGAGCCTTCTGGTCCTTTGGCAAAACCTACTGTCTTAAAGAAGATAAAGCAGATCTGATGGCATCACCTTTCCTTAGAAGGAAAGATCAGACCTATCCTGAACTGAAGGACATCAGGAAACTCAGTAACCATTATACTAATAAGCTTTTGTTTTTCTGGATTTTCTCAGAAAATCCATTAAGGTCATATGCCTTGGTTGAAATGTTTTTTCTATTTTCTCCCAAGTCATATGACCTCAAACTATTCAAGAAATATATTAACAGATTCCTTACATTTTTATAAGCGCTTGCTGACACACTTGTGTCCTCAAGACTTATGACACAACACAAATGTTGTGTCATAAGTCTTGATATCTGTTGTGTGTGGAGTTAATAAAAAATCGGAAAACTTCTGATTTTTTTCTTATTGCTCTCTACTAGACCAGCATAACCGTTTGGCCACAGTGATGATTACCCCATATGTGGTTTATTCATGTTCCCTTTTTTAAAATGAAATCGGCGAACTATATTTCGACCTTCTTCCATAACAAGCTTTTAATATTCTCTTGAATATTTTCTCTTGAGGAAAATAGCAAATTCTTGTTGCAGAAACCTTAGGAACTTCTTTAAGATTTTTCTTACGACCTGGTTTTGCTCTTTCACTATACCTTTTAAACCTTAGTTTCTCATTTGAGAGATTTCACTGTATAGTAATAAACTACACTGAATAAACACTGAACATAGAAATGTACGACAGCCACCGATTATTTCAAATATAAAATAATTAAATACCATTTAGATAACAGCAAGAACATCGTTAATTTATATATATTTCAATAAAGCCGAAAAAAATCTTATTTAAATCAAGATGACATCCTGTTTTATGCGTGCTTAAAGCTACTGATTTTAGAAAAAAAGAAATGCTCAACTAGAGGGCGCTGGTATTTTTTATGGGGAATTCGAAACCTATCATTAGTTGTTTTTTAACACTCAGGAAATTTAAAACATTATTTCTGTTAAAAGACATAAAATATCTCGCGGGTATCATATTTAGCTTGAGCCTGAAACTCCTGCATAGATAAATCTTAACAATGCCAATTATTTATCACTAAGATAAATCCACAAAGACATCCACAAGGATATTTTAATATATAATTTCTAATAGTTTTAATGCAACGATGATCACACCCAAGCTCTGCCATCAGTATATTTTAATATTCTGAGAATTTATTAAAAATAATTATTCACAAAATATCACTTTTTGAAATCGTATTATTCAAAATAGCTTCATCACCACAGCAATAAGAATAACTAGAAAGAATAGGTAACGTAAGAAAGTTTTTCTTCGCTTTGAATAAGACATTGGACGTGTCTTAAATGGAGCCCATATTCTTTCTTTGGCAGTTAGAAGAGCGTTTCGTGCCCCGGACCATGGATGCGGCCCTGATAGGCGATACTGGTAAGGTAAGCAAGGTCCCATGATGCATGTCCAGAACAACCTTGGATCTGTAATAGCAAGACGAAGTAAATTAGGTTTCGCTCCAATGAGAGAAGCTAATTCATCCATGAATGGGATCCAATCTACCTGAACGGTGTGGCGAGCTGAGGCAACATACCGCTTAGCATTATATGCTCGCTTGGCTTCAATATCGGCCATCATATCTTCATAAGAAGGAAGAGACAGCTTTTTATTCATGAGAAGAGCAAACCAACGGGATTGCATTTCCACAATGGGAAAACAACAACCGAGAGCTTGAAAGAGTCCAATTATGATGAGAGATGGATGACTTAATTGAGAAGGAAAAGAATATTTGTAGAGAGATACGTCGTTGTTTTTGCACGCTACAGTGTCTTCGAGAAAAGGAAATTTAATAGTGTATCCTGTGGCTAATACCACGGCATCTAATTGCGTAACTTCTTTGTCACCTTCGAATAATATTCCTTCTTTGGTGAATTTCACTACATCGCCCTTCACTATAACTCTACCGGTTAAGAGTGTAACTGGTAAAGCATCGCTCATTGTTGGATGTTGACTAAATACTCTGTGCTTTGGTTTTAGTCCATATCTGTTATGGCTGAAATTTGAATTCAGTTCCCACTCGACAAAGAAACACAGAAGGTTGAATGGCATCGCATTTGCCAAGAATTGCAGTGCTCGCGAGACAAGATCAAATGGCATTCCTCCTGATCGCATACGACGGAATATCCAACTTCCTCTTCGGGTGCTAAGATAAACCTGTAGAGGAAAAAATAAAAGAAAATAAAGAAAAAGTAAGAAAATAGGCTTTGAAATGAAATAACACATATTTAATGTTCGCACATTCAAAAAAAAAAAAAAGATTAACGATTATGTTTATGAAAATGCATAAAATAGATGAATAAAACCACGTGGTTTTCGTTTATTGATATTTATACTTGCAAGTTATTTTTTATTTTTATTTATTTTTGTAAGGCTTTATTAAACATAAATACAAAATTATATGTCATAACAGTATTCGTTAGATTCCAATTTTTCAGAGACAGAAGAACGAATGCTTTAAAAATGTACGTACATTTTTTGCTTAGAATTGCAAATTAGAAATCAATACAAATTTCAGTTCCTCTTCCCCTCTTATTTATGTTGTAATTTTTACATTCAATTTAAATTTTTATTGAAATGTAATTACATTTCAATTAATATTTTAATTAATATAAAGCTGGAAATTATTGTACTGAAAATTTCTAATTCAAATTATCTACCGATAAATAAATATTCGTATATCACTTACTAAAGTTTCGGGTGTTGATTGGAACATGAATCTGCACAAAAACATTCAGAACCGAGGCTCTCAACATGGGTTTCCATGGTAGGACCGCAATATGCAAGCCCCACATTACTCGAACCAACATGCAGCTTCGTCTTCAGTGGTGCAAAGAGCGTGTGCAGTAGGTGAAAGGTTTGAAAGCTGTATTGTGGAGCGACGAGTTACGCTGCATCCTCTACCGAGCGGATCAACAGGTATGGGTGTGGTGAACGTCTCTTACTAGAATGCATAACCCCCAACTATGAACTTCGGAGATGGAGGTATGATGGTATCATCCTCGGAGACCTGTTTGCGGTGTCACGAACACTGAAGCCCAAGAAGTATTTGAACAATCTGGACAATGGCATGCATCCCACTTTGTGACGCTTCTACGGAAACTGATCATTGTCTTTTATGACAAGACAATACGTCGTGTCATAAGGCCGCTGCTTTAACTGCGTGGTTTTCGTACATGAACCTCACCGGCCTCCACAGAGCCCTGATCTCAACCCTATTGAAAATCTGTGGAATGAACTGGAGCGTCGGGAGAGATCAAAAGGGACGTTCACCCACAACAGTTCAGAACCTGATTACATGCTTACAGGAGCCCAAAATTCCTATCGATCTCTATCGCACGCTTGTGGAAAGTATGAAATGTAGGATTGCTGCAGTCTTCGAAGCAAAAGCAGGTCCTACATGTAATTAAGTTTGGCTCCATAGCTGTTGTTCCTCACACTATAGTGTCCATTGACTCCTCTTCAAGCATTGTAAGGAGGAGATCCTATTAACTACAGTCTATATGATCCTAACCTCTGTACTTGTATCGATAAATTCTGTTTTGATAGAGTCCATTAAAATTTTTGTTTCTAAGCATTACATTTTCCATTACGTACAGTCCTATACGAATAATAACAAGTTGGGTTAAAAATTTGAGATGCGTAACATACTAGCCTTTTTAGTTATTTTTATTTATTTTTTAATATATTGCTAGCCTGGAAGGACGTGTGATTAGCGCATTTGCTTTCCACTAAAGTGGCCCGGGTTCGAAACCTGTTTTTGTGATCAATGATTGTCTTTAGGGTGGGAGATAGATATCATTTTCCGGTGTGAGACCACCGCCCTGCCCCCCTGCCCCCCTAATGGACGCCTGAAATGGCTTGAAAAAGTTCCATGTTTGTGCTCTAGTTTTAAAAGGATCTATGGACTGTGTAAAATTATATTAAAAATTACATATAAAAACAGAACAATAATTCTTAATCACCCACGGAACTAATATATTATACGTCCTCGTACGTTCCCTTCAATAGAATTATGTCGTATTGCTAAATATATTCTTCTCGTAGAATATACTACCAACAATTTCCCGAAAGCAATTAACAATGCATAACTGGAAAGAAATAAACCTAAAAATTTCAAAACAATTAATTGTTGCTGTGACACTGCACGAAATTTATTTTTAGATGAAAATGCATGTGTCCCTTGCAGGTTTGTCTGCTTTGCAGAATGAAAAGTCTACGTTACCTTGATGAATTCTTCACTTTCGTACGAAACGGGCTAACTCATCCTTATTGCAAAAGTCACAAATGTTCTTCGCCTTCTAGGCGAAGTATTTGAATTCTCGCCTTTTCAACCGAAGGGAATATCAGGTGCTTCGGAAGAAGTGCCCCTAAAACCCATTTATTTTAGTCCGATTGGACTGACTTTACAGTGATCCTTAAGCAATATCACAAACAAACAAATTTCAAAATATGATCGAGATTGAATGATGAGACCAGTAGAGAGTGTCATTGGAGTGGGGAAAGATACTATTGGGACGGTTTGTCACTATTTTTTCTCTTATGATATAACGTTTCAGATTTGGTGGCAGGTTGTGTCATGTCGAACATCTCTATATTACTATTACAATACTTGATCAAAGCATGCAACACTGACAGATCTATGAGATTCAATTCAGAAGATGAATTACAGTTTTGACTGATTTTGATTTCTAGGAGAACTTTAAAATCATTGAACACATCTTCAGCAGAATGGCCTTTCTGAAAGCAACATATTATCCGAGAATGAGGACGTGTCTAGAAAGATTCCGAATTTATGAAAAACTCTGGAAAATTATTTAATTTTCTGGAAATTGAAAACCATTGGAGGACCTTCTACTCTTTCACTGGGAAAACAATAGCCATTGCTTAGTAAAATTATTGTAATTAATAGTTTCAGGGGTTTTCACACCCATCGTTCAGTAAATGATTAATACAATACACTGCCGACACTGAAAGATTCGTCCAACTTCAATTCACTATCGGGTAAGAGCTGCTAAGCCAACTTGTTTAATGCCTTCAATCACACGTGTGTCTTTACGCGTTTTACGCAATTGTGGAACGCTTCTGGAAAACGTTTTTCACTATCAAACTTTAAAAGGAATGATGAAACACTATCCATGTGGGTAAAAAATATATTTGGAACGGAAATACGTAAAACAAAGCGAGTGTATAAAAAAGACTATTTAAATACTCATTAAATGCAAATGATGTAAGCCTGACGTTTGATGGATGGTAGCTTTAATGTGTCTTCTGCGTGTTTTCTTTTTTTAAACAGACTAATGCTGTCTTTCCAGCAGACCGACGTAGATGAGGCGGAGAGAGGAACAAATCACATTCTTAATGATCCTGTATATTCAAGGACAGAAAATGCATCCTCTTTGTGTTTTATTTCTCCCGGATGTCAAAAAAATTCTCTCTGCAGGTTAGTAGAGAATTCTCAATGTGTTTCTAGTTTTTCACTGGCTCCTTTTAAATACAGCAGTGCCACGATGTTAATAAATGTATATTTTGCAGAATGTTTGAGATAATTCTGAGTAATTGTTTCTTTGATGAGTGTTTAAACCATTTTGTTTACAAGTACTGGTTACTGCATTTCTTTTTTCACCACTGCATTTGATGAAAGAATTTCTTCTGCACTGCTGACAATTGTCTTATTGGCAGTTATTTTTTTTGCAACCAAGGTATTCAGAAAAGGTTACAGGGACCTCTCTCCAAATTAGGGCAATCTAACAGTACCGAATCACTGATAAACTCGAGTAACACGACCTTACTTCTCCAAACTGGAGAAGTAAGGTCGTGGACAGACAGGGTTTGAAGGAACCCTTGCTGTACAATAGAGATATTCAGTTCCTAAGGAAAACGATGTCGTATTCACAACAGTAGAGGGAGGGACTCACAGTCAATCATAACATCTTCCAATGACAAAAAGTAACCCTTTAAATCATTCTTCTCTTCTACATTCCAACACCGATGATAAACATACGTATTATTCCTCTATGCGAATGAAAGGTGAATGCATGCGCAACCTTTTCTTTCGTGAGAAAGCAATACGAATCCTGAATAGCTTGGGTAGCAAGAAGTCTTCCGACACTGGCGGGGGCTACCAATTGTGTCAATACAAGTCACAGAGCAAGAAAAGAGTAGGATACCTGAGGTTCAGATTATGATATTCTTAATCTAAGTGAGACAAAAGGAAAAATTAAAATACTTCTACTGAACTGGCAGAAAAGGAGGAGGGGGAGGATGGAAGTGAAATGCTGTCCTTATGGATGAGCTTTTATTTTATTTTATTTTTTGCAGAAAAAGAAAGAATCAACTATTGGCAACAAACGTCGGATGCAGGAAGGTCATGGATGATGAAGCGAGATTCTGTGGGAGGTAGAAATGAATATTTTGGGGTATTCAAGTGGAAAACATGGATGGTGACGACAACAGTTGGAGAGTTGCGAAATGGAAGTTGGGCCTGTTACGTCTTTTTCGGATCACTGGACCACAGCATTAGTACTGAATGTTTGCTAGTTCTCTAAAAACGTAATGTCCCTATTCACATAAGCCTGACTTTTAGGAAGGGAGTATCTCGGAGCAGGCTGGTTATCAAGACATGCTGAGCTCTTGCAAAACATCGCAAAAGTTCAAAAGTGAGTTTTTCGTTAAAACATTGTGTACAGTATACAGTACCGATTATAAACCTCCTGGTACAGTAAACAAATATCATGGGTCGAAATAACCAAGAAAATGGAAATTAGCGCTACACACAAAATGATTCAAAGCCCTAGATCGCTATTTAAGGTTAAATCTCTCCAAAGAAGTCAATTAATGGGACATAAATATTTAACTCCTAACAATAAAATTTAAGTACTGATGACGACATCACAGATCTACCTGTTATTGTGTTGGTAACTGTAGTGTGTGTATACTTGATAATACTATAGTAAGACTCTTGAGAAAAATAACGATCTACAAAGATTGATCTAAATAAGAAATGAATGTAATAGATTATGTAATTAACTTTTTGTGTGTGTGTGTGTGTGTGTGTGGTTTCAATTGCAACTGCACTTTCTCAACAAGAAGCGAGATTTCTATACCCATTTGTTAGTCTGTACATTGAAGTTTTCGATAGAAACATTCTTAATAAAACCTCATTGAAATCCAAACTGTAGCTCAAATATGATAATATATTTGTCTTCAGCATATGACAATCTATAAAAGAAGCTGAGCGGATGGCCTTTTTAAAAGTCGAATAAAAAATATTTGACAATCTATGTGAAAATTAAACATTGTACTATCTCTGCTAGAGTAGCAAATATATTTCTATAGGCCAGCAGGTTCCAGTGATTATTCTCATTTCAACACGGATGTGTAGATATAATGGACGATACCTACTCTTCGTTTAATGTAGAAACTCTTTCTGCAACACTAAGGACTGTAATGTGGTTATTGCTTGACACATAACAAAGCCTAATATTAGCAAACATACTAATTAGAAAGTATAATAGATTAACACTGGGAAATTCCCTTGACATCTTCCCAAGGACAAAGCATTAGTAAATCTCTTTGACCACAATCCCTGAAGCGTAAAGCTTAGTTTTACTTGAGAAAGAAGACATTCATCACAAGAAAAGAAAAGACATAAAAGAGAGACCTAAATAAGGAGAAGAAATTACCATAATCAAACTAAACAATAGACTTTTTTTTCGGTTGACTTTAATTTAAAAATCCAAGCTGAAAAAAGACAGCAGTATTTATACAAAAGCGAAAAGAAATACGCAACTATATCCGTAAAGAAAAACTCCCACTTTAAAAAATAAATAAAAAAGTTGGTCATTGGAAATCACGCAACGCCAGCAGAATATGAATTTTCCTCAAATTCCAAAACTATATCATCTACCAAAAATACATAAACATAATACACCTCCAGTCCAATAGTAGATGGAATCAGTTGAACTAAGAAAAAATGTTATGTGATTGTAAATATTACTTTTTAAATTAAAAACTTCAGTCATTTAAAAATAATTTCCAAAAATTAAAACTTACAAAATTAAAAATTAAAACAGAAATCACGAGCATCTATTTCAGTTTTAATCTCCTGTTTGTTCGTCAATGTTGTTCCTGACATTTTATAATTAATTAATAAACTTATTTCTAATTGAAATTACTACCTTATTTTAACATTGCCTGGACTGACACTATTCTATATTTTTTAATAAACAGCCTCCTGACTAACTGAAGTTGTAGAGATGAGCTCTTCGCAAACCCCTCTCTCTCTCTCTCTCTCTCTCTCTCTCTCTCTCTCTCTCTCTCTCTCTCTCTCTCTCTCTCTCTCTCCTCCATTCTCCTCCACCCATTCGTTAGCCTGTACATTGAAGTTTTCAATAGAAACATTCTTAATAAAATCTCATTGAAATCCAAACTGTGGCTCAAATATGCTAACAATATATTTGTCCTCTGGCTCAATCAACCCGAAATATATTGGCACTGCTCCTATGTAAAAGATACAGTAACTAAAAATAGGTACAGTTAATAAAGTGATGGCAGAGTCAAATTTATTGCCACAGTCCTTCTATAAAAGGTAAGTTAATATTTTTTTAAAATATTTAGACATCATCGTATCAGACCTATCCACCCAGAAACCTATGAAGAAAAGAATCTAAACGTCATCCATTTTCCTGGAGTGTACAGGAAATGTGATAATGTGGAAACAACAGATGAACTGGAAGAACGCAAAGAACATTAAAACTGTTATTAAAATTGTTATCAACGTGGGGCTATGCCTCACATGCAGTTAACTACAACGTCACCATCTGCTCTAACACTAAACTATTACACAAATCAAACTTTCAATCTGAAAATGTGTCTCGTGAGGTTGCTTTGCTAACTGAAATATGCCGGTAATGTAAACAAGTGTGATGGGATGAAGTGTAAATACTCGTAATCAAATTTGTTCAAGGTCACCTCTCCCGAGAAGCCAGTCAGAGTGCAATAGTTTGGCTCACCGTGTAGGTAGAAAATGTGTCGCCACTACGTTGAGCTTTGTGTGGCAAAATCAGCCACACAATGTGTAAACACATATTAGATTCGTTTTTCCAAAGCAAACGTGTCTGACTTACTGCTTGTGTTTTGGCTGGACGAATTTTAATGAAATTATGAAAAATTCTCACATCTCAATTTTCCGATGCAAAATTTAACAAAGTATTTCGAAATGATACTAAGGATTAATCTATTGCTACTCAATAAAATCATCTTGAAAAAACAATTGGTCATCAGAACAGTGGAAAACCTTACCAAACAACTTTACATCATCAGCAATGATAGAGAACATTTAATGTTTGAGCCTGAAATAATTTATGAGTGTACTAAATAACGAGGGCCCTAACATCTAATACTATGGTACAACTCAGAGCAACTTTGCTCTTTTAAGACTTTTCTCTGAAAACAATACTTCCTACTGTTAGTAGGAAGTATTGTATTGTCAACCAATTTCTTACCATCCTTACTAGGTGATTATTAATACCTATTTGGTGCATTTGGAGAAGCACGTTCTTATGTGGAAATATAAGAAAATCCTTACCAATTACTAACTGATTTAATACAACAAGCATTGCTTTCTCTATTAAGTAAATCGGTGAATCTTGTCCGTCAAGTTGTAGTTTAAAAATATTTCCGGTGATATTTTTGTTTCGACCCCATCCACGAGGGTTTGATTAGCCAACCGATAGTATATTAGTTCCGTGGATCGGCAATGCTTTATTAATGTCTTCTAAACCATTATTACTTTCTAATTATCATTCCTCTCTTAGCTTTTATTCTTCCTCCAAGGACAAATAATCTCTGCCATTGAGGAATTCCACGTAATTAATGTGGTCGATTATTAATTTCTCCAATGCTATTATCAAATATGTGATATTATTATCCTAGTAGCTTTCCATATATTGCTTTAAATAACCATCAGGAGTTGCTTTAGAATTTACTGCCGATTGTGTTATCAGCTTTTTATTCTCTACACAATCTCTCTCAAATTAAAATTCCCATTAATGATATGCATCATATTTCCTTATCTCTTTAAGTACCTGGCACATAACATCACTGTCTCTCTCACCACTGTGGTAACATGTACTCACCCTGAACTGTATACAGATCCGATATTTATTATAATATGCGGCTGAAATTCCTGTTATGAATAGGAATTTAATGTATCATCAATCTGAGCCGAAATATTCTTAGATAAGCGATAACACTTGTAATCCTTTTTCACTTATTCGATCTTTTCTGAAAACATTAACTGCCAGTTTAATGAACAAATAATAGCGCATAGTGAGATTGATTGGCAACATATATCCTATATATAGCCTACGTGGTTATGAGTAAATATCAGCATATTAGCACCGTTTTGTTTTGTTATTTTACTTTGCGCAAAGTTAACTAAAGTTAATAAAAATTAAATAAAATTAGTAAAAGTAGTTTTTAAAAAGTTGGTTTTTTTGTAAAAGTCACAAAAGTTATCAAAACGTTATTTTTCGACAAAAGTGAACAAGTTAATTTTTTTTTCAGAAGTTAACAGCATTTACTCAACTTTTGCAAAATCTGATAAAAATATGGGGAACTATGATTGTTATTAGAAAACGTTTTCGATGGCAATTATGAGCGAAACGACAGTCGTCCTAACATATATATATAATATTTTTTTTCTTATCTATTATTTTTGTTTTGTTTTCTTTTAAATTAAAAATATTTTGTATTTCTAATTTTTGGCTATGTTCGTTTATTTTCTAAATATCAGACAGTTTCGTTTAGAAAATTCAGAAAGAAAAAAAAAATATTTCAAACTTGGTTTATCTTATGCTCGGTTTTTAATACGAATTTTCAAATTTGAGGTCAATCGCTTTACAGACTTCAAAAATTCAGTCAAATTTCAACATTCATCTTTTTATCCAATGTAAGATTTCAAGTGCATATTTTTCTATAAATTTTATTTTAAAAGTAAATAATAAATATTGAGCACCTATCGACGACTTCAGATGATCCTCGAAGCTACTATGAAGCGAGTATCACTCTCACTCTCTCTCTCTCTCTGTGTGAGTCTAAAGGTTAAAAGTCCACGGGCTGTGAGTCAAGTACATCCTCCTTGATAATTACATAAAACTTGCAATTATGAAGACTTTTGGGAAACCTGAATTCTTAGACGTAAAAACCTGTGTCATCTTCACATAAGACTAGTGTTTTTAGCTGAGAAATCATCTTACGCCTTCTTACAATTCTTAAACCTGGATTAGAAGTTCATCTAAGAGATGAGCTCCTAACGTCTTTCCCGCTAGATGGGAGATATCGTTTCTTTCCGTCTATACTAAGGCGCTTTCTTGTTCATAGATTAAAAGTATTTTATTGATTTATTTTTTAAAATAATTCTGTTGCATTTCCCCTGATATATGCTAACATTTATCTGAAACGTCTCATTTCTTACCTTGCCATTTAAGTCTGCTACTATAAATGAGAAATTCTGTTTTATTAATTTCAGTATTCACTTTGTGTTATTTTTTAAATAATATGTTTTTTTAGAATTTTTTGCATAGAACTTCCAATTATGAATTGAATTTCTCAAAATGTAATAGACTTATTTGCTTTTTTTTATCCATCTGTATATGATCATTTTATTCCTTGACTGGCATTGGATGTTTTTTTATTATTATTAAAATTTGATATTTTTACTGATCACTTTCCTTTGCCTAGAGTGCTCTGAATCACTTATTAATTTATTATATGTAATTGCAAAAGTGAAAATTTATACAGTGTACGTATATAGTGTCTCCATTGCTTATAAATGTACTCTTTATAAATTCATGATATTTAAATTGCATATGATTTTCATCCCGGACACAAAACAACCATCGTGTTTATCAGAGAGTGTATTTCCTAGTGGTTTGAGAGAAAAAAAAAGCCCAAAATGTCTGAAATTTTCCATGCTTTGATTTTAGAACAGGGATCTCGATTAGTTAAAAGGTGTTATAAATTTCCTACTTCTCGTGGACCAGAAAGAAACCCATAAAATCATTAAAAATGAATTCCGTAATATTCTTTATACACCACCATAAATTTGTATCCAATTATTGTTATTTATTTTTCTGATTTGTTTTGTGTGTTTCTGATTTTAAGCACGCCTTTGTGATTTGTTTATTAATATATCATACATCTTCCTTCTCTTTATTTACGACATATGTAACGAAAGGAATATTTTCCTGATAACTCATCCGGTTTTTCTTTTATAAAAGCGAAAAGAAATTGCAGTATTCCTGACCAGTAATTAGACCAGTAGTTCCATGAACAAAAAGGAAGATGAGGTACTAGTTGTAAAAAATGGTAGAAAAATACTGCATGATAGGAATAGTGTAATTTTCTCTTTTTCTACTTTGAAAAACTTTGTTAACTGAGGCTAAGCTAGCCGTCAGTTTCCAAGCGTACTTTTAAGAACTTGTGTTACGTGTTAGAAACGCCATAAAGATTTAAGAAATCACAATTGCGAAAGTCGTTTGACCCCAAAATGTTATCTTTCTACTTCGGAGTGGCCGCATTTCTGTTGACGTTTGAGTTTAGTACCAATGGAAGCTGATGTTTTTTTTTAATTATTTTTTTTATGTGGACTACTGGTTCTCGTTTCGCTTTCTGTATTTAGGTTTAAAAAACCTTGGTCTAATTTTCTCACATTATAGCTCTTCAGCTTCATGAACAAGCTGGGCGATCGTTGATAACGAGTCACGAATTTCGGATTACAAAAAATGAGCAACAGGTTCACATCATCAAAATCTGTCATGAATAAGCCTCTAATTACTAATATTGATGACTTTGGATTTTCATCTTATCGTGTATTGCATGGACATTCTGGGCAACCTACTTCCTTCTTCAGTTTATATTTTTTTTTCTTTAAAATAAAATAAACACTAATCTATTTATCTTAAAATTTGTGTGTTTTAATTTCCTCGCCCCTTAAGATTTTCCTTCTTTGCAGCCCAACTTAAACCGAAGGCATCTGCTACTTCTCCCTATATTTTCTGCTTAATTTTCTTTCTCCGGGTAAAGAATTATAAGCATTGTTTTTTTTTTATTAACTATGAGTACATATTTTTCTAAATTTCAAATTCAGTGGGAATGGCACTTGCGTCCTCCGCTTGGTCGCTAGAAGTTGGACTTAAGTTCAAGTCTAGTCGCCGACTGGAGGAACTTTTTCCAAGCCTTTCATCGACCGATTCCCGAATTAGTTGATCTCTGGCACTGGCAAGCGGGTTTTTCCTCCAGGAAACTCGGGTTTTTCATCCCGTAAACTCAAGAAAATCGACCGTAGTACCCACATTATTTTAGACAGTGACATATCTTGTTAGGGTTAGGTACCAAGAGATGGTAGCACTTGTTTGCCAGCTTCTTCATCGGTGGCTGCTGTAATTAGTGATAGACATGGGCCAGCTATCTCTGATTGGCTACCGGTGGAGATTGAACTGCTCACTGTCTCCAAAAGCTAGATATTGTATAAAGGCGCTGGCCTACTCCCTATAAGGGAATAAAAGGCGTTAGCTGATTTATTTTTTATTTTTATTTATTGCACAACTTAAGAATCAAAGTCAGTGACTATCCCATGCGAGTGTGTTTGATCCCTTACCAAATATAAATTCCCAAGTAAATTAAAAACGAATTGGAAAAGAACATTACAAACAGGAAATAACAACAATCGATCACTTCCTGATACGCGTCATAACCCTATGTACCTGTTTGCACACATGGCTGAATTCCACTGCAGCATCAGCTCCGGAGTTTCCAATACCAATCACGGCTACCTGTTTGCCATCATAACCATCTGCATGCTTACTGCTGTGAGTATGAAACACTTTCCCTTGAAAATCTTCTCTTCCAGGAAAATTAGGAATGTTTGGAAACACGTGATGGCCATTACACACCATGACTCCATCAAATGTCTCCTCCTTGAGTAAATTTTCTTTTGTATGTCTTGTGGTTACCACCCATCTTCCCGTGTCTTTATAATCCTTTGCTGGCACGACTTTCACAACTTCTTGGAAGTACTGGATGTGACGAAGAAGATCAAAGGTTTCCGCGTAAGTTTGGAAGTATTTTATTACTGAAGTGTGGTGCATGAAATTGGCGAACTCCTTCGGTGGAGGAAAGTCTGTAAACGCACTCATCTCCTTGCTAGTGTTGATCACAGTTGTCCTCATAACCGATGCTATGCCGTCTACGTCATCGTCGCGATACCGCCATAAACCTCCCCAGTTGCCAGTTTGTTCGAAACATACGACGTCTAATCCTTCTTCTTTGCAGCATTTGATTGCCGTCAGTCCACTCACTCCAGATCCGATGACTGCAATTCTTTTTGTCATTTCTCGCACGATCTTTACTGGATACCTTGGTGAATTGAACAAGAAGCTTGAATCTACAAATGAAATGTTTTAAATTTTATTACGTTTCTAATTGTATGACTAATACAAAGTAAACAAAGCGAAATCATTCATGGATGCTCAAGTATAATAACATTATTTTGATTTGAACTTTTTGACCTATTTTAGACTTATCTATTGAAGACGGATTATTAATTCTCTCTTTTATTTTACTTAAAAAATTAAGGGATTGTACTGATTGGTAAAAGCAGAATGGAGATGACTTTCTCAAAGAACAGAAATGGATGGAATGAAGACAGACGTTGTTAAATTCGGTCTGTATGTTTAGAGTTGAACAGTGTTATTAGAAAAAAAACGAAGAAATTATAGCAAACAAAGCAGCAGAATAATGTCCATGAAAAATACCCATAGAAAAGGGACAATGTCGATACAGAGGCCTATGGAAAAGAGACTGGAAGGAGTATAGAGAGAGATTCACCCATAAAGAAGTCACCATCTTCTGCATATCATTATTGATGATATACAGAAGATGGTGATCTTCTTTATATCATTACCCCAAACGTGAGAACAATATTCCAAGGTTAGTCAGATCTATAATTTAAGCAGGAGAGCGTTATTTTGAACTAAAAGGAACGCCAATTTTCTTTAGTCCATGAATGTAATGTTTGTGTTCCAGGTCACAGTCAACCCCAAAAAGGGAAACTGCTCTTGTAAGCATATCCGAATATTATCAAAAGTAAGTGGGAGCGAAGTCTTCTTTCTTGCGAGTAATAAGACAAAGGACTGAGTTTTAATAGTGTTAAAGTTCACTAAGTTGCCTTCATCTCAGTTGAGAATGGTGATAAGATCAACATTTAAATCACGTATTATTGAAGCTCTTGAGGCTTCAGTTATTTCAGTACGACAGAGTTTCTCAAATGAAAAGAAGAAATGGAAACTACTGTCATCAGCGAAACTATGCACAGGATTTGAAGTCAGAGAGAGGAGAAAATTGACGTAAAGGAGGAAGAGTGGAATGAGTACAGAATTTTACAGTTCTTCAGCATTGATAAAGAAATCTGTAGATGTCGCTGACCGTACCAATGTAGGTACGGTTAGCGACATCTGCTCTAGAACGGCAATGACAGAATACATATTGTTGATCGCTAATTAACTGGTGCGTCTCTAGGTAATGAAAAAAATGGATGGTAACATTTTCTATCGCTTTGAGAGTACCGAGGTGAGAGCAATGGGACGGTAGTTTATGTTTTAATAGCTCACTTTTATCTCGTTTTTAGGTACAAGCTAGATAAAGGCTTTGGGTAGATGCCAGATGAATATAACTTATATAAGCAACACAGGATGGGTGTTAATTCTGGAGCGCATGTTTTTGGGTACAACTGTAGGAATACCATCTGGATAAGGAGAATTATTAATAGTGAGATTAATCAGAATTTCTACTAATGTCTTAGTGGAGAAAGATCACCGTGGCATGCAATTCAACAATAGTCGAATGAAAATATTGATGCCAAAATATGCCTTATCCTTGAGTGTGGGTTACCATAGTATACCATCAGGATGTAAGAGATAGATTGGAACAAGTAAAGGAAGAAGTTACGCCCAACAGCCTTAGCGGGACGCACCACAATGCTCGATTGCCAGTTTATCAGGAGGCAAGCTTATTGCATTTCATTCTTAAGAAGTCTGTTTGGAACTGTTGATAACTTTCACATCTGTTTCAGGCTGTAATGTAGGCTGAATGAGAAGCTTGGGTTTTTGATATAAGCATTAGACATTTTTATCATGGACTGCAGAGCCACGTTTTTTAGACAACCAAGGCTTGGATAACTGGAAAGATTCGTTGATTAATTTAGAAACCTTTTGGCCAAATTTTTCTTAGGACATATGAAATAAATTGTTTAACAAATGTCAGTCAAAATCGCAACTGCCAAATTTCAATAAAATCCAAATAGCTAACATTGGAATAACTTGCAATGTCTAGCAAACTTTGCCTCCTACAGTAAAGATTGTGCTTCATCAGTTGAACTGTAACTGTAGCATAATGATTAAGAACAGTAACATAATGATTCTGTCTATAGTTTCATCATAACTACTAATACAAATAATAATAATCCTTTACAGGCCCTTAATTAGCCTACAACTTTGGAATAAGGCAGTTAGTCAATGCCTAAATATACATCTTTGCGTAAACTAAACGAAAACTAAGAACCATACTACTTCCGAATGACGCTGACTAACTCACCTTTAACTGAAAAGGCCTGATAAAGGTGGCGAAGAACCGGTTCTTCGCCACCTTTGAGAATGATATAGGAAACCGATAACAAAATGCGGTTTTAACGTAGTTATGCAAAAAAAGGTGTCTATCAATGCATTCCTACAAAGACGTCTTTATATATACAGTACCTATCTGAAATTCCATTAACATACCTCTCTCTCTCTCTCTCTCACACACACACTTTTGTTTTTGCTCTTTATCTAATTAATATTTTCATTTAAGTAGACTAAAATTTTGATGATATTTACTAAATCAATTATATTATTTTGATCTTTATTTGCATAACTTCTTTTCGTTTACACAACATTGTCGTCCTGGTTGCCTGAATAGATCGTACTCCTGCTCTTCAACCAATAAGCAGTGGGGGTTCCAATCCCACTATGTTAATGTGTTTACTGGATAAATGAATTTCTTACTCTTTGTATGATTCTGCTAATAGTTTGTACTTTTTCACATTAAAAATTATATCTTGAATACGATAACTCCGATTGTTCAACTCCTCTCTGGTCTGAAAATCAGAATTTCTTACGCATGGCAGTCAGTTCTACTTCTAAGCATTCTTTGACTCTAAACTCATCCCAAGAGTTACGTATGTTTTCTTTCTTTGCTACACACAAGAGAACCTGTTCATCTAACAAACACAGCTCCCCTCAAATACACGAACTCTTAAAAAAAAAAAAAAAAAAAAAAAAAAAAAAGGAAAACAGCGTTGCTTGAAGATAAGCCTACCTTGAACCATGACGGAATAAGAAGCCTGTATCTTATCAGCTTTTTGAATTTCAGGCAGAATAAAAAACACTTTTGTTGATGGAATTTTTTAAGTCAACTTTTAGCATTATGTTTTCTTGGCGCATGACGAATGCATTTTTCTTTGAACATTCGCTTCTTTCAAACACAGTCATGTCGTTGTCTAGCCCAGTCCGTTGCGTGATCTTTTAATGTCCTTGGGGGATATCGTTTTATAGGCCTCGAAGAATACATTACTTCACCAGCCGTGCGTTTTATGCATCTATTAACGTGACTATGTTTGTGAAGCGTTGATTGTCTTTAAAATCTTGCAGGTAGGTGAAGTTTACGGGTAAATTGCCAAGAATAAATTATGTTCGAGGTCCGGTTTGTCAAATAGTTTTGTTGATCTATTTTTCTTGTTATTATTTTAATAAGGTGGTTGACTACACATATAACGGACGCATGCGACACATGACGGTAACGAGACAAAGTAAAAATCCTGGATTATCCCGCGTGCTGTATTCAGTTTTTAATAAGATTTCAATTGTTACAACAAACTACATCATTGGTTACCTGTTTTGCAGTAATGTGTAACATAAAAAAAAGTCATAAAATAAATTCTAGTGCATGCTATTGTTGGATTCAGTGGAAGGTTTTTTTAGAATCTTTTTCGAGGTCTTTTCTTACAAATCTGAGTGTTGTGCATTTTTACAGAGCAGTAGCTAGGCAACAATTCTGAATACGCTGACAGAAAACTTGGGGAACTATTAAAGTATGTAAAATACTCGTAAAATCGCCGCTCTGCATAAAGCATCAAAACGATAGCGTATTAAAATATCTTGACTTTCCATGCTGGGTAGCTAAGTCATCTAGTAAGTAATAAAGTGTTATTATTCGTATTCTTTCCACCTGTTCAGCATTTCGTTCTTTCCAAGAACAGTAAATGATCACAACGTAATTAATACGAACAGTAAAAGAAGAAACAGTAAGAAGAGTAAATTACCACAAAGTAATTATGAGATTGGCCGCGCGGTTAGCCAAGGTTTCCTGCATTCGATTCTCGTCGCCGACGTCAGGATTTAAGGATCTTTCTTAGACATAGCCAAGTTAGCCGGTCTTGGGCGTGGACGGCAGGTTTTTCTTCCCAGTTTATCTGGAGTTTTTCTTCCCTCAAAGCAGGCAAACCGGACTTAAGAACACAACGTTTCACAGACAATTACACATGGTTGAACGTGGAGGTAACGACCCCGCTTCGTATTGAGTTGTGAAACCCAAACAATGGGAGACCAACTGTTGGCACTACAGCCCCATCTACTGTTGTTTTCGCAATAAATAGAGTGAGGTAAATTACGGTAATTTTCAAGATTTAGCATACAGATAAATGTTATTAAGGATCGTCAAAAACATACCTGTTGGTAGTCTTCTAGAGAAGAGGAGGAGGAAGTTCTGCCGAAGTGTCCTTGCGAAGATCTAATGGCTAATTCACAAACTACGATCCTCTTATGAAATATTAATTATGGAACGGTTTCTCAGCAAGCTTTTATTTCACAGAGAAGTGCACCTATCCACGTGACTAAACCATCTTTGACTGTTGGCCAGTTAGTTTATCTGTTTTGGATTTACGACAGAAACAACTAAGGTTATGATGCCAGTGTGTTATGTCTGTTTTGTGGAATGAAAGACTTGAGTTTACCAGAGTTAAAACCGCTGCCACCTCCGAACAAGACTGGCTAATCACCTTCACTTGAAAAGAAAAACGTAAGATTCCTAATGTATAAGACAGAATTTGAACCCAGGTCTTTCCAACTAAAAAAACACTATCGACAGCTATTGATTAAAAATATAAATAAATGAGGTTTACCTGGTTTATTGTTTTCGAACTCAATCTCACCCTTCGTGTAGTTTGTTTCTTATGTTTTCTTAAAGCAAGAATTGTGGCAATACAACCTTGTCTCGTATATGCACGCGATGTTTCTTGCTCTCTCATTGGCTTGTTTTGGTCTTATCCTTAATAATCATTCATAATTAGTTTCAACGTAGATTTTGAATTTCCAAGTTTCTTTTCCTTTAAAAATCGTCCATTGTTCATTTATATTATAAAGATACTCATATGAAAAGATGTTATTTCTGGTTTCTTTCATTATATTTCATCGAAAATGTAATTTTAAGGAAAAAATTTAATTCCAGTTTTTCAGTTTGAGTATCGTAATATAAGACTTTAATTTCAATATAATACTAAGTCAAACATTCGACTATTAAAATACGTTTTCTTTAAATTCCGAAATCTATTATTTCAAAACAGTAGAAGAAAAATTTTAATTAAATTAGTTTGAAAATAGTAGAGATGTTTTTAAGATCATTTCGCATTAAAATATGAACTAATTATTAATACCTACACTGTTAGATTATATTCGGAATTACAACAGCACTTAATATACGTCTTAAATAGTTCCCTTTTCCATATGTAAATATAAGTGCTATAGAAAAGCATGCGAATTCACTTTCATGTGAACGCTTCAATCTCTCTCTCTCTCATAAGGAGCGTCCGTACATTAGTCCGTAACGACATTTTAATTGGAAAAACGTTTGTTAGAATCTCATCCAGTAGTCGAAGGACGTTTATAAGAGCTTTTCAAATGAAGGTAACTTAGCCGGTCGCATACAGTAATAGTTGCAAACAAACCATTCAGAAAAATAAATTCAAAAGACATAATGCATAGCCTTACTAATTTCCGCTGTGATTGCAAACAAACAGACAGACACAAAAGAGCCATGTTTGTGGATGAAATTTTAGAAAATTTCAGCATATCAGTAGAAGATATACGTTGTGACGTAGTAAGGTCAGTTTAGTTTACTTTTATTGACTCGGTAAAACTTTAATATGCTAATTAAAAGGCTTAATGGCGCACGCACGCGCACACAAAAGAAAACAAATCAAAGGAAAAAAACCAAATAATTTCAAATGGATTTTTGAGCGTAATACAAATCGACAATATTGGATTTCGGCATAATCTAATATGGAATACAAGTATTTGATTTCGAAATTACATTATGAATATGAACACGAGCGTACTGACTAATTAGATCCATGCTAACTGGTCAGTATGTCGGTCATATTAAAATGTAGGTCACCATTTTGTTTCCAGTTGTCTTAATACCTGCAGGATAGAAGAAATGGAACGATAACTGCAAATATCTACGACTGAATCACTAAGAAATTCGACTTTTATTATTATTATTATTATTGAAATACAGTTTCAAACATTACACAAGGTTTGTAAATAGTTTTAACCAGTCGAGTGCTCCAGATTACTACTATTAATAATAATAATTTACCAGAATCACATTTATTTAAAATAAATTCATTTAAATATACAATTTAGATATAAAATCTTATCTTTAAATCATTTTAAATAAACGTATGTTTTTATTGTAGTCAAAACTTCATTGTACTATGTCCAAGCTGGTTATTTGCTAAAGCAACACCAAACACCTCTAACGGCCTAGTTTAAACACACACAAACACAAGTACATTACTTATTAAAATAGTGTCATGGTTACCTTTAAACTGGTCGCCAAGTTACTTCCTAAATCTTTCTCCACAGAGCAGATACTTTCATGTTAAAGAGCTTTTGCGTTGAAGACCCACTTTGACTAACGTCTGCTTCTGCAGGCGGTTATAACAGAAATAAACCGAAAATACGTTAGGCGCGTGGTAATACAAAACCAAGGGTGTATAGACTGAATATCAATGAGCACTCATAGCAAGCTTTTATTCGCGTTTGTTAGTGAAGGTCATTTTTTTAACATTTAAGTATCAAGGAAAAGATTTCGAAATATCGAAACTTACAGCAATAACAATAATAACAAAATTGTATGTTGATTAATTCAGCGATAAGGAAGTAATTTGATATTGGAAAAAATTATGAATTAATAATATCACAGAGCAAACAACGTAATAAATATAAACAGAGCCTTCAAAGGCTCTGTTTATATTTAATCAGAGTAAAGTAAAGCAGTAAAGTAAACATAAACAGAGCCTTCAAAGGCTCTGTTTATGTTTACTTTAGTGCTTTATGTTTATGGTTATCTTTACTGCTTTTAATTTTGAAGTTTTATTGAAAGCGATTTGATTAATTTATTTAGCAGCTCAAAACTGTTCCAATGTAATCAAACTGTTTGTACAGCTAATCATTCATAAATAGCAATCTTCACTTGCATAAATAGCTACATAAATTAGCAAAGCCAACAAAAAATTAATGCTCAGTAAATTTACGCAAAAGTTTAGCGAAGAAATTATAACTGGCAGTACTGGTTATAAGAGCTTTTTAGCTAAAAGTTAATTAACTTGTAGCAGCGGTTTGCCCTGAAAAAAAAATGAAATGGCCAAAATAACACACGCAATTAACAAACACAGCAGAGTTCTATCACTACTAAACAGTTTATAAGAACACAAAAATTACATTTTTTATGGAAATATCATAAATTTGACATTAGTCATGGGTTTATTAGAGTTATAGCTATTTATAGATAGAATAAGGCCCCAAAAGAAGATCTAAACTGAATTTTTGGATGTTAAAGGGGGCGTGTTATGTTCACGCCAAGAGAATGAGATTAGAATAATATAAAAAAAATCTAATCTTGTCTAGAGAATTGACATTCTTGGTAAAACCGGAAGAAAAAGGGAGGCGGTTGCCGAGAGATACATTAGGATTGAATTTTACTATATCGAATTCTGGAATGAAATTAACAAGATTACCATCACAAAAATTAAGAAATCCGAATTTGGATGGTAGAAGTAGATATTCTGTAAGTTTCAATGCTTTTGGGATATGTCAAAAGAGAAAGAATGTGTACTGTCATCAGCAAGTCATGTTTTGATTCCGTCCATCATCACACGTAATGTGCACCACACAGAAAGCTGAAAAACCTAGTTTCAGAGGTCAAAAGATAGATCATTTATGCATGTTTACTTAACTAACAGGTCTTTGTTGCCAAACCTCATCAAATGCCTTAGAGATCAAGAGCAAAGTGAGATTCTCCAAATTTCTCCTTGACATTTATCAGAAGATGGATAACGTCAACAAGATGATCTTGTTGATCAACAATACCAAAATTATAGTGGTGATTGTTTATTAGTTGAGGAGCTTCGAGGATACGCAGATGTTCAGTGGTAATAGTTTTCTCCCTTAGTTTAGAAAGAGCTGAAATGATTGAAATTGGACGAAAATTAGATAATTCTGACCTTTTGGGGAAAGAGCTGAATATGTTCAAATTTCCAGGCTCAAGGATAGATCTCAATGGAGTATTCGCTCACTGATGTCTGTGAGAAAAAAATAATAAAGGCGACAGAAGAGGAGTTAATTACGGAGCATGAACTATCATCAGAGGAACTCAAAAACTGTCAATAGAACCAGAAGACTTTTGTATCCTGTACAGACAAGATTCTTGTAATCTTCTGAGGATCAATCATTTCGGGGATTGAATATTGTGTGTTTAGAATAACAAGTCATACCAAGGTCATTTACGAAATAATATGAGGAAAAGTAAGAAGCTAGCAAATCTGTTTTTCCATGAGTGATGATGCAATAGACCCATCTAAGTACAAATGAGGAGGAAACAGTGCTGGACAAAAGTTACGCCCAGTAGCATTGGAAAGAAACCAGAAAGCTGATTGCCATTGGACACGATCCAAATTTTCTCTTTTTTTTTTTTTTTTTTTGTCCATTTCAATATCAGTTTTTGGCTTTCTGTTTTTATGCGCTTTGGTATAAAGAGAAAAGGAAGATGGCGATTTCGATGAAAGCCAATTATGTTATGCACCAACCAATTCTTCTCTTATACAGCCTTAGCACAGAAGACTTACTTAACTTACAATAAATTAAATTCTCTTAACTTATTTAAAATATTTCTGTACCAAATAAGAATTCTTTCAGTGATACGCTCTGAACAGATGTTTGGATCTAAAGACTAAAATCAAACAAAGAAATGACTCATAGAAACCACGAAAATCATTCAATTTGGCTTTCTTATAATGCCAAATCACACTTGAAAAATGAGTAGCTGCGTGAATGATATTGCTCAAATAGATAGGAAATCAATACTAGAGTGCGGTTTTAATTGCCTAGAGGCTACAGTGTACTTAGAAGGAGCACTAATGAATATTACTAGGATTCCCTCGAGGCACACTTAATAGATGAGCGGTGGATTATTCGTTAGATGATCTGGAATCTATAGCTTTACTATTAAGAACCATTTTAAAGTTATACCCACAAAAAAAAAAAAAAACGTTAGGTCTCTCCATCATGGCGGACATAATTCTGAACATATCGCACTTCATGCAGAAGAAATTGGGAAAAGTAAACTGGTTGTGCCTACTACTACAGAGGTTTGGCCATTCCTCTGAGGTGTGTGGGCGTCACACCTTGATTCCTATGTTAATCCACTAGTAAATCGCTTCTTCAAGTCGGATGGTATAATGCTTATTGGCTGTGGTAAGATGGCGGGGTAATCTATAGCTGCAAAGGGACTCACTAACACGAATGTGTGGGTAGAGGATCTGTGTGCTGCATAGTGACTGGACCGCGCAAAGTACAGCATTGTCCGCATTGTAGCAGTCAAAACGTCAGTTTCATCAGCGGTTCAGAATTCTGCAGTTAATCCTGAATACTACAACTTACCTTCGTTTTCACAAGAGGAATGCCTTCGACTCTTTTAGGCCTATCATATTGGTTACAGGTGACGTGGTTTAATACATAATAGAAGATGAAATCCAATATATCAAATCCATTACACTTTTTTTTATTTGGGTGTAAATAAAAGATACTCGATAATGTAACTATAAGGGTGTTTTTTTAAAGTATCGTCTTTATTGGTAATAATTTTTCTTGAGTAGGGGAATATGTAAAATGTGCAATTTGGAACCTTCCATTTGCAAAATTACAAAATTTAAACAGAGATTCTTCATGTACTTTCACATCATGTGTTTCTTTCCTTTTTTTTTGACGTTCCTTTTTTTGCAAACAAATCTTGTGTCCCCTCACCTTACACTTTTCAAAAACCAACATTGATCTACACTTTTTAGCATGTATTTTATTTTAGAATAACCAAACTTTTCGTATTTTTTTGATAATACACAATTATTCTTCAAACCAAATTAAAAGTAAAATAGCAAAGATATTTAAAATGAATATTACAAGATGCAAAGTTATAATGACAATAAAATATTTAATAAAAATAAATAATAATACTGGATATTGCTTTCATGCCCCATAATTTGAAAACCACTGCCTTAACTTGACCAGAGGAAAGTGTAAAAGGTGCTTCCTTCAATAACGCTATTTGAAAATCAATTCCAAACTATATCTGTATTAAATTAGACGCTCAAACTTTACATGATTTGGGAGTTTATTTTTCACTTGGTTAGACTATAATAAGTTTAGTTTAATCCTTTATCCAAGTGTGAGCAAACAAAGTTTGCGCCTGAAAGTATCTTCAGGACTAAGGTAAGGTAGTACAACACCAGGCAACTCGTTTCAAAGGTGAAGAAAGCTCTCATCACTCCTATCTCACCTCAGTATCTCCCATAATGCAAAGCACATCTCCTTGCGGATATGTGTAATGCTATGCATTAAGGCAAGGGCCACTACCCATACCGGTTTCGACCTTTATTGAGGTCTCGTCAGTGAGAGCCAGGCCTAATAGTGGAGACACCAAGGCAGAAGCAATGACAGGTCATCCCAACCTATAGGAGTTGCCAAGTTGCCTGGTGTTGTACTACCTTACCCCAGTCCTGAAGATACTTTCAGGCGCAAACTTTGTTTGCTCACACTTGGATAAAGGATTAAACTAAACTTATTATAGTCTAACCAAGTGAAAAATAAACTCTCAACATCTTTCTCTGAATCCGGAGTAATTTAATAATAAGGTTGCACACCCTTTGGCAACTCCTATAGGTTGGGATGACCTCTCATTACTTCTGCCTTGGTGTCTCCAATCTTAGCCGGAACCTCACTAAAAATGGTTCATCTAATCCATTCATATCTTCAGAATAGATCAATGCAAGTTAAAATCAACGGTTCTACATCGTCCCAGCGCCATATCTTTGCTGGAGTGCCGCAGGGATCTCTACTGGCAGCATTGCTGTTTTCTATATGCATGTCAGACATCCCACACAATCCGATGACTTCCATTTTGGCCCTGTATGTGGACGATACGCAATACTAACCAGATCTCTCAAACCCCATTTCATTACCAGAAAGCTTCAAGAAAACCTTCTAAACCGGAGGGTTGGTTCTCCAAGTGGAGATTGGAAGTCAACCCCCTGAAAAGCTCAGCCGTTCTTTTCTCAAAAGGGCCAATGTCTCCTGCAGGAGTGTTACTATTCAATACTAAAATTCCCTGGCAGACAGAAACAAACTACCTGGGTGTAATTCTCGACAAAAAGCTATCTTTCAACCAACACATCAAGTCTGCGTGCGCAAAGGCATCTAAAACCATAGCTCAGATCTATTCGCTAATTAATAGAAATAGCAAGATCAGCAACAGAATCAAATTGCAGCTATATCAGATGAAGATTCGTCCTATAATCACCTATGCCTCTCCGACCTGGAGCCACACCTCTAATACTAACATTACCAAAATACAACGAGTGTAGAACAAGTGCTTGAGAATGACTCTGAACGCCCCGTGGTATGTTAGAAACAATCAACTTCATAGAGACACAAATATTCCTTATATTTTCTCTTTTCTACAATCCTTAGCATACAAGTTTTTCCTAAAGACGTCCACACATCCCAACGATTTGGTTCAGCAACCTGCAACATACGAGGCAACGGACATATTCAAATATAGAAGACCAAAAGCTATATTAGCCTCCTATAACGATGCATAATCTCCATGCCCATTCAGGGCGAGCAAACTGCTCCTAAATTTTACCCTTACTGTAACCACAACAGATAGCGAGGAATATGAAAAGCATCTTGCTTCACTCCTAAAGACAAAAATGTCAATTGTCAATTGGTGTCTTTACTACTGGGCCTGGCTCCCACTGACGAGACCTCAATAAAGGTTGAAACCGGTATGGGTAGTGGCCTTTGCTTTAATGCATAGAATTACACATGTCTGCAAGGAGATGTGCTTTGCATTATGGGAAATACTGAGGTGAGATAGGAGTGATGAGAGTTGCCTGTTGTTGTACTACCTTACCCCAGCCTGAAGATACTTTCAGGCGCAAACTTTGTTTGCTCACACTTAGATAAAGGATTAAACTAAACTTATTATAGTCTAACCAAGTGAAAAATAAACTCTCAACATCTTTCTCTGAATTCGAAGTAATTTAATAATAAGGTTGTACGCCCTTTGGCAACTCCTATAGGTTGGGATGACCTCTCATTGCTTCTGCCTTGGTGTCTCCACTACTGGGCCTGGCTCCCACTGATGAGACCTCAATAAAGGTCGAAACCGGTATGGATAGTGGCCCTTGGCTTAATGCATAGCATTACACATCCGCTTCGAGATGCGCTTTGCATTATGGGAGATACTGATGTGAGATAGGAGTGGTGAGAACTTTCTCCACCTTTGCAACGAGTTGCCTGGTGTTGTACTACCTTACCCCAGTCCTGAAGATACTTTCAGGCACAAACTTTGTTTGCTCACATTTGGATAAAGGGTTACTTTAAACTTATTTACATGATTTGATTTAGAAAGTTTCAAACCGTTCAACCATTAAGGTGTTGTTCCTGTGACTGTTGCATATTTATTTAGCATATCAGCCAGTTTGTTTTGGTAGAAGAAAATCAGTGATACCAGGAAGAAACACTTTGTTTGCATTTGTGAAAGGGGTGGGAACGGTCTGGAAAACACTTTCTGGGATTGGTCTTTGCTAGGAACAAAGTCAGGAAGTGTGAAGATTTATCAGAAGATAAGTTGACATTAGAAATATCTCGATTAAACGAAATTATTGGAAAATCTTCAAGGGAATTGGAAAAGGTGGAAAACGTTTGACTAAACTTAGGATACAAAAATGAAATTGAACAAGAACAGGCAGAAAAGCACTGAACTTGGTAATCAAAATATTAATAACAACTTAAGTCAGTTAAAATCTAAGAAAAAAAGGAGGTAATATGGTTTGGTGACTCAATTTTAAAATTTACGCTTGGCGAGGGAGTCACCACTTTTAGTTTCCCGGGAGCGAAAATTAAAAATGACAAACGTAATTGAAAACCAAACAAGAAAAGTAAAAGAGATGGTAGTTCTGGTAAGTACAAATAATTTAGGTAGTGACAAATGTAGTATGAAAGAAGATATGAAAGTTCTGTTGGAAGAAGCGAGAAAGAAATGTGAGAGAGTAAAAATTGTTAGATTACTACCCAGATATGACAGTACTGAGTTAAGAAGGAGGACGATGATAGCAAATGATTTCACGCGCAGGTTATGTGAAAGATATGGATGCGAGTTTTTAGATGTATGGGGTGTGTTTGATAGCAAAAAAAACTTATATAAGAAGGATAGCCTGCACTTGAATTCATTTGGCATTAGAAGCCTGCAGAAATTATTCTTGGTATGAGACCTAATGCGGAGATTCAGGGAAACTAGATCATCAAGGGAGGAATTGGAAAAACGTGTGTGAAAGTTCAGTTATGATATGCAAACGTGATATATAATTATATATATGAATATCTTCGAACATGGTTATGTATGTGGGAAGGGTGGAAAAATATGCCTTCGGTTCGGACCTTTTAAGTGTGGCTGAGGAGGGAGAAGAGAAAATTCTAGAACAAGACCTGCATATCTAATTATGAGAACACGCTAGGTGGTAATTTATTATGTCTATAAAAATGCCAGGAGCATTAGAAACAAAGCGGTTCAGTTCGTTCTTTATTGAGTACGATGTGGGCTAGGATTGTTGGCATTGGTGAAACCAGACTATCAGAATCTGATATGGTAAATGGGATCGACACTACTGCTACTAATGATATCAGATGACTTAAGTCCAGTTAGGGTAGAAACACAAGAAAACAATGATGGTAATAATATCCCATGTTGGTCAGTTCGAGTCTATCTGGTGTGAAGTGGAGCTTAACAGAATGAAATATATGGTGGGGTGTTGCTACAGACCTGGTGGCTCAGTTGCACGGGACGAAGAAATGTATCGCCAATTTAGCCTTATGGGTACCAAACGAGCGATCCTTATGGGCTACTTTAATTTTACAAACATTGACTGGGTAGAAGAGAATTCTCACGATATGAAAGAAAGAAGAGGAATTTATTGAATTGTTGCGAGACAACTTTCTTGAGCAGCATATGAAAGAAGGAACTCGAGGTCAAAGAGTGTTGAATGTGCTCATAGCATCAGAAAGGATCTCTGTCAAGGATATGGCTATTTTACTACCAATTGGTGACAGTGATCATGCTGTTCTTTCTTGGGAAGTATCTAATTGTATTGATGCTCCGATTGAAACAGGTTACATGCTGAACTACAAAGCTGGAAATTATGATCAACTTAGGAAAATACTGTCTTTGATCCCATGGGATCAGTTTCTGAAGGGGAAAATTTCAGCGATGCATGGGAATCTTTGAAAAGTTTTTAAATGAGGCGGTATCTGAATGTATTCCTAGTGTTCGAAGAATACAATTGGGAGTGAAATTGTTGTCCAACCTTATTAAGCAAGATATCCAGATGAAGAAGAAGATGATGTGGAAAGAATATCGTGAGAATAAGAGTGAGAGGAATTATAAAATATATAAAGCTCTGGTCAGAAAAGTAACGAGTATTGTGAGAATGCTAAAACGGAGTATGAAACAAAATTGGCCATGCAAGCTAAAGGCAATCCAAAAAGAATTTTTTCAGTATGCCGCAAGTAAAAAAACAATGAATGTGAAAGAAGATGTACTCGAGTATCGGAAGCTAAAGCATTTTTCAATTAATGAATGCTCACTTTGCTAAGATATATCAACCAGTTGTATGTAACATGGTGCACAGTGCTAGTGCTACATTGGATGAAGAGTTAGAGGTTCATGAAAATGAGGTTGAAGAGCTGTTGCATAACCTGGGGAAGAATTTGTCTATAGGGACAGATGGAATATCAGCTCGTTTGCTAAAGGAATGTTCCGCCGAATTGACTACGCCTTTCACATGTTTGTATAATTTGAGTCTCAGCTCAGGAATGGAAAGAATCTGCGATAGTTCAATTGTACAAGGGTGATGCAAAAACTGATGTGTCTAACTACCGACCTATCAGTATCTCTGGTGTGGTAGTGAAGATTTTAGAGAAGTTGGTAAGAACTCGCATACAGAAATTGGTAGACAAAGATTATATACTCTGCAAGGAACAGGATGGGATTACTAAAGGGAAGTCATGTTTTAGCAATTTTCTCATATTTTATAACAATGCTACGGCCGAGTTGGATAAAGAGAATGGATACATTATGATGATGTTGATTTTTCTTAGGCATTTGATAGGATACCACACGAAAGCCTGTTGCCTAAATATAATGTTGGGATATAAACTCTTGACTTGGAGCAAGGGATGGTGACGAGTGGATTGAGTCCTTGAACCATTATTGTTTAACCTATACATTAATGACATCAGGAAGGATCTAACATCAGATGTGCAATTGTTTGCCGATGATGCGAAGACAGGAAGGGAAATCAGGGATGTTACTGATATTGAGCAATTATAAAATGATTCGAATACAGTGGAAATTTGGGCAAACGAAAATGAATATCAATTTAATGTTGGTAAGTGTAAAGTTATGCATTTTGGCGCGATTGGAGTTCCAGCGGCATATTATGTTAGCGGGATATGCTACAAGAAACCGAAAAGACAAGGGATCTTGACATATTGGTGGATAAGAATTTAAAGTTCAAAGGTCACATAGCAAAATTTGCAAATACAACTCAGAGGATAATCGCGATGTTGAAGCGAACCTTGACATGTAAGGATAAAGAAATAATTTTGTCTCTTTATACGGCTTTGATAAGACCACACCTAGATTATTGTGTGCACATTTGGTCTCCCGGATTCCAAGGAGATAAAGAAGCAAAGTATGTGGATTGCAGAATCTGGTTAGAAAGAGGGATGTATAAGATAGAGGTCTATAAATTTTTAATGGGTGTTAGGATTTCAGCTGATGAAATTTTACGTTATATGAAAGGTGCGGAGAGAACTTGGGGCATCAATGGAAGTTACGTTTGTACACAGCCAAGAAAGAAATAACAGTTAGGTTTTTCTCCCAGAGAGAAGTGTGTGAGTGGAATAATTTGCC